>NC_000080.6:119517444-119852444 GCF_000001635.26 Mus musculus | reverse complement strand
ACAGGATGCACCCCAGAACGGCCATGGAGGGCGGCACAGCAGTTAAAATGCAATGACCCCCTCTGGGGTTCTGGGAGTTTGCAAGCCATTAGTTCTGGAGGCATTTGGCTCCTGCTGAGAGCCTGATGGTGTGCGTGGTGTTTGCAGACTGAGCCAGAAGAGTGCTTCCAACCCAAGGCAAGGAGCGAGCTTTAATCTCCTGCTCAGTCCTGCAAGACTGGGCAGACTCCAGAGCTGCACTTGGGTGGAATTTGTAACAAGTAAGGACAGACGGGATGCAGTCTCAGCAGAAGAGAGAAGAGCACCTATCTTCTCTACACAAGAAAAATCCGAGAAACATCCCAAAGCATTCTAAAAGAGTAATTTAAAATCTTCTCAGCACAAACTCAGCAAAGCCCTCTGCGTGCTGACCTTAAATGGCTCTTTTTTTTTTTTTTTTTTTTTTTTTTTTTTTTTTTTGGCAATGGCGTCTTCTCAGACAGAATGGTAAAAGAGTCCCACAGAAAGTTCAGCTTGGGTAACAGTACTATTCTTTTGGGGACACGGAACTTCTGTGGCTTTGGGACCCAATACATTTCTTTCTAGGTAGCTTGCTCTCAAGGAATGCATCTCCATGGAGTTCAGGGACCTGGAGAATATCTGCTCAGGCAGCTAGCTGTGATTCTCCTGATCATGGACAGATAGGATCGACAGGCTCTGTTCCCAGGTCCCCATGGTGTGTTCCACACAGCAGAGCTCTTTCTCATAAAACCATTTATTGTTTGGAAGATACCTCCAGTTTTAAATAAACTTGTTCTCGGTGCATTGAGATGTTTTTTAGCAAACACATTGGAAGGTCAGTGGTTCACTATGTTCAGGTACCAGCTTCACATCTCAGTGCTCCTCCTTGCTGTGGCCAGCATGTCTTCTGAGAAAAGGTGCCACACATATTTTCAGGAACATGCCAACAGTGACTGAAGCTGCTGGCCTTTCACGACAACCCTTCTTAATCACGTTGTGTGTCAGTCTGCACTCTCCCAATCTATCCCAGAATATTTTTTTTTCTTTCACGTATCAATTCTAATCTTCTCTCGTGACCTCTCTTGCTAGAGAGCTCCATTGACGACTCGGGGATTTAGACTAGCCTATGGCTGCTGAGAATACTGGCAAACAGTATGGCTGCTGAAAGGCAGTTAGGACTGAGGGAGCCAGATAAGGAAAAAGAGAAAGGCTCAGACCCAGCAGGTAGATCCACACAGTATTGCTTTCGAAAAAGACACAGCTACTGAAGTTCAAGTTTATTTCTTCGAAATACATTTTGACCTTAAACTAAATTAACCTAAGTCACCGTGGATCTCACTAGTGAGAGGTGTGGTGGGTTAGGCTGGCCGACCTCTCCCCTCCGCCAAGGATATTAATGTTCAACTAGTATCTGTGAATGGAGCTTTACTTGGGAATACTAGTTCTGTAGGGAATGGGGTTAAAAGAAGGCTTTAGAGTGGACCTTAACCTATTAAGTTGGGTCTCCTTAGGAAGATGTTTAGGTAAAGACAGGTATGCACAGAAGGAAGATGAGAGATGAGTATACAGAGGAGTTGATATGCCAAGGAATGCCGGATTGCCAGGGGTCTCAAGGGAAGCTCTGAGCAGATTTCCTTCCTCATGGCCCCCATAGGTATCAATCGTTATATAATATCTTAATTTTGAACTTCTGTGAGTGAATAACTCCCTGCTGTTTAGGTTTATAATGCTTTTGCTGCAGCAGCCTTGGAAATGTTTATTGGAGAGAAACATGAAAGAAGT
This sequence comes from Mus musculus, assembly GCF_000001635.26. Classification (NCBI taxonomy): domain Eukaryota; kingdom Metazoa; phylum Chordata; class Mammalia; order Rodentia; family Muridae; genus Mus; species Mus musculus. The sequence continues at coordinate 119,850,662 of NC_000080.6, read as the reverse complement.
AATCCGCCCTGACTGTCCATATGAGTGAACCACCCGTTTATCAGTGACTATAAACAGATCTGTCAACAATTATTACACATATTAGGGGAAATTAATAAGCAGACTAGTTCTCTGGAAGAAATAGGTGATTTAATACAATAAAGGGAACTGGGATGTGATAGTTGCCCTGAGTCATCACTGCATCTATTAAGAGTAAGAGGGCAGGCAGAGCAGAAAAGGGTTCTTAGAAAGTGGTTTGCATTCATATCTACATGTGTGCAATCAGCCTAGAAAATAATCAATAGATAAGGTAAATATTAAGATCCAGGTAACCTACCAGATAGAAAGGGAAAAAATATAGAAAATTAAGAATTTAATGTAAGAGACAAAGATACTGAGTCTATACACCAAAATTCATTTTGAAGAAAATTCCCCAAAAAGAGAAACATGAAACCAACAGGGGAAAAATAACAAATGTAAAAATACAATATTTCCAGAGCCTGAAACAATGTGTTCACATTGAAAAGGCTTAAAGAGCTTAAAAGTGTAAATAAATTTTTAGAACCCAAAAGGGAAAAAAAGTGAAGATAGAAAATCTTCCAGACAAGAAATTAATAACAAGAAATAAAAATCAGATTGCTCATAATTTTCTCATAAGACTCCCAGAGCCTGGAAATTATTTACAGCTCCAAACATCCAAGGGAAAAAGTTTGAGACATTGAATTTTATACATGGCCAGGTTATTGACTAGGTACACAGTCAAAATAGTAATAATAAAAAAAGATATGCTCAGAAAGTTTATCACTCCTACATTCCCTATAGAAAACAATTATTTAAAAAAATACCAAAATTTATTTAATGGCAAGATGAAAGACCCTAGAATTGAACATGGATGTGCAGGGATGTCTCTAAACGAGGAAGACCTGCATATCTTTAAGATAAAATATGTCTGAGAGGATGAACAGCTATGAAAATCCATAGGCTGAGTATTTTAAACAATAATGAAAAAGGCAGAAAGTTTATCTCTTCAAATGATAAAAACAAAGGGAACAGAAACTCCAGGGAAAACGAAAAGCTAAAAGGGGAAGTTACAGCGAGAGTCCAGCAGAACACAGCAGCACGGATGGACGATGGATGATGGACGTCGTCCTCATTGGGCAAAGGGAGACCTCCACTTCTGCATGACATAAGGACTCGGTGCAGTTCCTGTTAGTCCAGTCTGCACTTGGGAAATAACCACACAATGACATTATGCTTGCTGTTTATTTATTTTTCTATAATAACTCATTCCAATGAATGAGCTCAGAGATTTCACCTACCTTGAAGGTCCCATGCAAAGCCTGAAAGGCTTTCAGGTTGAGGGTAAGGTGAACAGACAGAGGGCATAAAATTAGATGAGCACACTTACTTGACTCCCACACTGAGTGGGAGTTTACTGTCTCATTTTTCAACGTGGGGAGTTGAGAGACTGTCCATTGTTGGAGAAAGAAATATAGCTTCTACTCATAAAATAAAACCTGGCTGTTTGGCCCATATTCCTTTGCAGAGGCACTAGTGGCAGGGAGGGTGAAGGAGCAGGAGCTGAGTTACAGAGAGTGCTATACTGACCTTTCTTAGTACCCTCAAGGCAGTCTAATTACACTTTGTAAGGCCAGCTGCACTAAAGTTGGAGTCAGAGTCCATATCTAGCTGCATCTGTGTCTCTAACATTTACTTCCTATTTTGAGGTTTCTTCCTTTTTGTCAGACGCTAAGATAGCTGTGGGGTTGGTCAACCTGCCCTTAAGCTGCTATCTTTCAGGAGTAAATTACAGAATTGATCTTGATACCCGACTGTTTCAGAAGCAAGGGCTTTAAATATTGTTCCTCTGCCAGACCAGGACAGAAAATAACAAGGAGGCAGAGCTGATCCCCCAGATGGCGGGCTCTGAGAAGAGCGTCAGAAAGGTGTCTGTTGCGACTACCTGAGCTTCCAGCAACTTTAATGATGGAAAACTCACAATCCTAACCCAGGTTCCTCGAGGTTCTGATGTGTAAGAATCACTTGGTGTACAGAGCTTTAAAGAAAATCCCAAGACAGTTATCAAAGACGTGTCCTTACTGTTCAAGATTGAAGCCCAAGGTGTGTGTGTATGTGTGAATGTGCCTGTGTATCCATATGTGTGTGAGCATGCTATATGCTTTTGTTGCCATTTTTAATACAAAGATAACTATTTATATCCAGAAGAAGAAAGAACACCGTAATTATTGGAACACATGACTATGTACAGAGATTCCCCTAATACCTAATGCAAATGTGTGTGTGTGTATGTATGTGTGTGTGCACATGTGTATGCATGTTATATATTTCTGTTGCCATGCTTAATACAAAGATAATTTTGATCCAGAAGAAGAAAGGACACTATAATTATTGGAACGCATTACTATGTGCAGAGACTTCCCTCATACCTGGAGCAACAGATGTCTCCGTGTTAGAGAGCAAAAGGAAAGGGCAGATGAGGAAGCTGATGGTTGTTACAGCAACCTGCTTTTCTGTGCAGCTCGCCATTGTCCCCACACACTAGCAAGGAGGAAACATGCCACTGAGAGGCATCTTTAGACTGCGCAGGGAAATACCTTTCAATCGACAGTGTCTGGATCAGTGGGTTTTCACAAGAAGTTCTGCACTTCATACTGAAAGGCTGGGGTCGTATTAAAGCAAGAGCTGGATTGTTTTCTGGAAGACACGAAGTTGAGGCTGGAAAGTGGGATTTCCGAGTGGAAACAGAAAAGAAGGGAGAGCTGTGAGAGACGAAGGGTGATCGTGGTGATAAGCCAAGTATCATGTGGAAGGCATGGCAGAAAACCCTAGCCATGGGGACATTGCTGGACGCAGAGTAACAGAGATCTGAAGACAGACATGCCTCGTGATAACTGTGTGCGTCTATGACGTAAATCCTCTCAGCACGTCTGCTCCCACACATCAGGAAGTTGTGCTCCATGAGTAAACCCTGTGTGTTAGGGAAGAACGGAGCAAGAAGGAAAGGAGGCTGCATTCTTCAGCTGAGTCCTCACATCAGGAGCAAAAGTGGCCCCCAAATTAGAAACCCTGGCTTCAGCACGACCTTGGGAAGGGCATGTGCTACAGTTGCAGGCACGCTCGGGTGCTAAGTTAGCTCTCTCTGAGTCCCGCCTAGGAGGCATAAGCCATTCTTTGAACACAGACACTTCCCTGAAGTTGTACCCATGACTCATGTCTGCTCTGGACACATTCTTTTTGCTTGCTTGCTTGCTTGCTTACTCCCACCCCCCTTCTCTTTATTGTCTAAGGAAATGGTGTTGGGGTTGGCTTTGTTTCCTTTTGAGGCAGGAGCTCCTGCACACCAGGCTGGCTTTGAACTTCCTTTGTAGCCAGGGTGGACTTGAAACTGTAATCTTCTGGCCTCTGCCTCGCAAGTGGTGGTATAGCACCCTATCCCATTGGTGAGTACGGGAATCAAGCCAGGCACCTGAGTAGATGGTTTTTAATCTGGTAGAGATACATTACAACGGCAAGTACACTGGTTATTATGTATGCACCATGTTCTCATTTGTTTTTAATGAAGTCTCCTATTCATAAGTATTTAATTCCTTAATCCATGGAGGAGATTCTTAGATACTATGTTACAGCCCCTGCCTGTTCCATTCCATTAAATTATTCCATAATTTTTTGGTACTATGCAATGAGTACATTTGCTTCCCAACATAGAAAAAAGTTGAATAATATTAAGTTCTTTGATATTCTTTTCACAAATAACTACATTTTTTTTTCTATTTACATAGAGCTAAAGGCATTTATTAAACATTTCCCAAAGAGTTTTTTTTTTTTTTTTTTTTTTTTTTTAACACTCCAGCCAAGTGAGTGAAAAAGAATTGCTATTCTGATTCAAAGATGATTCGGGAATAGGTCCCACATCACATCAGAAGCAGAAAAGACACAGGACCATTTCTCCTTGGTCCTCTCTGCCAAGACAGCGCGCCTGAAGGTGTCTTATCGCTTCCCAGCTACCAAGGTGCTGAATGGACGTTTCTTTCACAGGCCTAAGGTGAGGAGCAAGAATGGCTTTTCACTTCTGCAGCTGGCTTTTATGCCAGTAAAAATGTTTCTTTCTACTTGATTAACAAGTGAAGACTCACACACCATCGCGGGCGGGTCCCTGGCTCCCTGGCTTCTTATCACCTTTTAGACCTCATGCCGTTGGGAGGTCTTCAGAGAATTTAGTCTTATTTAGTCTCTATTATTCAATGATGAGTGTATTCTTTGCAGTATAGAGGCAGATAATTAGACGACGGGAAAATCTGAATCTTCATTTCTTATTTTTGACTTACACACATAAAAGGGAAAGAGCCAGAGCCCTTGCCTACGGCTAGGCTCCATGGGTTCTCACCCCTCTACATACACCCCGGCACTAACTCGGCAGCAAACACACAGCACTCCAGGCAACTCAAACCTCCTCTTTATGATCAACTTAACTAGAAATCCATTTTAAACTTGGTTTTTAAGATTTGCTCATTAGCCAGAAGCCAAGCTTTGACACCACTTACGTAAATGACTTAATCCTCTTGGAGGTTTGCTTTTCTTGGGTCTAAATGGTGATAAAAATAATACCAACCTCCAAGGGATTCCAGTGAGAACTCGGAGACAACACAGGCTCAGCACAGTCTTTCACCATCCCAGAAGGCTTAGCGGCAATGGGAGGACACAGCAAAGCCCAGAGGCTGGCGTCTGTGCAGCGCTGGTTTATGGGTAAGTGGATGACGTCACCTGTCTCTTTCCTTTTACTTCTATACCCTGCTGCCCTGCCTTATATTGAAGGGGAGAGGGGAAGGATTTCTAATATTGATCAGAGCCCGGGACAAGATATATCTGCCATTTAGAGGAAAGGACGGATAGTGACCTTAAAATTAAACCAGCGATGAGGGGCTCCCCTTCACACTCTTTTCTCTTATGCCGTTACGTAGGAGTGTCTCACTGTGTACTCCAGGTCTAAATCATGTTTCCCAATCGGCTTGTACCTAATTTCAGCCACTTCAACCCTAATTAAATGGAACTTGGTTTTTTTATCGTGGCATATTTTCCTCCTTGACTGAGAGTCCCACCATCAACATTCTTATATCCCAGCTGTGATACTGTCATAACACTCCCCAAATCTCACACTAACTTCATGGCTCTAAACACTTAGAATTCTGTGAAGGCCTCAGAAGCCCGGAGAAGGATGGTCCGTGGTCTTCATCCTTCAGAGGGCCCAAGGGCTTACATCTTCTCACAGACCCCAGCATGCTGAACCCAGGATACAAAAACATTAGTCGCACCGCAAAGCAAATGTGCTGAGTGAGGCCTTCTATAGCTGTGTCTTGTGTGCAGAGGAGTTACAGTTAAGATCAGAACCGTAAATCAAACTGTCGTGGCCTCTTGGAGCTTGCGGCGGTCAGGTATAGAGCTTAGTACCTGCCGTGTGCCCCTTTGGTTTGGCCTGTGAACCCTTTACACCTCACATGCCTAGCATCAAGCATTCTGAGTTTCTGCTTTCCCAGACACGCTGCTTCAGGGTCCCTCTGAGCCGGATCTGAAGCTTCTACATAGAAATTCTATTACAGTTTGCATATACAAGTGCGCGTGTGAGTGTGTGTGTGCGCGCGCGCGTGCGCGCGCGCACGCACATACAAATGCCTGCCACACTTACAGGGAGCCAGGGGGCGCATTGTGGGAGTGGTTTCTTTCCTTTCACCATTTGGGGTTCAGGGATCTAACTCAGATTCTCAATTTTTTTCTCCAAGAGCCCTTATCTGCTGAGCAATCTCTAACTTCCTAATGAATTGCCAGACCACTGTTAAAGTCGAAAACTACAAGCTTCAAGTTAAATATGCATTTATTATTTACTTATATGATTTCATATAAGTATTATATATTTAATTGGAAACTTTTATTCATATATTATGACAGGATAAAAGATACCATATTTTTTTAGAAATTCTAAATATTCACCCATAAGGGAGCTCTTCCTGCCAATGTTACCTCTGTGAGAGCTTAGCCTGAATCTTTCTAGGGCTGCTTAAATACCAAGCATAATTCTTGGTTAGGAAGAGTCATGTTAGCATTGGATTACAATAAAGATTTTATTACTAGACTTCACTTTTAAAAAAGAAATACATTATTACAGGGCTAACCAGAGCTATAACTCACACATGATGCATGCTCAGTTCCTGGCTCAAGAGCCTTTTCTCTGTGTAAATTATCAGGGCAATAGCTCACCGAGTTAGGGATGAATTCACGTGTTTTCAGTTAGAAGCTAGCATGGTTCTTGTTGCGTTCTGTCCTGTGGCTTCAAGGAGAGTACTGTCACCAATGTGGGAAAGGTTTTTCTCTTTCCCCACTCAGTCCCTACACTGTCACACTGCAGCTACAGGCCTGGCTTCCTTCCTTCTTCCTTTTGAATCCTTCATAGAAATTGTCTCACCATTGACTTTCAAATCTGCCTTATCTTCAAGACAACAGCAGGCTCCCCAAAGACGTTCTTAATCTAGTGTTGAGGTTCTCTGGAATGTAGGTTACCTTCTTTTTATTTTTATTTTTGGTTTTTAAAGCCTACTTTCAAAATTATGCTTTTCAAAAAAGTGACCTATTGATGGCTTCCAAATGCCTGAACCCGTATTTTCCCTTTCCCCTGCTCTGTAAGCCCTGTGTCAGTCAGGATTGGCTGGCTCCTGTGCACTTCCTAGCCTGCCTGTCTCTGCCTCTCAGCATCTTAATGAAACCATGGCTGCATTTATGCAAGCAATATGGTCATCATCCCTTAGCAGAGTCCACAGCCCTCTGAACCAATGCTGGCTGCTAGATCCAGAGGTCAGGAGAGCTCCATATGCGCATTAGTGGTGACTTGCATTGACCTGGAGGGAACGCAGGCTACTTTCATTCCCACTCATTTATCAGAAGCAGTCATGTGGCCCCACCCAACCCTAGTCAGGCCAGGCCAGGCAGTTCTGTGGCTCCAATGGGGGAAAAATGGTTAAAAGCGCTCACGAGCACCATACTTTCTTTTCTTTGAATCCTTTTAATATTAAATACTGAGCTCAAATCGTCCTTTTCTTCCAGCAGAGCCCAGCTGGATGGCAGTGGTCTCCTTTTTCCTTTGTTCTTATTTTCTGTTCCATTTGTTTGGTACTGTCAGACTGATACATATTCTAAGTTATTCTTTCACGAATATATGTCATACATCCCCTGAGACCAGGAATTATATCTTTTTGGAAGTCATTCAACCACAGTTAAGAACCCATAATAGATATGTAATAGCATATCTAGGCATTGATCACCTTTCTAAATCACAGTTAAAATCTGACATCCATAATACCACACTTTCACTTCGTCCCACTGATACAAGTGCTCACGACTCCTCGAAGCTGGAATCCTGGAGTAGTCAGTTGACTTCTCCCGGCAGTCTTTGCCAGCACCAGTTTATGAAGCTCTTGTTAGAATTTCACATGCATCTCAAATACAATGCACATCACCTGACATGTCTACCGGCTAATGCTTTCTATGTTCAGGACAATCCTACATTAAATAACCTTACAGATGAAGACACTGGTAGTCAGTGAGGGAATTGTGTTTTTTTTTTAAAGTGGAATCCAACATTCTAATACAACATTAAACTTTTGTCAAGGTTATTGAAAGAGCTGGATACGAGGTAGCATATGCCTACAATTGAGAAGTATTCGGGAAGCTTAGCGAAGAGTGACACTGAGTTCAAAGCCAGGGCAAGCATCAGGGTGAGCATCCTGTATCAAAATGCAACACAAAACAATTGTGATTTTTTTTTTTATCACAGTTTTGGCTAACTCTACTTAGTCAAAAAGGGATACTTATGATTGGTGTGAGAGAGACATAGAGAGGATATTTAGGCAAGAAAGGGGAAATGGTGGGATTTGAAAAACTAGATAAAGAATGAAATTCAGGAAGCAAATTAAGGCAGAAGAGGAGGTACGGAGACGTAAGGAAGTTACACCTTGGATTGGGGATGAGGAACATCTATTTCCCAACTTACTGCCCACAAGACACCACAAGCTGAATGGAGTACACAGCAGACACACCAGGTCACAGATCAGACTCAAGAACAACATGTGGCAGAGAAGGGTACATGCCAGTTCAGATGGTTTCCATCATTCTTAGCACATAGCTCCACAGTCCCAACCTTAAATCCACATTGTGTGCAAGTCCTGTGTCAGTGCCTCACCTAGACCACGTGACTCCATCCCATCCAGTTGCCTACATTAGCCTTCTTTCCAAAGGAAATCATATCTTGGGGTCATAGAGTCTACTACTTCAGCATAGGGATTCACAGAGGTCACCATGTGACACACAGTGATTCTGAAGGGGATCCAAGGGCCATGGGGAAGACAGGATTTGGCACAGAGGGTAATCAAAGCAGCCGTGTACATTTCTAGCACTTTCCTGGAAACTGTGCTCACGACTCCTCAGGCGTCATCTTCTTTGTTCTTCACAAGTGATTGAGGTTGTCACCTCCACTTTTCAGAAGCTTAGAATTAGAGACATAGAGAATCGGAGTCCCTAAGTCTAGAACTCATAACTTACTGAGACAGATGTCATGCCATGTATTTCTGACTCAAACCCCTTGTTCTTGTTTTTTTTTTTTTTTTTTTTTATGAGTTTACTCTGGTGGGCAAGCCCACGAGCAGGGATCTTAGGGCAGTCATCTTGAGTGAAGATCCAGACATAGGAGAAGTCGGGTTAGAGAATGTGGAGACCTACAGGAAGCTGTCCAAGCCTAAGAACATGTCTCACATGAACTCAGCCTGCAACAACAAACTTAACCATAATTATTAATCACGTACATCGGTCAGCTCATTCGGGTGCCTAAAACCACACCATAAAACTGGTTTTGAAGAGCTTGCATGCAGTGTGCATGTGTAGGCACTTTCAAATACTGATGTCTTCTATTGATCTACGAAATTGTTTTATAGTGTTCGCTTTGATGTTTTCCCAAGTAGATTACAGGGCTGTAGCCTGGCTGGGCTGCAGTGCTCTTTCCAGTTTGGCCTGAGAGGCCATTTGCTGGGAACAGTTTTCTCTCCTCTGCCCCCAGCTACCCTCAATGTCTGTAAATCTATGTTCCATGGCATTACTCTGCTTTTTTCCATTCACCTCTTTAAGTACTGGTGTGTAATTCTCGATTATATGCTCTGGGATGGAAGGGACTGGGTCTATTTGTTTCTCCACGTGTCTCTAAGATTTGGTGACTATTCTATGAAATTTTTGTGAGTTTATGAATATAAAAACAACTGAACTTCAGCTCTCCATTGTCCTGGGTCTTAGAAAGCATTTGAATTGTTCTGTGAGGAATGTATTGGTGACTCTTGGGAAATGTACAGTGCCTGGTTTTCTTATGTATTCTGTTTGCCACCCGGGTTTGTAAGGTGAGATCATCCACAACTCCAGCCATAATTTTATAGTTAATATCCTATAGAAATACCCATACTTCCACACATTTGTGAGATAAACAAAATGTTAATAGAGGCCCTGAAATAGATATTTTGCAACTTTCTTTTAAAGGATAGGACCATCTAGACATGTAGACATCACAAAATGTATGCAAAGTATTAGAGTCCCTGCATACCTGGAAAAAAAGTGCGTAGTTTCTTCAGAATTATTTTTAATTGAACACCATCATCACCGTCACCATCATCGTCATCAACTTATTCTCTTGGCATTACTTAGGATCATAAATCTCTAAGACATGTTCATGGTCAGAGATACCATGTAAACTTACTTTAGGTAAACAACAACCTTAGCTTCATTGGAAAGTTTCCCCCTACCCTTAGTTTTCCCTTGAGCCGATTTCCTCATTCACTTATTTCTGAGGTCATGTCTGTATGTGCTTTAGCAGAGCAGCTTCCGATCTTTGTGAGACAAGGTAAGCTGTCCATGCTTGTGTGCACTGGCATTTGTGTTTGTACGAGGGACGATGGACTATGAAGAGGCGAAGTGCTCTGTACCTAAAACGGCGGAGTTGGAGTCATCTCTGTGTCCCAAATCTGATAAAACACCATCAAAGCTGCTCTACCCGTGAATTTCTATATAAAACACTCAAAGTGGCTCATACGGTTTGTGCTCCCTTTTCTGTTGCAGTGAAAATGTCCCTTCCTACACTGCAGAGACGGCCAGACCCTGAATGAGAATTCAGACAGACGGGGAACAAAAGAAAGGATTCCCGGAGTGGAGTGCTGCGCAAAGCCTGGGCAACCGCAGAATCACAAAGCGCACTGACTGAAGGAAGGAGTCTGATATCGTTATTAAGAAAGACAAAGTCATGTTCTCTTTATTCCCGGTCGTGGCAGTGATTAATCTATGGGCTTAATAAAGAGGAGCAGCCGGACACAGGACAGTTCATTCACAGAGAATGGATGAGTCTCTGTGCAAGGAACACACATTTTAGGATTAAATCTTGTAAGCCCCCGTCTCTGCCCCTAAATATTAAGGTGTAGACTGCTCTCCTCTCACCTCACACCACACAGCCTCAGAGGCCCCACAGAGGATCTCTGGGTTCCAAGCACCCCACTTTTCTCTACAGAGTTCAGTTCCCTATGTTCTCGGTTGCAGGATTTTCCCTGCTGACTCCCGCCCCCACTTCCGGCCCCACAAGAGTTTGCTTCTCTACTCCAAGTCTTACTCAGCACGCCATGGAGGAAACCCCTGGAGGAATGCAGATGCAGCAGCTGCCCCATCACTCCACTGCGGGTTTGGAAGCGCTTGGATGCTAGCTTTCATGCAGAGGACAGCTGAGAGCAGGACCCAGCTACCTTACCACCGACCCCTCCCCTCGCAGAATGACGCCAGATACATCTCTTCAGGAGAATCCCTTTCTACCTCAATGTAGAAACCGGCGAAGCATATTCCATCTTGTTTACTAAGTGCTTGTTTAGGAATATTATGGGCTAGAAACAGAATCAGCACTCTTCCCCCACTGCCAAGATTCCGGATGCTGCCAGTTGGGCAGGCCCTAGCACAGAACCTCTTGTCCTTTCAAACTGGACATAAAACTATTAATAAAAGTCAAATTGTGGCAAGATTTCAAATTCAAACAAATGTCTGGTTCTGATTTTTTTTCCCAGAAAAACTGAGTCCTAATTTTGCCTTTAACTCCGAGTCTTGGTGTGTGTGTGTGTGTGTGTGTGTGTGTGTGTGTGTGTGCCCTCTGGGTACAGTGAGGATTGATGGCTCCTGTTTCCTAACAATCCTCCAGTCCCTCCCTGGTAGTAAGTTAGGGATATGAGCCCATTAGCTGCAAATGTTGCTCCAGTGGCCTTCAAGGATTAATTCTCCTCCCAAAGCTCAGAACTTCCAGGTACAAATATGGTTCAGTGAGTTAATGGGCTAATTAGGTAACTGTCAACTCTGCAAAGATGAGAAGGGTTATTGTTTCTGTGCTTTATTAAATTCCAAGAAGTAACAGCCATGAGAAGGAAACACCTAGAGGATTCCAGAAAGCTAGACACGTGTCATCTGCAAAAAAACAAGAACCGACTGATTCCCGTCCGGCATGAACCCAGGACAGGGAAGCCAGCACTGATGATGTCCCATGGGTAACCCCAGCACCAGAGAAGCTGGGCAAAGACTGGGAGCCATGATTTAAAAGTCCCTTTGATGTGCCTGTCATAAAGAACAATTCAAAGTCAGGAGAGCAGAGTTGTGGTTTATTTCCACGTTACCATTGCACGAGAGATTATGTGTGAACTGTGAGCCGGGCACAGTCTAATATGCTGTGTAACCAAATGGGAAGCAGAGTGAGCTATTTCACAGAGAGGCATCGTGGTGCCTTTTGGAAACGAGACAGTTTTATGGGCATAGAGAAGAGCAAGGTGAGCATATTTGAAAGCGTGAATTTTCTATAAAGAAGAGCAAGGCGAGCCCGGCGCAGAGCATCTGAGTCGCTGCTGCCATTAACAAGGGGAGACGTGGAAGATGTTCAACTGGTTGGTTGCCGTCAGGGATTACACAGCTCAGACAACCTGTTTCTAAGGAGAAAATTTAAAGTTGCATGAGCCTCCGCATGGCTTGGGAATATGCTCAATCCCTCGGCATACTAGCACATTTTGAAGAATTGGAAATCCTACACAGAACGGTCACAGACTGAATGATGGATAATTAAGCATTCCCAGTCCCATAGGAAGCATGCTTAATTTAAGATTCTTGCCAACATAATAGCTAATAAGACTTCTGGAAAGAGAAAAAGTACGTATGAAGAGTTTTCCTCACACAATGAGTTTCGGTGAGAAAAGAAGGAAGTTTCTCAGTGGAACAAGAAGGTTGCTCTCACCCGGCAGTGAAATCTCCCCTTGGCAAGCATGGTTGCTTTGGACTTTGTAAGGGTGGGGGCTGAGCCTCTCTACTGTCTCTGCAATCGTGGTAGTTCCTTCTTTAATAATCCCGTGTCCACTCTTCCCACAAATCAAGAACTCTTGATAGATCTGAGATATATTAACAATTGGGTGGGTCAGGACACAGCCGGGGTTGTCCATGAGATATAAAGCAGCATCTACTTGGGGAAGGGTTTTCTCAACCTTTCCTTCTTGTTAATTTTTTTGTCAGGAGTCCTTTCTTAAATAAAATATTTTGAAGTGTTTCTTAAACTAACTTGTAATCAAAAGAAGAAATGAGGTTTTGAAGACATTGAAAGACAGCCCGAGTCATTAGTGACATTCCCCAGGTACTGGTCTGGCCATGATAAATATGTGGAGTTCTGCTCATATAAGATTGCACATCTCATTATTATTAAGTACACTTGACTTGAGCTCTCTGTTTGCAGCTAAGACATTCTTATATTTCACAAGAGCTAACCATGTTCAGATCCCAAGCCCCGTATGTTTCAGAGATATTTACATGTAAATCTATATGTTGACTAATCAGAAACCAGTCCTGGGATCTGATCCTGTCTACTGACAGCAAAGACTCAGGCAAGTCAGTCAGACTCTGTGTATAACAATAACCTCAAGACCAGTGAGCTGAACACCCACCATAGCTTTCTCTTGTTAATGCTCTCCTAGATGCCCAGCTGTGCTCTCACCTGTCTTAGTTACTGACAAGATCACAAGAACATCTATACAGCTATGTAGGAGGATGCTCAGGAAGTGAAAGCTTAATAGTAATATGCAAAATACAAGCACAAATACCATAGAAAAGGAAGACTGACAGCTGTTTTCAAATAGGAAACCAAGTGAGAAAATAAACACCACTCAATGAAAAAAAAATCAGCAAAAATGAATTTACCAGAAAAAGCAAGTATCTTATATATTTTTCTTGGTGTAGATTTCAAACTGTTGACCCTTGGATAAAAGCACAGAATGGGATAGAACTTGCCTGTGATTGGAGGACACTCTGATTGTTGAGTGAGCCCCTAAAAGGACAGATGGACATCTTCTTTAGAATCAATGGAGCATGCTTTGGAGCAGTGCAGTCCTGAACTTCATAAGAAAATCAATTCTATGATCATTGTTGGAATAGTTGGTTGTGTGCAATGGGAAGAAAGAACTATGGGCTCGGGAGACACAAGGTGCACACCCTTCCTAAAACGGATCATCAACACTGATGACACAATTATCTCATCACCACCCTTTCCCCACCTGTGTACGAATTATCAAAATAATAACTCCGTGTTACCTATTTGATATGAAAATAAAATTGAGTGACAACAACAGCAAAAAATAATAATGCCCTGAAAAGAACAATTGTTATTTGTGTAATATCTGCTCTGAATAATAGTTCTGAAATGTAACACATTTTCTCTTTTTCCACATACACATACCACATACTCACAGACACACAGTGTTATAAATTCATCTGTGTCCTTCACGAATTCACATTTGTGATCTCAGTACATTAGTAAGTTACTGTGTTTGGGATGCCTTAAAAATCAGAGTCAATTAAAATGAAGCTGTTCGTTGTGGGCACTAATCTCACGTCCTGTGTGTCCTTATCAGAGGAACAAATGGGTGCTCAAGAGGCATCAGAGAAAAAATGTGCAAGACCAGAGGACCCCATGAAGACACCGGAGAAGCTGGCTTTGACAAAGTTAGGAGAGGAACTTCAGAAAGAACAAAATCTATTGACACCTTGATCTTCATCTTCTAGCCTCCATAAAACTTACCATATATACTTTATTAATATATGTAATATGTATTATTTAAGTCTTCCTATGATAGTTTTTTATAGAAGCCCAAGTAAGCTAACAACACACACGCACACACACACACACACACACACACACACACACACATACACACAATCTCTTATCCCTTCTTAATCTTACAATGTGGATGTTAGAATTCTCATCTTACAGTGAATGAGGACATCACAGTTCAAAGAATTAGGTAACTTCCTTGGGGTTAAATGCCCAGTAAATGATTACACAAGGCACTGTAATAATAAGTTACCCTTTAGTTAAAGATAATAGTAGAATATTAAAACTGTGGAAACACAAACTTCTAAAAGGCTGCTTAAGTTATTTCCCACAACCACCTTCTAAGTGGGATCCCAGCTAACGTGCTATGATATCATCGGCTCCCAGCTAATATGCTATGATGTCATAGCTTGCTGCTGGTGTTTGTGTTGTTGTTTGCAGGGCTCTAAATCCATTATCTCTCTGAGGCTTATTAGCATTTTTAAGTGTCCTTCTTATTGCACATTCTATTGGTCCCTTATTGAAATTCTATCTTTCAAACTCAATTAACCAAATTGTTTATTCTTGCCGCCTTTGTTCTCATCTCAGGCAAGATAATTCCAGGGAACTGCAAGTTTGCCAGTAGAGCAACCAGGTACTCATCTGAGGACTCCAAACAGGACCACACTGAACAGGACAGCGATGCCATGAGAAGGCCCCTGTGTCAGCGCAGCCGAATACTCTATGGCCTTGCAAACATCTGGTCTCCCTGTTTTGCCCTGCAGCTCTCTACTTCCATTAAAAGAGGAGCCAAAAACCTCCCTGGCGCATCTTCGCCAGGAACTGGGTGACTTCCAGCTAAAGGGTCAATAAATATAATTAAAGGGCTCATCCAACTGGATCTTTCTCTGAGTGTCTTCCCTTGGAGGGCCAATCGTCTCCAACTCATAAATGGATTTTTAAAATCGCAAGGTCCATGAGAGGTTGCTGATGTCCTCAGCCTATCGATTTGCCTAGTTTGATGTTTGGTCGGTTGTAGTCAATCCTCAACCAATGAAGGGCATGCCTCTATTTGTAGATAGTTAACAAATAATCTTCATTGCATTACTGTCTGACTAATAGGCCCTCCCAAAGGCCTGCCTGTCCGCTCCATTCTTACATACAAGTAACAGTGTGATGAATCAGGTTGACAACAGAAAGTCAGGGTAGCCACCCTCTTGGATCACTACTGCTGGACAGCTCTCTGCCTTCTTCCACATACCACTCCTGTTTTTGACTAAAGCTGTCAAAGCTGCTAATCATAGTTTATTTCTCATTATTAAAACCCCCCTAAATTTAATGAATTCAAGCCCACAGTTTGAGGCTACTGTCTTATCACTCAATTACATCACATCTTAGCCAGTCAGCATGGACACTGTATGCATCTGTTTGTTTAGTGGCGCCTCCACATTTCATGGTGCATCTGCATGGCAGAGTCTGAACTGTTGTCTGTTTTTATAAGTCCAGTGCCCGGTGATCCCGAGAACTGCCGCCTTATTTTCATATTCTTCAAAAGAAATGACAGTGTGGTTCATCTAAAAAAATGTCTTCTGCGTCTGAAGACCTGCTGAGATCTGTTTATCATTGTCCTGTGAGAAGGAAAAAATACGAGCAGGTCTGAAGCCTTCATAGGTAAAGTTTCTATCTCCTTCATATAAGGGGTAGCAACAAATCAAGATGTCATTCTCGGTGATTGACTTAGATAAAGTAAAGGCTAGACGAATTAGGTGTGTTGGCTGCTGGTTCAAGTGGATCTCAAAGGCTGTAAACGGGAGGGAGGAGCTGCTGGTAATATCAAGGATAAACCCAAGCCAATTTGGCTTTATGTTGCTTTTTTTTCCTTCCAAAAAATCCCCAAGTCTACAGATGTGCCAAAGAATAGACCACAGCTGGACATACAGTGTCGTCCAGTGGGTGAGGCTACTCTGCCTCACTGCCGCGGAGAAGCAGCCCCTCCAGAAATCAGCTTTGTGCCATTGGGCGGAAATTACACAGGGGATGTTTGTTGCCAAGGAGACGGGAGTAGAAAGATAAAGTCCTTCAATGGAAACTGGTCTCTCAACACAAAATCTTTTCTTTTCTCTTCAGGCCCTCTGGAGACAAATACTTGAAGTAATTCCCAAAAAATAAAAAGTCAGGAACTTGAGTGAATACAAGCCCAGCATTTACACAAATTCTTTATGGTCACATTTTTTATTGAGTGTTTGTTTGAAAAACTCAAGGGTAGTGTTAATGAAGGAGTAATAAATTTCAGTGTGTTGCAGCTAAGACGAGCTGAGGCTAAAGAAGAGCAGCTTTCAAATCCAACCTCAGTCCATTTTGGTTACGTGACCTTGATAAAGTTACTTAACCCCCTCCTTGTCTTCCAAAACCCTCAGATATATAATAGAAACAAACATGTTTAGGGGATGAAGATGGTTTAGTGATCAAGATGTCTAGAAGCTCACCACTGCTTGTGACTAGAGCTCTAGGGGATCAGATAGTCTCTTACAAACTGCAGGCACGCATATACATGTTAGTGTTTGTGCACACGTACATGTCCACACAATACATGTACATAAATAAAAAGCAAAAATATTTTTAAAATATAAATGGCTTTGTTTAACTTGTTAAACTAGTAGAGGAATTAAGAATTTTTTTTCATGGGCAGCCAGCATATTCAATGATATATATATATATATATATACATATATATATATATATATATATATATATATATATATATATATATATATATATGTAATACACACATATATAATACACACACACATATATATATTAAATTAGATTGAATCATTAGTATGACTAATCATTATGACGGTGATGTCACCATGATGAAGTATCCAGCTACTTTGATTGGCAGTGAGTTACCAATCCAGGGCTATGGAATGCACTTGCAAAGTTACCAAAAGTGTGAGGATCTGAGAGATAACGAGGGACTTCAAACTAGCAGGGCTTTGCTATAAATAGTTTGGGGTGTGGTGGGAAGAAATTTGAAAGAAATTGGGTGAACATCTTTTTTCAAAGAAACACTCTAGTCAGGTCTTAAGGTGGAAATCACAGACAAAAGGGAGTGTGGTTTACCAAATTATAAATAAAGAAAACCCATCCACTGAAAGAAGCTTCGCTACAATGTGTGTGCCCGCGAGCGTGTGTGTGTGTGTGTGTGTGTGTGTGTGTGTGTGTGTGTGTGTGTATTTCTTCCATCTGGGAGAGAAATGCTGGAAAGGCACTTAATATTCATGACTGACACAGTTTCTCTGTACTGTCAGTCAGCTGGAACCAGAGCACACAGCTGGTTAGCAAGCACAGCTCTGCGTCACGGTTCCTCTGGTGACCTTAAGCAGCGAGTCAGGCATGGAGCACTGGAACACTTCCTGCTGGCTTACTTTTTCTCTTCAGAGGTGGGGAAGTGACCAACATCTGCCCCCGAATAGCCAGCCTCCTTTCTTCGCCTTTCAAGTTCTTATCAGAAGCCAACACCAGATCATGAGAATCTAAATCCAATTATCAGTCTCCAGAATAAGGGAGAAAAAGCCCCGCATACCCGGTAACATTTCTTATTTGCAGGCAAAGTAATTTGTTAGATAGAAGCTTCACTCTTGTTTTTTACAGCACCAAGGTGATGCACAGATACTTGAAAAGGCCTTCTTTGAGAAAATTTGCCATAAATATTCAGGAAATCTAAACTTTTGGGGGAAAGTCATTATTAAAATATATCTATTTTTTTAAGGCTATACATTTCTTGAGTCAGATTCTACTAGCTTTTATGACACACTTGCCTAGAATTCTAATCTGAACAAACATATTTATCAGATTTTTTTCTTCTTTTGCACACACTTAGGATATGTATGGATGCCTAATTACAACCTCAGGATTTTAGCTTTTTATATACTAAGTGAAAGCCCACAGCTTTCCGCTGTATGCCCTGATCAGAGTTTGGAATAGAGGCGCTGACACATGAGAGGATGGATGCCACTGATGTGCCTTACTCTTCCGGAACAGAAAGGCAGTGACCCGCTGCCATTTCTTCCTGGAGCTTGAAATCTGTCAGAAATGTGAAATCAGAAACAGAAGGAAATGCACGCCTCAAATCCCCTTCTATAATTCTAATTTGCCTTGGCATATCGCAGTATTTAATCAATAAGAAAATATTTGGGTGAAGAGGACTCAACAAAAAAGAAGCGCGTTATTTTTAGACAATATTTTACGGGTTGGATAACTCTTAGGCCATATCAATGCCCTTATTCCCACCTGAGGGATCACTTAAAACCAGCTTATATGTCCCAGGGCAAAACCGTGGCAATAAATTCCCAGTGCTCCAGCCTTCTGAGAATTGATCGCAGATTTATCCATCTCTGCCTTTTGGTTCTGGAGCAGACTCTAAAGATCCCAGGATGACGGCGTGTGCTTGTGATCCTGCAGTACCAGAGACTTAATTAGACATCAAATGTGCACTGCCTAATGATGGCTGTTTAAATTATGTAGGCACACACTACAACTCTCAGACCCACACATGGGAAGGAAGCATGAGGTAAAAATACAGTAAATCCCCCTTTGAGACATCGGGATGTGGGGGGAAATACCTCGTCACCGCTGGCAGCCTCCCAACTCGCCCCTCTCCTCTAATAGTCTGGGCTGTTTCGTATTTCACAGTTCATTGCTGCTCTTTCTGTCTCCCCACAACCAAGTCTGCTCCACTTCGCATTTATCAATTTAATACCTTGGCTAATTTCATCCTAGAATAATGTTTCTGTTTATAGAAGTCTAGCCCCTGTGGCAGGCAGCGAATACTCAGGGGTTTCCGGGAAGCAATGTTAATGCACACTGAAGTGGTAGGAGAGGCCCTCCAATCACAGCCCAGCACCCGCTTCCACTGCCTAGTCCGCCCCAGCCTTGGGGGTGTGATTAGGATCCTGCTGTGTGCAGCTGTTCTCAGCACATCCTGGGACAGAGAAGGCAGGGGGTACCTCAGGACCAGACCCAGCGACCCCAATGAGAGGAACAACACGTAATTAATTATTTCAACTGAAGGTCAAGGGCCACTGTGTGTTATCAGGACACAACGCACTGATTGCTCAGGGCCAAGGACGCGTTCCATTCCCCTCCACAGCTTGTACCACACATGACCAAGGTGAAGCAGGATTTGATCTGCTCAACAAATTGGTGTGTTGCCGAGAGGGAAGAACTCTGGCTGATTAACGGAGGATTGATGACTGCGTATGTTCCCAGGTAGAACCATCTGGGCAGGTGTCTTTTAACTAAGATTAATAAGCATATGTCACCACACGTTACGAGAGGCACAATGGTGGAGAATCAAAAATTTCTGAGTCCAACTGTCACGCTGCCACCGAGCAAAAGAAATTTTTTCCCAGGTAAACAAAACATTGTTCCAGCTTGGCTAGAGAAAGGTGACCTAGCTGCACCCAAAATAGTTTATACCCAAGGTACATAGCTCTCCACATCTCTGGAAAAGCAGACATAAACCAGAGGCTTCTCCGCCCAGGCTAAAGTACAGGGTGTAAGATTTCCTCTCAGCCAGAAGTCCGCATGCATATGGCCCCAAGTCAACACCCAAGCTTATAAGGTTCTGTCTGCTGCCAAGCAGCAGGGCATTCGCGGGTTCTTCTCAAAGATTGGAGAATGAGGGACCAGGGGGACCTGTAATTGCCAAGGACAACTGCAGATAAGTTGAAGATCATGAAGACAAATCGGGAGTGTCTCAAAGCACGCCACAGCTTGCCCCATGATGCCAATTTAAAGTTTCTTCTACAATATGAACGTGGGCCAGCACCCTGAACTCCCAAGGAACTCTGAGCCCACATTTTGTTTTCGTGTCTTTTTTTTTTTTTTTTTTTTTTTTTTTAGTTTTTCGAGGCAGCATTTCTCTGTATAGCCCTGGCTGTCCTGGAACTCACTTTGTAGACCTGGCTGGCCTTTAACTCAGAAATCCGCCTGCCTCTTCCTCCCAAGTGCTGGGATTAAAGGCGTGTGCCACCACACCCGGCTGCATTTTGTTTTCAAATGCAGGACCAAAGTATGTTTCCTCTCTGTAACCGATGTGTGGGAATATTATTTTACATCTTTCTGGGAAACTGTGGGCAGCACCTTCTCACAATGACTGCAAAGTCCCTGGGAAACAGTATCTTGTCTACAAAAGATGATTATATTCATGTGTAAACCATATATTAAAATAATAAAAATATAAGAAATAATAATTCCATCTGTAGTCCCTGTGAAATCTTTATATCAATGAAGACAGATAGATCTCTTAACATACATCTCTATGTCTCCATGAATTGAAAACGGTCACCTCACTGGAAGCAGAATGCAAACGTGAAGTCCAGGCACAGCAGAGAGAAGACGGGACAGAGAAAGGTTTGAACAGGGCTATGTTTCCAAGCTAAAGCATATTATTTTTTCCCCCATCAGGTTGCAGTCATTAATGTGTCTCACATGAGACATAGGAAAGGTGTTATTTCCCCAGATTATATACATTTTTACTCTTTATACTTTGCCATAGTTCATTCATGTCTCGTGTTTGATGGCTTGGAATTAACCACCTGTGTGGGAGGGCTGCATCTAGGCTATCAGAGACCAGGGATAATCAACCAAGAACCGGGTCATGGGCAAAAGCTAGCTAGGTAGTAATTACATAGCATGCACTTGTCATGCCTCGCCCTGCACAGAACGGAGAGTCACTAAATATTTGTTATTGATGAAGAAGGATCGAGAATTGGCAGGGACCGAAAGACCAAAGGTCAGAAGGGCAGAAACCAGCCCAGCAAAAAGGAGCGTCCTAATGAAACAGAAGTTCGGCAAGGTTCAGTCATTTGGAGAAGCAATTGCTGTTGCAGGAGGGAGTCATCTCTCAACCTACGCAGAATCTACTGTACTCTTTCCATTACCAAACTCAGGACCTGCTGCTAGGAGTGCCCGTAGGAAAAAGGTGTCTCCCCGACAGCATCCAATAGGCCAGGAGCAAAGAGGTCGGAGAACATCTAAGCACTGACTCACGATTGACATGACCAGTAAGGGCATTCATGGTGGCTGCACCGCCCCTCAACTATAACTACATTTCTATTTTCCTCTTAACTCCTTTAAAACCCATCCATGTACCTACCTCTGTACATCTCCTTCAAATTCATGGTCTCTTTTTTCAGTGTGTGTGTATATGTGTGTCTGTGTGTGTGTGTGTGTGTGTGTGTGTGTGTGTGTGTGTAATGAGAACAGTAACAAAATTCTGTGGGGACTAGTGCATAAGCCAGTCAAAGTCTTTGTGAATGGCCTGTTGTCAGCTACTGAATCCTGGTATGCAACCCTTCATGCCCAGGGATAAGGGAAGTCCACTTCATTATGTCCTCGAGACAGACTTACCAAGTACACAAAACTCAAAAGCCACCTCAGGTTTCTTTTCTTTTTTTTTTTTTTTTTCTTCATTCTTCTGTGATGTGCGCACACACACACACACACACACACACACACACACACATACATATTGTGGGTTTTGTTTGTTTGTTTGTTTGTTTGTTTTTTTAGTGTGATGTGTGCCACATCACATGCCTATTGAGGTCAGAGGTGACTTGTAGGGACATAGTTCTCCAGATCCACCTTATTTTGAAGCAAATTCTTTCTTATCTGTCATTTTGCCTATCCATCAGGTAAATGATCCAGGAATACCTGGGCAGGAATCCTGCTCACCCAGAAGGCCATCTGGGGCATTTCATCACTGAGCCATAACCCAGTCCTGTAAACATCAATGTTCTATCTATTAGATTGTTCTTAAACTTTCTAATTCTGATGCTGCCCCCTCAATTTTAACAGTGTTGTAAATATTATATAGGGCATATAATTGATTGTGTAATAGAATATTAGTTCAATTTGAATCTTGATTTTATTTTTAAGATTTAATCATTTTAGAATTCTAATTGAGTTAATTTCTGGTGTTTTCTCATATTTTGCTTTTTTAATTCATCAGATTGTTTTAATTTTAAGGTTTTCATAATTTAATTTCATAAATAATAATTTCAAATGTTGCATAGAGCCTTAAACAATGTTTCTTAAATGTGTGCTGTCGCCCGTTTGAATGTGCAGGTCATGAAACTTTGGTGACAGTGGAAGTTGTTTTGTTGTTGTTGTTTCATTTTTAATGGAAAACAAGCAAAGGTCAACTGTGAATTAGCCGTGTAATGAGTGTTTGAGGAAACCAGAAGCACCTGCCTGTGTTCTGTCATTCAACTTCACAGAAGGCCTGGTTCTGAACATGCAACTTCACTGAGGCCTGGTTCTGAACATACAACTTCATGGAAGGCCTGGTTCTGAACATACAACTTCATGGAAGGCCTGGTTCTGAACATGCAACTTCATGGAAGGCCTGGTTCTGAACATACAACTTCATTGAGGCCTGGTTCTGAACATGCAACTTCATGGAAGGCCTGGTTCTGAACATACAACTTCATGGAAGGCCTGGTTCTGAACATGCAACTTCACTGAGGCCTGGTTCTGAACATACAACTTCATGGAAGGCCTGGTTCTGAACATACAACTTCATGGAAGGCCTGGTTCTGAACATATAACTTCATGGAAGGCCTGGTTCTGAACATGCAACTTCATGGAAGGCCTGGTTCTGAACATACAACTTCATGGAAGGCCTGGTTCTGAACATGCAACTTCACTGAGGCCTGGTTCTGAACATACAACTTCATGGAAGGCCTGGTTCTGAACATACAACTTCATGGAAGGCCTGGTTCTGAACATACAACTTCATGGAAGGCCTGGTTCTGAACATGCAACTTCACTGAGGCCTGGTTCTGAACATACAACTTCATTGAGGCCTGGTTCTGAACATGCAACTTCATGGAAGGCCTGGTTCTGAACATACAACTTCATGGAAGGCCTGGTTCTGAACATGCAACTTCACTGAGGCCTGGTTCTGAACATACAACTTCATGGAAGGCCTGGTTCTGAACATACAACTTCATGGAAGGCCTGGTTCTGAACATACAACTTCATGGAAGGCCTGGTTCTGAACATACAACTTCATGGAAGGCCTGGTTCTGAACATACAACTTCATGGAAGGCCTGGTTCTGAACATACAACTTCATGGAAGGCCTGGTTCTGAACATACAACTTCATGGAAGGCCTGGTTCTGAACATACAAGTCCACAGAAGGCCTGGTGCTGAGTGTGTTCGCTTTGCACTATGCAGCTCTAATGTCACAAGACATCAATGGACATTGCTTTGCACACATCAGCTCAGATCCAAGACTATTACTGGTTATGAGCTGTAGTGATTTTCCTATGCACAATCTTAGGATTTGGACAAAACTTCCAACAGTTTCTGAAACATAGCCTTAAACATACCTCTGCAGTTTTGTACTAATCATTTGAAGCAGCATTCTCAGAATCAACAATTTTAAAATCAAAATATTGACCTACTCTGAGAAACTGAAAAGGTTTGTCACCCCATAGGGCCGGCAGTCAGCTGAGGTGATTCTTTCGGTAAAAGCAAATGAGCACAACTCTCTCATTTGTATGCGAATTTGCTTTCACATTTAGTAAGTGGTAAAAATTTATGCCTACAAAGGAATTGTTTGAAAACGTGCTACTTGATGATTTATCATTGGTAAATGTTTATTTTGTACCTATTTTTATATACCTTTATATATACCTATATAGCTGAGGTAGAATCAAAGTTTCTCAGGCAAAAACAAATTGTGAGTGGGAAAATTTTAAGACATGATATAGGAGAGGGCATTTGAGTGTGCATGTGTCTGTATGAGTGTGTGTGTGCATGTGTGTCTAGTGTGTTTGTGTGTACATGTGTCTGTGAGTTTGTGTGTGCGTGTGTGTAGAAGTGTCTATGTGCATGTGTCTGCATGTGTACATGGAAGTGCATGCCATTTTTGAGTTTGTGAGCAGACAGGAAGGCTGTCCAAACAATGAATCTTAAAAGACTATACCACTCCTGGGAATATACCCAAAAGATGTCCCACCATACCACAAGGACATGTGCTCCACTATCTTCATAGCAGCTTTCTTTGCAATAGTAAGAAGCTAAAGACAACCCAGATGTCCCTCAACCAAAGAATGGATACAGAAAATGTGGTTCATTTAACACAGTGGAGTGCTATTCAGTTATTAAAAACAAGGACATTATTTTTGCAGGCAAAAGGATGGAACTAGAAAATATCATCCTGAGTGAGGTAACCCAGACCCCAAAGGACATGCATGGCACACATGCACTGATAACTGAATATTAGCCAAAAGTACAGAATACCTAAGATACCACCCTCAGACCCTAAGAAGTCTAACAAGCAGAAAGGCCCAAGTGAAGATGCTTCCTTCATTCCCACCTTAGCATGGGGAAGAAAATAGTCATGGGAGGTAGATGGAGGGAGAAAGATGGGTGGGAGATAGGAGGTGGAAAGGATCGGGTGTGGGGAGAACAGAAGAGAAGCCCAGAAGGCCAGGAGAATGACTGGAAATAAGCAGCCATGTGTGGGTGGGAGAGTAGGATGTGGGGGTGCCCTCTAGAAAGTACCAGAGACCCAGGACATGAGAGACTCTCAAGACTCAATGGGAGTGATCTTAGTCAAAATGCCCAACTATGGGGAGAGAGAACTCATTTCCAGTAGATAGACAGGGCCTCAAGTGGAAGGATGCGGCTACCAACCCAGTCAAAATTTCTGATCCAGCATTGTTCCTGCCTAATAGAACTGCAGGAACAAAAGTGGAGAAGAGACTGAAGGAAAAGCAGTCCAATAACTTGCCCAACGTGGGATGCATCTCATGGGGACAGGGGCGCATGCCACCAAGGCCTGACACTATTACTGATGCTATGATGTGCTCACAGACAGGAACCTAGCACGGCTGTCCTCTGAGGAGCCCTGCCAGCAGCTGACCGAGACAGAGGTGGATACTTAGACCCAACCAACGGACTGAAGTCAGGGAGCCCTTAGGTTGAATGAGGGGAAAGATTGAAGAAGCTGAAGGGGAGGGTGACCCGTAGGAAGACCAGCAATCTAACTAGCAAGGAGCCCAGAGCGCTCCCAGAGACTGAGCCACCAACCAGGCAGCATACAGGGACTGTTCCTGAGCCTCTGGCACATATGTAACAGAGGATTGTCTGGTCTGGCCTCAGTGGAAGAAGATGTGCCTAATGCTAAAGAGACTTGGGGACCCAGGGAAGGGGAGGCACCCTCTTGGAGGTAAGGGGGAGGGGGAATAGAATGGGGAACTGTGGAAGGGGGTGGGAACAACCTCTGCAATGTAAATAATAAAATAATTTTTATAAAAACACTGACTTTTGAGTGTCTGCTCAGCAGCAGGGCTTACTGCTGAGGACACCAATGTTTCTGACACTCTAACTTGAGTATGCAGAGTTGCAACTTAGAATTCCCTACTCAGCCAACTGCTCATTTTCTCTTCGTGGTGATAGCACCCTCAACTGTTTATGCTGATTTGAACTCATTCTGCTATTTTTAAGGTTGTATCTAGTTGTAAAACAACACAACTTACTAAGTTTTACTTGAGGTCCTGCCCC
Source organism: Mus musculus (assembly GCF_000001635.26). Lineage (NCBI taxonomy): Eukaryota > Metazoa > Chordata > Mammalia > Rodentia > Muridae > Mus > Mus musculus. Next base: position 119,824,914 of record NC_000080.6, on the reverse strand, counting down.
TAATTAAGATGGACTTAATAGTGTCTTCCTAGTCTCTTAGTTAATATAATGGCAAACATTGGACAGAACACACAGGAAAAACTATACAACAATTCTGAAAAGTTAATAATGGTAGAGTTGGAGGTGAGAAGAGGAGCTCAGCAGAGCATGGTTTCCCAGTGTATCTTTGCCACTACGCAGAGCATAGCTTCCCAGTGTATCTCTGCCACTCAGCAGAGCATGGCTTCCCGGTGTATCTCTGCCACTCATCAGAGCATGGCTTCCTGGTGTATCTCTGCCACTACGCAGAGCATAGTTTCCCAGTGTATCTCTGCCACTCAGCAGAGCATGGCTTCCGGGTGTATCTCTGCCACCCAGCAGAGCATGACTTCCCGATGTATCTCTGCCTTACGTTTCTTCTCACGTGTGCTCAGAGAGCCCTCATTCACCTACACAAACGGAGTAGTCTGTGATACAGCAGTGGGGAAGCTGATCCTTGTGAGACAGATTATAGACGGAAGACTTAATTGTTGTTGCTGTTGTTGTAATTGTTGGTCTCTCCTCCCTAAGCATTCAGAAAATGTACCCGTTCTGGCGGGAGCCAGAAATTGGAGAAAGAAGCCTTTCTTCTAACTAAGGAATTATGACCCTAAGAATACAAGCAGGGATGGGTAGTTATTGTGTTTACTTTATTTCCTGGACCCAAACCAGGATTTGAACAGAGAACTGAATACAGTCCTGAGTATCTTACCTCCTCGGCATCCAAGGGAACCCTTGTGAGCAAGAAAGTAGGAGAAGGGCAGGGCTAGAGAGAAGAGAGCCAGCTAAAGCAATCTCAATGAGCTATGTATTAACTCTGGGCTCACCACCAAATCATGTATGACCATGGCCGAAACTAGAGAATATTAAAGTATCAAAAGCTCTGAGAAATGAAATATCAGGTAGACAGCTGCCTGTCCAAGACAAATAGTGATGAAGAGACCCATAGATGTTGAAAATGATCAGGTATTTCAATCACAAACTCAAAATTGTGGATAAGAACATTTAGCCAATATACAATACAATAAGGCAATTTGCCTGATAAACTATACTTTGTAAAGGTCAACAGACTCCATATCATCCCATAATGTGGCATTCAGAATCTTTAGGACCCAAAGATGAATTCTACAACATGTAAAGAAACATGAAATGTCCCCAAATACCTCAAGGAAAACTATTAAAAATGAAAAATCATGAAAAGAAACAATGACCCTATTTATCATGGATTCAACTAGAAATAATCTTAAGATTCAAGAAACTCATGAGTCCCCAAGAATGACAATTCAAAACAACAAAAAAACAAACAAAAGCAAACAAACGAAAAACCTCTACGCCCACGGTCACTTCTAAAAATTAAGGAAAGGAAATCTTACAACCAACCAGAGCAAAGAATTCAATTATATTAAGAGGAAGACTTATCCAAATGGCCACTGTTTTCTTACCAGAAACGATGGACGCCAGAATACATTGTTTAAATGTGAAAAGAAAAGCGTTGTCAACCTAGAAGTCTAAATCTAGCAAAATAAATATATACTGTAGACATAAAGTTGAAATAGAGATCATCCCAGAAGAAGGAAACCTAAGAATATATATCCTTGGCAGACCTGTTCTAAAGGAATATAGTTTTTCTAAGGGGGAAAACTATCAGTATGAACTCTGGAACACCATAACAGAGGAAGAGCAAGAGAAATGATTGACATCTGAATAATACAGTGTACTGCTTTTTCCATACCAAGCATTAAATTTGAAAGATAGTTGAAAGCAAATGTTATAAGAGTGTGGCCAGAGCTGTACAAATTACACACACACACACACACACACACACACACACACACACATACATACATACTTGTAATACAGGTATAGTAGGAAGTTAGATCATTGCAGACACATCCTTAAAGGGAATATTGGAAACCCAGTCTCCTTTGCTCTGTATTTCTTGAGGCCAGTGGGGGATAGTTTTGTCTATCACATGCTCATACTGCCATGATGTGCTGCTATATTACAGGCTCAAATCCTTGAACAGCTCCAGTCCCTCAGCCCCACCCCCTTGAATTAGTCTTCCCTCCTCTAATTTGATCTTATCAGGTGTACTGGCTATTCCTGGTTGTCAACTAGACTATATCCGGAATGAACTACAATCCAGAATTGGAAGGCTCACCAGTGATCCTAATCTGGAGGCTGGCAGATACAAGTTTCTGACCTGGATCTTGGCATGGAGATCTTGAGGCATAGTGGCTATGGTTATCTGAAGATTAAGACAGGGAGGTCTCTGAGTTCAAGGTCATCTGGGATTAAAGGTGTGGTGGGACACACTTTTAATCTGGGCCACAACTGCTGGAGACCTACATGAGGAGATTGGAAAAAGGAAATTTTACTCTCTCCTTTGCCTGCTTGCCTTGCATGAATGAGCAACTGCTAGATCCTTGGACATCCATTTACAGCTGCTGCTGACCACTGTTGGGGAGTTTTGGACTAGAGACTGTAAGTCATCAAAAAATTCCCTTATTATATAGAGACTACCCATAAGTTCTGTGGCTCTAGAGAACCCTGACTAATACATCAGGTGTTTTGTCAGAGCAGCGCAGGCAGAGCAACACACCACTTTCTCACACAATGACTAAGACTGGATCACCCACCAAAGTATGAAACGCAAAATTAGAAAATTTACGGAAGAAAGCAAGTATAAGGTTTACCAGATTCGGTTTAGTCCCAGGAGACCCACAGGATGACACATAAGGAAAGTGTCGAGCAATTGAACATCAAACACCCGAATCCGGCATTTGTTTTGTGAGTTATGCTGTCAAGGGAATGAACAGATAAACTACAGCCTGAGAAAAAACAAGTGCAAATTGCATGTCACTCAAAAACCTTGATTATGATATAATAATGAGCTCTCACAATGCAATCTGAAGACAAACAGCTCAATTATAACAGGCAAGATATTTGAGTGGACACTTGATAAAAATACACAGATGAAAGTAAGCATGCAACTATTCACCAAATTAGTAGTCATTAAATGAATGTAAATCTGAATCATGATATGTTGTCACACAGCTGTTATAAAGGCTATTATAAAGCACCTATCTATCACATATGTAACACACATGAACGCATACATACACCTCAGAATGAAAATGCCAGGTGCTAGCAAGCTGGGAGCTACTGTAATTTTCACATTCGGTGCTGGCGGGGCGGAAACTAGCGCAACTTTATTTTAAAAGAAAATGTTGGCAGCTTTTTAATGCTAAATGCAAAACTGCACTTGCTATTTCTTGGCCTGATCCACCCCTCTATTCCTAGGTATGTATTTCAGAGAAATGGGGAACTTTGGTTCATGTACAAACGCATCCACAAATGCTCACAGCCATTCCATCAGTAAGGGTTAAAAAACATTAAAAATATTCAAGGGTTCAGGAATGACTGAGGAAACAAATGTCGCGCCTTTATTTCCATGCTGTAACACGAAATAATCAATCTACTGCAAATTGGATGGATTTCAGAGGAACTAAACTAAGTGGATGAGAAGCTGACAATGACACACACTGTATTCTTCCAATCTTAGAAGCATGTTTCAGGGCTTAGACCAAGGAAAAGTTTTGATCTAGGATCAGCATAAGGGATATCTCAGGGCTATGAAGTACTTTCCTTTTCTGATTGTCAACGCCATTACAAGGATCTTTAGCTGTGTAAACAGTCAGTGAACTGTGTAGCCCCAAGAAGTCAGTGCTACCACATACAAATGTAAAAACTAGAAAATAAAGTCCACTGTCACCTTTTCAAAATAATGCTAAATTTGTAATATTACCCCAATAAGGATGTGGTGTGTGTGTGTGTGTGTGTGCGCGCGCGCGCGTGTGTCTGTATTATTACTGCATGTATCTCTCCATTTTTCTCTAGCCAATCATAGGGGATCCATATAATGCCAAGTACCTGTCTGACAGGCTGCATAAATTACATTTTTATCTGACATTAAGGCCTCTGTAATCTCAGGGAAAGAACAACTGGGAGACATGCACTAACGAACTGCAATTGTAAGAGGTTTCGACAGGGGGCGTGCTTGAAGCAGCTGCTGGGGAAGTGCAGCATCAGGTAGAGAGGTCTGTAGGAACGTGACATTCAAGACCTGAAGGGAGCAATGAATCATCTGTGCACAGAGCTACAAAAGAAAGCATGCACATTTCAGGAAACAGCAAAGGAAAGACAGCAGAGGTAAGAAGGGCCTGGCCCTGTGGAAGCAGAAGGCGGGGCCAGCAGGCCCTGGTGGAGAGGCAGTGGAGTTAGACAAGCAAAAGAACTAGGGCCATCTGGTGATCCGAGTTTGGAATTATCCATTAGACACTGTAGAGGTAATCGGCAGACACACAGTGAAAATTCTGACTCTTCCTAGCGTGGGAATTTACGTACCACATATGCACCTGTGTACAGATGCAAATTTACGGTCATGCATATTTTATATTCTATGCCTTATATTCACATCTTTGATGTCTGTAATCATGCAGGTTGTGTAGAAGGTGTTTGACTTCTTATGTGCTTCCATTTGCCCCTGTCTACTCTTCTCTCTACGCCTGCTGCATTGGTGTCTGTGAGAGGCTCTCAGTTCCATGTTTTTTCTTAGAACCTGGCTTTTCTTCATCTGTCCTATCTAAAACTGCCAGTCATCACTCATAACCCAGATATTAGCTGTTAGTGACAACTCCAACAGTGGGTGAGAAGGAAAGGAGACCAGAGTGGATTTGGTAGTACTTTCATGATTGGTTATTTTTAGAGTTCACAACCAGAAGAATTAGGACGAACCAACCTTTTGTGGTTCCACAGGTAGAATATGGAAGTTTGCCCTTCACTCGTCTGACTTGTCTCTTTACTTGATCAGTGACAATTAGGTATTTGGGGGGAGATTGCCGTCCTTCCTCCTGTGATTTCAGCACACACTTTCTCACTAGTGCAAGTAAACACACACCTCTTTGCACACTGCTTTCCCACCAATAAAATGCTGTTTGTTAAAAATCAGTACCAATCTTCAAACACAGGTTTTCAATATTGGGGTTATGTGGGAGGATTTGGATGGAGGACATAGCAAGGGGAAATGTAATTAGAATCTCAAACACAACACAATACAACCAGTGACAGAAAGATAACCTTGCTGAATTCTGTAGTTAGAGCACTTATACTCTCTTAACTTCACATTGTGTGTGGGGGGGGGCGGGGATCTATGATTTCAAAATACGGAAGACAGTGTTTTCCACTTTTCTGAATATTAGCTTGCTGGAAGGTACATCCAATTAGAAAGGAAGCCCAGCTCTGTGGGTCAGCTGACAGAGTTCCATTGTGGGAACTCTTTTATGGTTTCTTGAGGATAGGTATCGTTCGCCAAATGCCTTTTGAACAATACTTTTAGCCGAGTAATTAGTTGCTTCAGATGGAAATCCGTTTCTCCAATGCTTCCTATGCAAAGCCTAGTAATTTCATCTGTCTGCAATAAAAGAATAATTTCATGACCACGCTCTGGCCAAATTGGAGCCTAAAAGAGCCCCACCATTTTGCGTGAGCACATGAATGTATGTGATAACACATATGCGTATGGTATTTTATCCTTCTCTCTCACTACTGACTAAAGGTTTCTGAGGCCCAGTTCCTGTGGAGTGGGTGGCTCTTTCTTCTCTTTTCTTTGTTGTTATGTCTGTTCATTGTGTCTTAAAGCACCAGCTTTGAGTCAGGCTAGTCAAGTCGGCCATGCCATTTCTAAAGAGTTTTCATTGCTGCAATTAATAGTCTCCATAGATCCCCCACAAGAAGGCTCAGCAGATATCGATACAGTAAACATCTACTTATTTATTCATATCAAAGAGCCTTTTTCTCAGCGAGAAGCAAGTTTTAGCCCCAGCCTCCGATCTCCCAGTAGTGAGGAATCAAAGCACCACAGCTGCTGGAAGAGCTTGGAAATATTAAAATCAAGGGAGGCCTCCAGGGCCTCGCTGTCCTCTGCTCTTTCAACTGAGTCTTTCTTTCTTTAGGGTATTGTTAAATTCCTTGATAAGCACCGAGCTGTAGCCTGGTGAGATATTCTGAAGATCACTGAGTGTGAGGAGGGCTTTAAGGCACACTTTCCTCAAGCTAATCAATAGTTGCTTTCATGGAGTCCTGTAATGCAAATTTCTCACCCACCAGGCCCTTTCAAAACTTCTCTGGTCTTTCTATTTTGGGGTTCTTATTTCTACAAGATCATCTCCCAGTAAAACACGTTGCCTCGCCTTGTGTCTAATTGCTGCACAAAGCTTCATTCACTTCCATTTGTCTATAGACTAGAGTATCAGTGACAAGGCACTGAAAGACTCTCTCTGCTTCTCCACAAGGCAGAAAGCATGTCTTTGTTTCTCTAACATCCCACGTTAGAAGAAGACTTCATTTGAAGGCCTCACAATTTCTCAACAAAAAAATATGAACTACTTCAGATTTGAAACTTAAAAACAACAACAGTAGTTAAGACAAGGTAAAAAAAAATGTGCACAAGTTACTACAAGCCTGTGTGACATTAAAGTACTGGGTCAAAAAGTAAAAAAAGACAGACATCCTTCTAAGATGTCAGGTAATCTCATGGGATGAGAAGTAAAGAACAGCTCATCACCTTCCGCAGCGGCAAAGCCATTTAGGTCAGGAAGAGACTGGCCATGACACCTGGACTCCTAAGGTGAGAATGGATCGATCCAGCATTGTTCCAAGCATACAGAGAAAGCGTGGTGCAGGCTATCCTCTATACTCTAATCCCTTCTGTGATTCAGTCTGATGCTAAGTTTCTAAAATTCTTTTTCTTCAATAAATAATAACGTCGATTTTGCACTCATTTGATTACATGGCTCAAAATAATTTCCTAAACTATTTGTACATTACTTCCGGTCTGGAGCTTCTGTCTGTTCTTCCAGATGACAAGTTCTGGCTTCTTAGAGTCTGTCTATCCTGCCATAGTTAATAACTGCTCATTTTCTTCTACTTCCTTTGCTAAGAGAAGAAAAATTGCCCACTTGAGGTGTTTGGAGGGTTTTTCTCTCTCATTTGGACTGAAGCACTTTAAGTGAGTGTCAGAGAAGCTGTCCTCTATGGGCTGAGGGGTGGGGTGGTGGACAGGAATGTTCTGCCTGATGTCCCACCTCTCTCTGCTCACTGGCAGAGCTAACTATCTGTTGGAAACAAAACATCATGCACCAGGGAGTGATGATAAGGCATTTATGTCTCACTATAGATAAACTTATCCAGTGGCAAAGACTTGGGAAGGGATAGCCACATATAAGGAATTTAAAGGCATACCCAAGACAATAATATACTCTGTTTCTCTATTTGTTATTTATTTCAAGTTCAAGTCCTTATTTTAGAAGCCCTTTGAGTTCCAAATATCCCTCGGTATAGTCTCACTGTCACATCTGGTTGGTGGCCATTTAGTAGCTTGCAGCTTCATATCTGTGCACAATGAAAGACTCTAGAAGGAACAACGTTGGTGTGATTGGTATCCGGACACCATAGGCGGAGGAGATAGAGAAGACCGTAATCCTTAACTCTTGGATGATTTTCATTCCCTCTCATTTCTTAAATAATTCAGAAGTCACCTTTGCTTGATCATTAACATATATTACCCAAGGAAATTGGGGGCAGCCTCGGGGCTCCATTGGTAAATTGATTATGTTCTCTGAAGAAAGCCATCAGTGCTTGGAAAAGAAAGAAAGAAAAAGTGGGACTTAGACAAGCTCTAAAGTTCACAATCAATGCCAAAGCTAATATATTGCAAACTATGCCTTATCTTTCTATTTGTTTTTTTCTGGCAGATTTCTAAGCAATCTATGTGTGGCCATTTCTGTTTCACATGAGAAGTTTATAGTAAAGCTGAGTGGATATTGGACATAATTATTTGGCAACATATTTATGAAAATAAGATTACTTTTTTCTGGGTTTCAGTCCATGATTTTTCCTTCAAGGTTTGACAATGACTAATAATAATGCCAATAAACACCAGCAATAACGGGTTTGTCATTCCAAGATAATAGCTAAGTGGAAGCAATTTTAGCTAGACATGATCATCTTTTGAAAACAAGATTTGAATTTACTAGAAATGAAAAAGGACTAGCATTTTCCTTAATAATGGGAAGAAGATTATTTCTGAGGCCCAAAGACAACATAAGTTGTTTTGAATTGCGTTTCATTTCATTATTGATATATTTTCATTTGCTGAACTGCCTCCAAGTTACAACCTGCCCCGGTTTTCTGTTGAGAGCTTTATCTTTCCATTTTTATAGTGCGTTCTCTTCAAAAGAGGAAACTTTCAGAGCAATTTGTTTAAGAAGGCACAGCTAGTGAATATCTAAATAGTTGCTAGACTAGCATCATCATGTCACAGTCTTCCTCGAAAACAAAGCTTGGCCCTTGGCCCTGCAAACCCAACAGCTTTTGGAGAACTTTGCTCAGGACTGCTGTGTGAGGCTGGGCAGGTTGGTTGCTTCATAGAGATAAAGGGCAAGGGGGCTGAAATCCAGCCTGTGTGTTCCACTTGCCAGCCATGTGCCCTGGCATAGGATGGCATCCACCTGGGAGGAGAAGTGCCTTTTTCTAATTCACACACAGGCACTTTAAAGGGCAGCGGCAGCCTGATTCAGCTTGGCAAGTAACCTGGAATAGGAAAACTAATGTTCAGATTAACGTTTATAAAGAGAAGAAAAAAGAGACACATCTCTGTATGAAAGGGATGGAAATGACTGAATAATGAACCTCTCCACAGTCACACAGACATAGCTGCTTGGTATGACAGAATCGAAGTCATCTTTCCCCAGATTCAGCTTGTTCATCAAGAAGTTGGGTTAATAATATCTCTGGAGAAGCAGCTGCCAGTTACTAGGTTGTGGCACTCGGCAGCCTTTGGCATCAGCTGACAACTTTGTATGCAATGATGTCACCTTCCCTTCTTGCCCAATAAGAATCCCACCCTGTGAGAACCCCAGTGCAGCTACACACACACACACACGCACACATGTGTGCAGCCAGGATTACTCATGAGGCTGCAATGCCAGCTCACACCCAGGCTGCCTTCTGCCTGCTGCACACATGGTCAAGGTGTGGCCTTGACCTTAACCCACGTGCAGCGGCAGCAGAATCAAACTGTCCTCATTCCACACGAGAGTTGCCAACCCAAGAGGAGTCAGGGGACTCTGATGATTATGGGAAATGGTGCAGGAGATGTATGTCTGTGCAGCTTTCTGCTGAGTGACTCTGTAGCACTCACTGGGGTCTCAGAGTGAGCCACTCCAAGGCTAAGAGCTTCATCCAGATGGATGAAGGAAAGAAATGGTTTTCAAGAGGATGACTTCAGCTTGGCCCTAGGAAACGGACTTCTTATCAGGAATTAATGTCAAGAACTGCCTTGTCCAATTCTGTGCCTCTCGTTCATTTCTTCCTATATCATTTGGACTTAGGAACTAAGGCTGCCAGCTGCGGGGTGGAAATCACTCCTGATGTGAAGTGAGCTGGGGCAAATAGTTACCACACCATCTCTTCTAGTAGCTCATCATCTCTCCGTCCATGATTAATCTTGGGCTGTGCCCCAAAGGCAAGCAAGCATCCAGGAGTGAATCCCCACTGCTCTCTGGTCTGATGTCACACTCACACCTGTGGAATACATTTTGCCTTCCTCAGGTTGCTGTTCCATCTCTGTCCTTTCTTCCTATCAGACCTCTCCTGGCAAAGGTCAGCTCCTCACAGTCAAATGGTACCCAAGAGAAACTTCACCCCTCTCCTGTGGCCTTCAGATGAGCTGTGTTTGTCTTTATACTCAGAGATGCTTTTCTAATGTTCCACTCTAATACAGTTGTTGATGTCCTCAAAAGGCTTCGGCAACACCCATTCTACTGAACAGATTTCCATGCAGTGGATGCTAGTTTTGTTCCTATAGAATGAATCCCCCATTGAAGGGATTTCACATGACCTTCATTACCTTAGAGCAAATCCTAAACTTCTCGAGATGGCACTTGATACCATCATCTATGTGAGGGAGAGGAGCCACCTTTGAGTCAAGGTTACAATGACATTCAGCAATGTTTTCCAAATCCAATGCTATTTTTACATTCCTCCATAAACAGTAACATGCCTGGATGTTTTGAAGGTTTGCTTGAACATCTATTAGTCACTGCATGTACGATGCTTCCAGGACCACCTCTGCCTCTCTCTGCAGGACCACCAGCGAAGATGCTTGGTAACCAACCCTTCATTTCCTCTCACTGGTTTCCTTGAAGAACTTTTAAAAAATAGGCTTTCTTAAGAGTTTATAGATATCAGTGCATATACTGAAAGTCAGATTGATCTCAAATAACTTAATGAGACACCTTAGGACCTTGGAAAAGCTAAAATCATCAACCACAAATTAGTATATGGAACAAAAGCAACAATTAAGATCAGGAGGAAGTTAATGAAACAGAAATGAAAAACAACACAAAGGGATAAGGAAACAAAGTTGGTCGTTCGGAAAGATTAAAATGAATGTGCAAATATTTGACCAAACAAAACAAAATATGGAGGAGGAATATTCAAGTTAATAAAATTTGAAATGGAAAAGAGACATTGCAAAAATTTGCTGCGGAAACTGAGAAAATCACGAGGAGACACCCGAGAAATGTATGTCCTAATGAATCGGGGAAATCTGAAATAAATGGCATTATGACCATAGTTTCTAGTCATTTATGACCTAAGCAAACTAAACCAAGATAATAGAAGCTATTTATTTAGATCTATAACATACAATAAGATTAAAGGAATAATAAAAATTTATACCTGCTATAAAAGCCCAGGCCAAGATATATTACTCAGTATTACCAGACCTTCAAAGAAGAACTATATCCAAAACTTCACAAACTATTCCATAAAATAGAAAAGAAATGAATCCTACCAAGCTGTTCTGAAGGAGTTATCACCCTGATACTAACACCAAACAAGCTCTCTCTCTCTCTCTCTCTCTCTCTCTCTCTCTCTCTCTCTCTCTCTCTCTCTCTCTCTCTCTCCCTCCATTATTGGCTAACATCCTTGATAAATATAGATGTAAGGATTCTCAATATAATGTTTGAAAGCTGAATTCAAGAACGCATCAAAAAGGACTGAATCCCTGAGTCTAGCAGAAAGAATGGAAACAGGCAACTTTGGGAGGTAGGAGGTTGGGGGTACCCTCCAGAATGCACCAGAGACCCAAGAGATGAGAAACTCTCAGAACTCAAAGGGAGGGACCTTAGCTGAAATGCCGAAGAGTAGAGAAAGGGAACTTATAGAGCCAAACTTTCAGCAGGAAAACAGGACATTAAGTGAGGGATGGGGTTGCCATCCCACAGTCACAACGCTGACCCATAATTTTTTCTATCTGAAAGAATTACAAGGATGAAAATGGAGAGGACCCTGAGGAAAAGAAAGTCCAGCATCAGGCCCAAAGTGGGATCTAGCTCAAGGGGGGGGGGGGGGGTGGTGTGTGTTCCAAGGCCTAACACTATTACTATTTTTGGCCTGACACTATTTTTGTGAGGTTATGGAGCTCCTACAAAAAGGGACCTATCATGACTGCCCTCCAAAAGACCCAAGCAGCTGGAAAAAAATCAGATGCAGATATTTGCATCCAACCAATGGAGAGAAGCAGCTGATCCCTGTTGTTGAATTAGGGAAAACTGAAAGAAGCTGAGGAGAAGGGTGATCCTGTAGGAGGGCCAGCAGTCTCAGTTAATCTGGACCCATGAGATCTCTCAAACTTGAACCACCAAACAGACAACATCCAGCAGCTGTTATAAGGCCCCCAACACACATACAGTAGAGAACTGCTGGGTCTATGTTCATTCAGAGATGATGTACTTAACCCTCAAGAGACTGGAGGCCCCAGAGAGTTTAGAGGTCAGGTGGGGTGGGGGGTGGGAACATCCACATGGAGACAGGTGGGTGGGGAGGAGGTATGAGATGTGGAACAGTTGGACGGTGGATTGGGGGGGGAGTGATAAAATATGGAGTGTAAAAATAAACTATTTAATTAATTAAAATATAAAAAAAATGAAAAAAGAGCACATCAAAAATGTTATTAGCAGTGATTAAGTTGGATTTATTCCAAAGATATCGATCTGATTCAACATATGCAAACTAATAAGGCAAACTTTATATGCCCCAGTACAGGGGAAACACCAGGGCCAAGAAGTAGGAGTGGGTGGGTAGGGGAGCAGAGGGTGGGTATAGGGGACTTTTGGGGTAGCATTTGAAATGTAAATGAAGTAAATACCTAATAAAAAATTGGGAAAAAAAAGAAATCGACAAAATCAAGTCTTCTTTAAAATGCCTAAAAAATATCCTAGAGCAGATGTAAACAAGAAAGTTAAAGACTTTATAGTGAATACTTACAACACTGACGAAAGCACCTGAAGAGGGAACGTCATCCTCATGAATATGGAATATTATTATGAAGAGCTAATATGGAAATAGCTATAATACTAAAACACATAGATATAATAAAATATCTACCAAAATCCCAGTGTCATTTTTTAAAGAAATAGAAAATACAAACTTAAAATATATACAACATTATGAACTAACCAGTACTCCCGGAGCTCTTGTCTCTAGCTGCATATGTATCAAAGATGGCCTAGTCGGCCATCACTGGAAAGAGAGGCCCATTGGACTTGCAAATTTTATATGCCCCAGTACAGGGGAATGCCAGGGCCAAAAAGTGGGAATGGGTGGGTAGGGAAGTGGGGGGGGGGCGGGAGGGTATGGGTGACTTTTTGGATAGCATTGGAAATGTAAATGAGGAAAATACCTAATTAAAAAAACAACAAAAAACCCCCCAGAGAATTAGCAAGTGAAAAACATGGTATCAGAATATAGAGAGAACTAAAAATGATATCTAAAAGATATCAAAAAGGCACAATGCATGAGATGATGAAATGAACAGACAATTCTCACAGAAGAAATACTCATGGTCAAAAACATGAAAAACGTTATACTTCACTAGCAGAGGAATAATTGGATCATATTTCACTGTACATAGACATTAAATGGTCACAGAACAAATTGAAAGAAACTACAGAGATTTTCACTCACCCTTGTCAGATGGCAGTCATTAAACGGGTGGTGCTGATGATGTAGACAAACAGGAACCATTGTTTATCACTAGTGGGAACGAGAATTTGTCCAGCCATGGCGGAAATTAGTATAGATCTTCTCAGGAAACAAATCCTAGATCTATCGTTTACCTTAGCTATATCATTCTTGAATATTCTCTCTTTTAAAATTTTTTATTGGGTATTTTATATATTTATATTTCAAATGTTATTCCCGCTCCTAGGTTTCCCCTCTGCAAACCTCCTATCCCATCTCCCCTTCTTCTATGAGGGTTTTTCTCCACTCACCCACCCTCTCCCAAATCCTCACTCTCAAATTCCTCTACACTGAGGCATCGAGCCTTCACAGAATCAAGGGCCTCTCCTCCCATGGCTGACAGATAAGGCCATCCTCTTCTACATATGTGGCTGGAGCTATGGGTCTCTCCATGTGCATTCTTTGGTTGGTGGTTTAGTCCCTGGGAGCTCTGGAGGGTCTGGTTTTTTAATACTGTTGTTCTTCCTATGGAGTTGCAAACCCCTGCAGCTCCTCCAGTCCTTTCCCAAATGCCTTCCTTGGGTTACCTGTCTTCTCAATGAACTCATAGGTGATATATTACACAAGTATTGGCCTCAATGATCTATTGTTGCTCTACTCAGAATAACTAAGCTATGGCATCAACACCAGTGTTCATCGGTGGAGACTGACAACATCCAACCAAATTAGATGGCTCACAATGCTGTAGCACCAGGGGATCCCCTCTGGATCCAATAGGCTGGGATGAATTTGCAACCTCTCCCCACACAAACACAACTTAAAGAAATCTTTTTAAATATATATATTAGATGTTTTCTCTCATTTGGGAATCTTTGTACATATAAAAAATCATCACAAAGCTAGAGTGGTAAAGGGAGAGACAAGGCAGGAGAAAGGAGAGGCAATGCATTATGGGAGGTGTAAGCTTCTACTGGCTGGTTTTGTTTCAGCTTGACACAAGCTGGGGTTGACAAAGAGAAAGGAGCCTCCCTTGAGAAAATGTCTCCATGAGATCCAGTTGTAAGGCATTTTCTCAATTAGTGATCAAGAATGGGAGGGCCCATTGTGAATGGTACCATCCCTGGGCTTCGAGTCCTGGGTTCTATAAGAAAGCAGGCTGAGCAAGCCAGGGGAGGCAAGCCAGTAAGTAACATCCCTCCATGGCTTCTGCATCAGCTCCTGCTTCCTGACCTGCTTGCGTTCCAGCCCTGATTTTTTTTAGTGATGAACAGCAGTGTGGAAGTGTAAGCTGAATAAACCCTTTCCTCTCCAACTTGCTTCTTGGTCATGATGTTTGTGCAGGAATAGAAACCCCGACTAAGACAAGGTTCAAAGTATATTATATATGTATGAAATTTCCCTATGAAACCATGTACTATATATAACAAATACATATCAATTTAAAGTTTATTAAATATGTATTTCTAACAATATAACCTTTGATTTATTCCTATTTATGTTTATTATAACTATGTTTGTACCACAATAATCTATATATTGGATGACAGCTTATATTCTTCTGGGGCTTATAGTTGCCCGTGCACTGAAGTGTGGCATACCACAAACCCAAGTAAAGTAAGGCAAATCTTTTTGCCTCTGGAAAACAAATATCCAGATTCTGTGGGCAGGAGGATCAAGCAGAAGATTTATGTGGCACCAATTCTGAAGTCCAACCCAGTTTCACACCCATCTGGGGTGTGACTTCCATTTTATTTTAAAGGGCCTACGCTGCAGGTTGGTTGCTCAGAGGTTTTTGTCTAGGATGTGAAAATCTATCTATGTGTGAACTGAGATGTCCTCACCTGGTTTTCCTTAACAAAGCTCAAGCATGGGCAAAGGGATAGAAAAGACTTGGCCAAACATAGAACACATAAAACATAAAAATTTCAAACCAGACAGTAGCAAAAGCTTAAACAGAATCTGATTAAACCATGTAAGTTTGTGATGCGTCAGAGCTAGATTTCATCGTATCACAAAGACCTTAAAGACCCTTGCTACAGCTGCAAGGTAAAGACAGAAATGAACGACTGAGTGGGTGTTGTTGATGTTGTTGTTGTTGTTGGTGGTGGTGGTATGTGTGTGCGTGCGTGTATATTAGGTTCATTCTATTTAGTCTTTTGGTTGACATTTAATCTATTCTGGACTTTTTTTCCCCATCAAGTTGTGATCATGAGTATGGAAATCAGCTTGGTTAGGCTCTGCTCTGACTGCCTGGGAGGGGATGAAGAGCCTGCTGTGCAACAGGACAGGGCTGCCAAAATCTTGAAGGCTTGGCACCTCGAAAGAGGCAACAATGCTCATTGTTTATTACAACATCCCTAAAATGTACATATGCTCTCTCAGCTCCGAGCTGGGATCATTAGGTTTCTCCTCCCCTACCCCGTCAGTCATTTTTGGTCTGCTCTGAATAGGTTAAAGATGACATCATGATTACATCTAGGTTTCCTGAGTCCTTTGAAAGGTGCCTCTTGCTTACCATGCACCATCTGATTTGGAGCAGTGGGTTAAGGAGCTGACAGGATGGCACTTCTTTCGGACATTCACTGATTAAATGTGTGTGTCTATCCCCAGACTACTTTCACTACCTGGATGTTTTCCACAAAAAAGTCTCTGTTTTACCAGTTTCAACAACTTAGGCCTGGGCTGCCTGCCCTAATACACTGTTAACGGGATGAGTAAGGCTGAGAGCAGAGAGAAGAAGTTCAATCAGCATAGCTACATTGAGAAATTAACAAATAAAATGGTCCGTGGACCCCAGTTTGGGGTACTGATAGGAAGGTTACATACAGATGGAGAGCAAGAGGTGCATCACAGCTGACCTGGTTATGAAGGAGAACTCCTGAAAACAAACTGTGTCTACAGAGAGTGACTAGATTCTCAGTCCCAGGGAGAGACTGGAATGTTAGAGGTCCAGAGCCTTAGCTTAGAGGAATCTACACCACTGAACAGCCATTCCTTGCTTAACTCTGTGTCTGAACTTCCATCTTATGATTGATAGGTAGAAACCAGTTGGCATCTATTAACTTGGCCAACAACTTGCTCCTGCCAACTCAAAAGCTGAAACTGATTTTGCACTGAAACATGGAATTTGGGGTAACCTAAATCTGTGTTCTTGTTCTATGCTTACTCAAAATGGCTTCAAAATAAACTATCTTCTTTTCCCTTTAAGAAGAGAGTTGTGAGTTTTACATCAACATGGTCAAGATGTGATTCTGCCTATCATTGATCAATGATGACTGTCTTCTCAACTCTGATCTTGCAAGATGTTTTCATAAGTTTTTTTTTTATATTTTAGCATCTTTATTTTCACGACAATTTTATACATGCATAAATTTGATCATATTCATCCTTGGTCTCTCTCCTTCTCCCACTGAGCACCTCCTAATTGCAGAGTAGTCTTTCTTCCTCTCCCATCCTCTTTCATGGTGTGTGTGTGCGTGTGTGTGTGTGTGTGTGTGAGAGAGAGAGAGAGAGAGAGAGAGAGAGAGACAGAGACAGAGATAGAGACAGAGAGAGAAAGAGAGAGAGAGAGAGAGAGAGAGAGAGAGAGAGGTGTTTGACTTGGGTTGCTTACAGGACCATGGGTGGGAGATTATTTACTAAAGCAGTGGCCAGTGGTCACATCAGCAACTACCAGTTACTATAAACTCCTCAGGGAAAAAATAAGACTTCATGAATACCTCGCCATGATAGATTTGGTTTTTTTCTTGTTATTGTTTGAAAAATCTCATATGTGCATATGAAATGTGTTGATCAAATCACTCCCTATTTCCCTCTCCTCCAATGTCCCTCCTGTGTCCCCCAACATCCCTCCTGTGTCTCCCCAAAATCCCCTATGTCCTCCCAACATCCCCCTATGTCCCCCAATGTTTCCCTGTGTCCCCTGGCTCCCCAAATGTCTCTCCTGCATAACCCCAACATCCCCGTATTCCCCAACATCCCCTGTGTCCCCTCAACATCTCCCCTGCATAACTCCAATGTCCCCCTGTGTTCCCCTAATGTCTCCCCTGTGTACCCCAACATATCCCTCTGCCCCCTGTTTCCCCCCTATGTTTCCTTTGTGTACCCTGTGTCCCCCAACGTTCCTCATGCCCCCCCAATGTCTCCTCTGCATACCACCAACATTCTTCCTGTGTCCCCCCAATATCCCCCTGTGTCCTTCCAATTTACCCTCTGTGTTCTTCCAATATCTCCCCTACACACCTACAATGCCCCCTCCCCTGTGTCCCCCTGTGTTCCCCATGTCCTTCTCAGTTTCATGTGCCCTTTATTTAGTTTTAAGCACAGAATCAGTATGATGCTGCCTTTATGTTCACAGGCATAGGAACCCTTGAAGGTGGATGGGCAGCCTCTTCTGAGACTGAATCCCTGAAGGAAATCTACTCTCCTCCCAGCAGCCACAACTGACAGCAGCTCCTTGCTCGGCTAGAGGTGAAACTTGTGGAGCCCCGTCCTGTCTGTGGTCGGATTTTGTCTGGCTTGATCTCGAGGTCTTGTGCATGCAGTCACAGCCCCTCGTGAATTCATGAGCTCAGCAGCACTGAAGTGCTGGAATTTTGCGGAGCCCAATCTTGAGCCAACTGTGCTAGTAACCATGAATGCTTCGAGCTCCTGACTGCAATGGCTGTGTAATTCCTAGAAGACAACATTCCAAAACACTTCTCCCCACCAGTGGCTCTTGCTTTCTCTCCTGCCTTCTGTCTATGGCGTTCTCTTCCTCTTGACGTGGGTTATAGAGGCATTCAATCTAATGCGGAGTACTCAGTTACTTACTCTCAGCGCTCTGAGCAGTTGGAAATCTCTGCATTTTACTGCAAAAATAAGATTCTCTGATCAAGTCTAAAAGTAACACTAATCTCTGGGCATAAGCAAAAACATTTAGAAGGTAGTTTGGTGGGAGTAAGAATTAGGAAATCAATGGTTGGTTTGCTAGCTTTGAGAACAGCACCTGTGGCTTCTCTATCCAAGGGGCTTTGACCAGGTTTATAGTCCCACACATGAATTCCTTCCTGTGAAGTAGTAGAACTCACATACAATCTGTAAGTTGTTACTTCTATAACAGGGACAGCCAGACATTTCAGTTGTACAACAGTACACAACTCGTTAAGAGTGTTGATGCCTTTCCTCCAGTAGGTCGGACACTACCTTCCTTTACCATGAAAGTTAGCCACCAGGAAGGGAGCTTCCAGCTGGATTTCTCTCTGCAACCAAAATATCATCAGGAATGGAGTTTGCTAGCTAGTACCTAGTTCTGGCAGGCAACCTCGAGCAATGTTAACTTTGGAGGCCTTGGAAGACTCTGACACCTTGAAAGATATTCCATCTCTGAGACTGTAATTTTTGGTTCATCCTCTACATTTTCTTGAGTCAGCAATATTCTCTCACACAGGGGACTGTCCAAAGTCTTTCTTCACTCATGAATTTTACATTAGCTTACAAAGTAGCTTTTCTTATACCCTTACTTTTGGGTATTTTCCCCCTACTCCGATTCTGCACCATTCCCTCTCCCTACTCCATCTAAAAGATTCTACTTCCAATATGTACCCTCTACCTTATATCTCCAGGTCTCAAGAACTTTTCAACAAATATACATAACACCTCTTCTCCCCACCATGGTTCCATTATGAAACTTTCCTGTCCTGATAGGTCTTTCAGCATAAGCACAGAAAACTAAATGTTTTAGGCTAGGCTCCTCAGACAAGAAGGAACATATAGCCTTTGTCTTTCTATGCCCAGGTAAACGCACTTATCGTAGTATTTCCCAGTTCATTCCATTTTCCCAAAAGTTACATAGTTTCATTTTCACTTACAGTTGAGTGAAATCCCATGCATATATGTGTCATAAATTGTTAATCCATTAGTCAGTATATTGCCGAGGAGACTAGCCTGGTACTTATGAGATAATGACTTCAGTTCTAGGGTGCAGCTTGCTCTCATGAGTAATTATCGATCTTCATGGTGGCAGTGTTTTGTTCTTATAATTTAAGGTAGCTCAAGAGGAGAGGTTAAAGGCAATAACTTATCTCGGTGCCTGCAGCCCAAGTAAAGGAGACAAATAGTAAATGAAGGCAGAGATGCCTGGTTTTTTTCCCTGTTTCAGTTACCTCATGGACCCAAGAGATGAGTGCAATGCATTTTAGCAGAATCAGCACCTACGTTCCTGCTTTACCATCAATGGGAAACATTCAAAGATGATTGGATGACCACAGATCTCAAATTCTAACTCATGCATGATAAAAGTGACCCTGTTTCAAATTCATATTAACTTTTGATAGTTAATACTAAATCAATAATCAGCATCAACTTAGTGATTGTTGGGTATGCCACAGAACACACTAGCTCCCTTTCAATCTCTCTTCCTATTTCATTCCTTCTAAGAAAACCAAGCACTTTGCATTAAAGTTTGTTTTTTACATAGTGCTATGGGCAAAAGTGTGTCTTATAGGCCTGCCATTCGTGTCAAATAAATGTAATATCCAATTAAAAGTCACTTGGTTCCAGAAGGCAGACATGTAAGTGAAACATGAACATGTTAGGTCTGATTTATATTTGTGTAAGTTTATAGCCATTTTAAGAATGAGAGAATAGAAGTATTAAAGTTACACTCAAGAGAAATTGTTTGGGGATTTGTAAGTGGCAAAACACATAATCGAGATCCACTTTCAAATAACAAGTCCATCCATGGGCACTCCAGTCTGGCTCAGTGGGCAGGAACACCAAGGCTCAGAGTCCATAGCTGGGCACACGTGTTCTGCACAGTGAATTGTTCTGTACAGTAAGTGGTTGGCCCCTAACTCACAAACTGAAAGTTCGTGAGAATGTCTGTCTCTAATATCCTTAAGAAAGATACAGACTGGTGTGATGAATTTTATCCAGTACTTCTCTTTTATTAGATATTTTCTTTATTTACATTTCAAATTTTATTCCTTTTCCTCATTTCCCCTCTGAAAAGCCCCCTATCCCATCCCCCCACCCTGCTCACTCAACCATCCACTCCCACTTCCCTGTCCTGGCGTTCCCCTACACTGGGGCCCTTCACAAGACCAAGGGCCTCTCCTCTCATTGATGTCCCACAAGGCCATCCTTTGCTACAAATGCTATGTAGTACTTCTGAATCTTTCAAGGGCAGAATTGAAAGCCACTGACAGCCAAATGCAACAAGAAATATTGCACTGACCCACAGACTTCCTCCTTTCCCATTAAACCAACCCATGTGTAGACACATTAAGGAACAATTCATTCTCAATAACTGTTCTCAAATAACTAGATCCTTTTTAATTGCTGGCATAATTAACTTAATGAAGTCATTGTGCAGCTCCACATAAGAAAGGGCTAGAGTGGAGTAGTAATTTACTTTTCTCAGGGAAAACTAGGACTCACATGTGAGCATTCACACACACACACACACACACACACACACACACACACACATACATACACACACACAAGTGCGCACAGAGTCAGGAGCAAGACACAAATTAAACATAGAAAAGCCCCCCGAAGACTAATTGTCTATGTGCTTATCTGCTTTTATCACCAACCTTTAGAAAGTAAATATATGCTAGGGATTTCGTCAGAACAGTAATAAATATTAATAATGGGCAATTGATTAGAGGTCTTAAACGGCTCTTCCAAAACAACATGTCAGCAATACTGTGGTCCTGGGATGAACAGAATGGATGTCTGCATTAAAGGCTTCCTTTTGTTTGGATCTTTTAAGCTAGAGATGTGCTCAATGGTCTATCTAATGGCCCTTTAACTCTCTCTGCTATTTCTGTGAAGGCAGCTAAGATGTCTTGTAAAGAAAATAAGTGTTTTCATCCTATGCTGAAATGATCCTTCCAAGTCCCATGCCTTACATAAAAGCTGTGCATGTGTGCATGTGCGTGTGCACTCGCGTGTGTGCGTGGGTGTGTGCATGAGAGTGTGTGTGTGTATGTCTGTCTTTATCTTTATGCCTTTATGCCTCTGTGTGTGTCTTTGTGTGTTATCTGTATGTCTCTCTGTGTATGTGTCTGTGTGTGTGTCTAGGTTTATATGTCTTTGTGCCTGATTACATGTGTATATGTGTCTATATGTCTATGTGCGCATCTACATGTGTGTATGTGTCATTATGTCTGTGTGTGTCTCTGTGTGAGTATGTATATGTCAGTGCATGTCTCCATGTGTCTGTATGTGTCTGTGTGTCTGTATGTGAGTGTATGCCTCTGTGTGTCTGTCTCTCTCTCTCTCTCTCTCTCTCTCTGTGGGTGCCTGTGTTAGCTTGGCTACCTGGAAGTGGGGGTTTCTTAAGGCTGCCCTTATTCAGGGCATGGTCAGGTACAGCAGTGACACTAGCATCTCAGAGCTTTGACATTGCAAGCCTACTACATTTCTGAAGCAGAGCTTCCCAAATTACACTTTCTGTTCACCACTCTTGAGGAAGGGTCTAGAGCTTTGCGTGACTACAAAGGGCTGTGGATGCCCACCAATGAGTATCATGTTGTAGATGGCAGGAATGCTGGCATTTTAGAGTCCACATATGTGGCTCACACAATCCCTTCCATAGTTGGCAGAGCACTGGAGGAGGTTGTGAGCTGCTTCTTATAAAGGACATGCTCTTGGTATCTAAGAAAGCAAAGTGGTATGAAGATGCTTTGCCCTGTCAGGCCTTGCGGCTTACATGGTCAATAAGAAATCATTCTTCCTGAAGTTTTATCACACCACGGTGAGAAGGCAAGAAATGGAATTTGAATATTTGCGTTTGAATTCTATTACCTAACAACCGTGTCTGAGGTGAAATGAAGAAAAAGCTAGATAAGAATAGGAAAGCGACACGGAGTTTGTAATCATTTGCTAAGAAAGGCTTATGTGTGTACTTAAATGTACTGCTTGCAAAATGCCGGCCCCAAATCACCGCTGGCAATTACTTTTCTGCACGGTCAACTAGCCGAGGGAGTGACAGTAAGCATTCTCTCTTCTGCATTCACAGTATTCATTTCCCTTTGCCTTAATCGGTAGCTTCAGAGGCTGTCACAAATGGTATCGGCATGCCAAGCAAGTGTGCCCAACTATCTAAGCACCTGCGAGGTAAACAAGGAGCGAGGCTAGGGCTGGTGATTACAAAAATAATGAAAGCATCCTTCTCTCCAGACCTGGGAGAAGAGCATGAATCTAAGGGTCTACTGTGTCTGTTGGCATGAGCAGAGAGAACAGAAAACAAGGTGATAGATCTCAGGGCATTTATTTCCAGTGTCCAGCTCATACACGGCTATTGAGAAAGGCATCTAAATCATGACTTCCAGTATGTAGTGGAAGAACAAGGAACTGGTCTGATTTCAAAGTTAGCTTCTTTCAGTGACACAAGGCTCTCTCCCTCTCAGTCTGGCCTTGCTGATAAGAATCTATTGGCCAGAGCTCTCCTTTTATGCCTTCAGGTCCTGAATGCTACGTTGCCAACTTCTGGGTTCACCGAGATTTGGTAACATGAACCTGACTGGCATGTGTCAGGAGGAGCATTCCTCAGACTCTGACCTAATTTCTTCATCCTGATCCATGTCACATCCACCTGCTCCTCCATCCACGACACTCATATTATCCACGAACACAGATTTCAACAAAGTCTGTTCTTTCCAACATCTACAATATCTATCGTCTTTTATGGTTATGACCTGAGAGGTCATCAGGTCAACTTGGAAGCTGGGAACAAGATGTAGAATAGGTTATAACCTTATAACGGGTAACATTTTATTTTTATATTTTGGCTTTTTTTTCCCTTGCAACAAAACTGTACTTTCATGACAGCAACTGTCAGACCCTTTCCCCAATCATCCATACCATGAAGTAGGTGTGGCTTCTGTCAGGTGGCTTTGAACAGAAGCAGTCTTCATTTTCTGAAATCTGAAGACCGGGTGCCAATATGCCCAAGGTTTGTCGGTGTGCAATACCATAGTGACTAAAGTAGTCATGCCATGAAGTGCATAGGAAATACTTATTAAAAATCCATTGAATTGATTATTGAAACTTGCTTCTGACTACCTGCTATAAAACTAGCGTTATCTTCTTATAGATAAGTACCCAGAAGCCACCTGGAGAGGATCCTGACGTGTGCCTGAGGGTTCCAGTAATAATAGATGTTGTCTAATAGTTGATGGTTACTTATTAACTACACATTTTTTAAGTTCTCTATCTCAAAATGTTTGATTATAGCTTCCAAAAATAGAGAGTATTAACTTTACTCCGCACAAAAATATGTTAATATCGAACGTGCTTTACGAAACTTACTCACAAATTAGCTCTATTCAAAAGCAAGCTCCCGTTGGCAAATGCTGTGCCTGTTGGCTAAGTGCACTGATTCTTTCAGACCAGCAGGGTTCTGTTGGGACATAATTTCTCGAATGCAACCAGAAGAGGTCTCAAATAATCTTGTTGAAGGGCAAGCATCCTAGCCAGCAATAGCCTGGTCACTATAAATTAAATTTGGGTGACAAAGGGGGATGGTTTTCATCAAAAATGAAGAAAGAGGGAAGCTGGTACGAGGTCACCTCAGAAATATCTCTCCATGATACCCCAAAGGGAGGTGATTCTTAGAGAAGGATGGCGGTTCTTCTGACAGATTGATTGCAGGCGAAAGGATTCCCTTCAAAGATGTCAGAGACTTTCCAAGTCCCACAAACAATTAGCTGCAATCACGCCATCAGTCATCTACAAATGGGATCCCACCTAGGCTCATAAAACCACTACTTAACGATTTTGTCAGGCAACGCCCCCCGAGGGAACCTCTGCCTGGAGAAAGCTAAGGAAAATAGACATATGCTTAAGACCCATCCCACTTAAGGGATTGAAATAACACGGAAAAGACAATTAGCACGTTTAATGAGTGCCTTGGAAATTTGCCGTATTTGGGGTTCTGCGTTTTCTTTTTTTTTCTTTTTTTTTTTTTTTTTTGAGATGACTAACACCGTATTGTCACATTTACTTTTTCACATTGTATGCTTTCTTCTTAATCATTTGTTTTCCTTCGTGAACTAAGGCTTCTAAGTGTTTCTCGGCAGATAAGTAATTGTTAGTCTTCCAAGTAGTGAGAAAGTAGGAGAAAATCATAAATCAGAAATATAACCTCTATTTTTCTCACTTTTTTTTTTACACTGTTAGGGGTGAAAAATAAAACAAGAATGAATCAGAAACCAAGCTGTGGTTCTGATTGACTAACACATCTTCCCTCCCAAGTGTCTGCTCAAAGATTATATGCAAAAATGTGGAAGAGTTTGCATCCTATGATTAAGGAAGAGTCCAGAGCTGCTCAGATTTCACGAACAGCAGCGCATTCCTTACAACACCATTGGTACCCATCAAATGATCTCTCATTTTAAAATAGGACATGTCCTCGCCATTTTCTGAAACCCATTTCATAGTAAAACACCTGCCAATGCTCATGAAAGGGAAAAATTGCTCCTTAAGGCTCTGAGTCTATATTTAGTACACAAAGCTTTTGTTGAATACATTACCATATTCTCTGTCATGTGTTTGGTTCCAGCAGTTGGGTGAGCATAAGAGGCACAGCAGTGGGAAGCACAAGGCTCTTCTGTCAGGAGAAGCTCTCAGGAGTGAACCTGAGGTCAGGGTCGAAAGCCCAGGGAAGGCCTTGGGAATGAGAGAGGATGTGTGCTAGAGATTCGTGCTTAAGAATCCAGACCCTCACTCTAGAGAGGCATAGGACAAGGCTGAGAGCTCTGAGTGGTCAAACGTTTGCAATATGGCCAGTGCCACGTAGGGACTGAATTCTTAAATTTTATGACATTTGGTTTCAATGAACTGGACTCCTATATTGCTAATGATCACCCTGCTGAATGGCACAAGATCTCTTTATTTATCTGCTTTTCTTCTTAAGGACGTGGCCAGTGGAATAGACACTAGAGACAGATTGAAGAAAAAGTCGCTTTGCAGTACTGAAAATTTCAGAGACTTCTGCAAGCATCCACAAACAGGTCAGGCATTCACAGAGAAGTAATCAATGAAGCAAAGATCTAGCAAAACCCAGAAGCCGGGACCCGATTCCTTCCATGCGAGGCCGGGACCTGATTCCTTCCATGCGAGCTGGAAGTGGGAGATAGAGCCAAAGTAGAGTAAAAGAGCAGACAAGAAATAGACTTGTCGTTCTGACCTCTCAAGTAGCAAGAATTCTGCAGGAACAGAAGCCAGCCGATGATGGAAAGCTTGTCCAGAGCAATCCGGGATGAATGGGGGAGGGGCGCTGAGCAAGATGGCGGGGATGGGGTGGGGGCTAGAAGTACTTCCGAGATCTCCCTATCCATCTGCT
Organism: Mus musculus; assembly: GCF_000001635.26. Classification (NCBI taxonomy): domain Eukaryota; kingdom Metazoa; phylum Chordata; class Mammalia; order Rodentia; family Muridae; genus Mus; species Mus musculus. Next base: position 119,799,470 of record NC_000080.6, on the reverse strand, counting down.
TTGTGCACCACACACCCAATCGATGCGAGGGGATGAGAGGGCAGCGGGCACTTATCAGGGATATTGGATTTTTATCGCTATGTTAGCAAGCAAGAGTGTGACCTTGGGAAGCGCGCTTAACTCACTATCTCGACGGCTTCATCTATTTAAGGCAACGGTAATGAGAGTTGGTTTCAGGTGCTTTGGGAGCCTCCGATGAAAGCATAGATATAATCATCGCTAGTTCCTCTTCCCTTCTCCATCGGGCCATGCTGAGCTGAGCTCTCCTCTTCCTAAGACCAATCACTTTCGAACCAGTCTATTTTCTGTTATAGATTTTTTTTAAAACCAGTCCAACTCAACCCTTTGTAAAGGCCTCTTTGGAAGTATAACAATTGGAGCTAAAATTAGTGTTATTCCCGTTTTCCGTAGAACAGGCTTTGAAGTGGTTCATGGGAAGCTCTGTGTGAGGAAGCGCTTAGACTCCGGAGCAGTGAAGGAGGAAACGTTAAATTAAGACTACTACAAAGTGCTCGTCGTCGTCGTCAAAGGGCACGCGCATGGTTCTGTTAGTATGGCAGTCACACAGTCTGCGTTTTGCATTTCTCCAGTTTTGTTCCTTATACCGTTTGTCTTAGTCTCCTTCCTGTTACTATAATGAAATACTTCGTCAAGAGCCACCCAAAGCTCGATTCTGGATTTCACTTTGGGAGTATAGTCCATGAAGGGAGTGTTGTGCAAGCAGGAGCTCAATATAGCTTGTCACATCCCTTGACTCAGGAGCTAAGTGCCAAATACACACTGCTGCTCAGATCCCTTCTTTATATAATCAAGGATTCCAGCCAGGAAGTGCTGCCATCCATAGTGGGCGGGTCTTAACACACAAATTCAGACAATCATATTATGCCTCCACCATAAGCATACAGAGCCATCTCCCTTTGATATTTAGGGATAATTATCACACCACTTTTAAATCTAATTTTTTTTGTAACCTCACAGTTACTTGAGAATAATTATGTTTGAAATCCATACTGGAATATTGTGCCTTGCAGTTTACTTTCTTGCCCAAATTTATCTCTCTCTCATATATATATATATGATGCTATATATATATATATATATATATATATATATATATATATATGATGATATATATATGATGTGTGTGTGTATACACACACACACACACACACACACACACACACACACACATACACACACACACACACAGACAGACACACTCCTTATAGTTAGGAAAGCTTACAAAGAGCTGTGAGATTCCAGCACTGTACTAAATGTATTACAAACATTAACTCATTTAATCAACAACAACAATACAATGTAGCTACTTTTAGCACTAATGCATCTGTGACCAAACTGAAACAAAGAAGCTTTAAAATCTTTGCCAAGTCGTGGAGTTCTCAGTGGGGCCGTCAGCGTCAGCTCTAAAATGGTGGCTCCCATTTCCTTGTGTTTATATGAAAGCAGACGTCTGAAATCAGTTTTAGAGAACTATCTGGTTTGGAATCTTTTCAGTTTGTAATTTTTCCACCTCAGAGTTGCTTTTCCATACCCCCCGGCTCTGCTCAGACCTCATCTGCAAAAGTCCCAGGAGGGCACTCTGCACCATTCCATACACTGGGGTCCCTTTCCTCGGTTCTCTTACTGAGTTATTCCTGGAATAAGGATGACACTGGGACACAATGTTGGTTCAAGTTTCTATTTCTTGAAAAACAAGGAAGAGAACTAGAGAGAAGACAGGAGAAGAGGAAGGGACTGGGGAAGGGAGACAGGAGAAGGACAGTGGAGGGAGTCAGGAAGTGTGGGGAGGAGCTGTCAGGCTTGAAAGCCTCCCTAGGAGCTCAATTCTCACAGGGTAAATTTAGTAACTGCTAATTATTTAGAGTCAGTGACTTGAGTGGTTAAAGAACAGGTTGGACTTCAAATAAATATACCTTGTACTGCCAAAAAGAAACAGTCTCGAATAAGGCCATTGAGCCCATGAATAATCTTTTGTTAATTTTATCCACAGGGTGCAAGGACAGAGAAGAACAGAGGATAAATCTCCAGCTGGAGTTGACACAGAACCGGCCTACAGAGAACAGCACAGTTCATCCGTCACGCCTCCTTCTGCTCTGAGCACGGGCAAGGGGAAGGTTCAGGGTCGCGTCCTGACACTCTCGGTGGACAGAGCACCTCAAGGGGTTAGTACTCATTCAAATGCCTGGAGATTGCAATTGTCAGCAGCATAACTGTTAGTCTCCTTCATAAACACACCATGGTGTGCTTACTAGTTTCTGGGTTTCTTGGTCTTTAAACCTCACACTCACTTATGTGGGTGTATCTGTGGGGTGGGTGTGTATGTATGTGTGCAGGTGGATAGACGAAAGTGCTATAACACTCATGAGTGTGTCAGAAGAAAACCGGAAGAGTTGGTTTTCTCCTTCCATCATGTGGGGAATAAAATCAAAGTGCGGTCCTTGGGTCACTCGGTGTAATGGGAGCACCTTTACGTGCTGATCTGTCTTAGTTTGAAAGGTTCACTGGATTCAGAGTTCTAGAAGAAGGCAGAAAAAAACTGCCTACATCTCTTTTATCCTGTGGCCACAAAAATATGCCAGAAAACAAAAGTTGTATGTGTGTGTGGGTGTGGGGTGGGGTGGGTGTGGTGTGGTGTGGTGTGCGGTGTGTGTGTGTGTGTGTGTGTACATCTGTATATGCATTAGCATACCAAGACATGGGATTGAATGAAAACAAAATCAAGCATTTGAAAATTTTGTGCTTTCAATATACAATGTAACATTTACATAACTGGCAATTCTCCAAACAATAAGTGTATACTTTTTTTTTTTTTTTTTGTGGCAACATTTGAACTAAAAGGTGAACATGCAGACAAGAGTTACATCACATTTTTGTGAGGGACTGTCTCTGGGAAACTCTAATATAAGAATGGTGACATCACCAATAGGCCTTCAACTTCATCCCTTTCTTCTAAGGAGGGTGATACACTGAATCTGTTCCTGGAAGGTGGATGCAGAACAACTTCATCCCTTTCTTCTAAGGAGTGATACACTGATGCTGTTCCTGGAAGGTGGGTGCAGAGATGACTGTATTTATCCCGAGTTAAAATGAAGATGGAACAAAGTGCATGCAGAAAATGGCACTGGGATACAAACAAGTCAGTTATCCAGGAGAGAACTTTTACCTGCCTGTCTCCCTGACTCAGAGAAGACAAGGCTGCCTTACCTGAGGACTCTCTGGAGAGCTAAATGGAAATATAGAACAACAATGCAAATAGATTGAGGAGAAAATGAAACCATCAAAGTCATAACAACACGGCTGCTTATGGAGTATCTGGATACAGACACGCCCTTTGATAAAAGATATTTCAGTATGTCATGTGGTCAGTGAAAGCCTGGATGTTTCTAGAATGAAATTAAATTACATAGCTTACAAAGAGTCAATATCAGCCATCTCAGCAGGAATGCTTGAGGCTGAAGGATAACCACGCCTTCAGAGAGAAGGGGAAATCATTTTCAGTGTGCATGTTTCTACCCACCCTACCCGACAACAGGAGGATGGGGAGGGAGGAGGCACATTTTCAGGAACAAACTTTAGCCACTTAATTATGGAGGTTTTCAGCTACAAAGAAAGATGCTCAAAGGGGGAGAGGGGGAGGGGGAGGATAAAGAGAAGGAAGAAAATGGGGGAAGATGCAGAGGAGGAGGAGGAGGAGGAAGAAAAGGGGTAGAGATGTCAAAGCTTTCTTGAGAATGAATACAAACATTAAATATTGCAAATTATAATTAAGTGATATAAAATTTAAATTTAAAAAGAGGGCTCATTAGATTGAAATCAATGGAAGATTTTTTTCCCTCTAGCAATGTAGTGATTTACGATGCAAGATTTCATGATTCAAAGGTATATGCTTAAATTATTTTCACAATTAAATTTGAATATTCTTCTTAGTTTTATATCTCCTTATGTAATCCTGGCACTGAAATGGAGATTTAAAGGTTAAAACCTTCTGTAATAATTATTTGGGTAAAGCATAAAACATTTACTTAGTTTTCTCTAGCATAAAACTCAATAGTATAGTCATGTAACTCAGTAGTCAGGGGTAAAATGGAGAGACGGGGGCTAGTCAGTTCTTCAGCTTTCTTTGCAAGTCAATAATTCTATGTAAAGACAATAAGTCGGGACCTGAAGACAGGAGGACACAATTAGCTTCATAACTGTGATCATAAGAAGGGAAATCATTCGGGGAGAGCTCACATCTGAAGCTTGAGAAGGAAGGCTTTTATTTCTATTTTTAGGTTCCTACAATTAAAAACTAATAATTTCCCATGGAAATGTACTACTTTAATGAAATCAGAAACTTTGAAGATTTTTGACTCTTAGGAGGGCAGATAATTGCCTTTCAGAAGTACAATAGTTAGATAATTAAAGGTTCTTCCACAACATCACATTGATTTTGCTCCTGACAAATATTGTTGATAACCTAGAAAAGGGACCTTTCCAGAGTGCAATAAAGGACACTCTAAACGCCCCTTTGTTTTCCTTTGATGGTATTTAGTTTGTGCATGCATGCGTGTGTGTGCATGTGTGTGTGTGTGCATGCATGCGTGTGTGTGCATGTGAGCATGTGTGTACCTGTATGTATGGTGTGTGTATGTATGTATGTGTATGTGTGTGCACATACATGTTTGTGCCTTTCTGTGTGTATGTGTAGTTAAGAGGACAGTTTTCAGGAGTTGGTTACATTCCTATGTAGTCTTGGATGTTGAGCTCAGATGTGGCAGCAAGCATCTTTAGTTACCCCGTTGAAACACCTCACTTGCCCTCACAAACATTTTTAGCAGCGATGTACTAGAAACAATCACTTTAATGCTAACAATGAAAGAACCATATCTATTGTATGTATACATAAATATGTATGTATATATATGCACACAGATATATACACATATATATGAATGTATATATATATAATGCATTTATGTACACCTCTGTGAACACATTATGAATATACATATGTATAAGTACAGTTTTTGCTGTTAAACATAATATTCAGGGAAATTATTGCATTGGTAGTGATTAGTTATATAGTTATATACCTTAGAAACAAAACAAAACAAACAAACAAACAAAAAATCCCAACAAACCATGCCCTGGCACTGGGAGCTCCTCATAATGACTTCACTTATGTCAGGTTCTATGAACATATCAGGATATTAGATTCCTGGGACCCTCATAATGAACTGTTGCATACAGATGGCTTAAAAAAAAAAGAGAGGACTTTCTTGTCTTGTTGGGTGGTTCTGGGTCTGTGCTCTGTCTCTGTCTTCTGGTGGCTGTCCCTACAGCAGGTCTATGGCTGCCCCCTTCCAAACACTGCCTCAGACTTTTCATCCCTTTCTCTAATTTCCTTAGCCTTACTCATAATGGCAAATTGGAATTTGTGGCCCATCCAGATATTTTAAATTTAGTTATATCTACAAAAACTCAATTTCCAAATAAAGTCATAGTTTCCACATGGACACTTGCTGGAAGAAGACCTCCATTCAATAATTACAGTAATTTGGCTTTAGAATTTTGCAATTTTGTTTTAAAACCCGAGAAAATATTCAGAACAGGAGATGGAAACAAAACACCCTCTGTGCCACTCCCTTAAAGCAAATACATAGCCAAGTGAGCCAGAGACAAAGAGACAAAGAGACAAAGAGACAAAGAGATAAAGAGACAAAGAGACAAAGAGACAAAGAGACAAAGAGACAAAGAGACAAAGAGACAAAGAGACAAAGAGATGGCAAAAAGATGCTGACCTGATCTGGAGTTTGGTCTGTGGAATAAAGCAAGGAATTTGAGGTTTAGGGTTTTTCCACATTATTCAAAGATGTCCCCGGTGCTGCTTTTAATTTTTGTTTAAAAGAAAAGTATTAATCTATGAAGTGCTCACCATGTTATCCTTAAAGAGCTAGCGGCTAGGTTCTCCTGAAACTTTGGAATGCTTACTCAGATTCCCACCTGGGCTGCCATTTCCGAGGAAATCGAAGGATCTTTCGTAGTTTCCAGCTGGCCCGCAGGGTGGTGGCAGAGTTTCTGTTCTTTCCTAAGCTTCTGTATTACGGATCTATTCCTTCAGTAGAAGGGACAGTGATCTGATTCACATCTGACTCTAAGGACTATGGGATGGTTGGTCTGTTAGAATAGAGTTTCTTCTCTTCCCAAAGGCCTGGGAAACACTTTAAGCAATTATCTCAGTAATACATTTTTGTGTCTGTGGAATGACAGAGCCATGGCCTAGGCTATGTGCCTTCTTCTTCACTTCATACATTCAGATTGGTGCAGCCCCCACTGCATGCATGCATGTGGCTCAAGCAAGCACACACCTGAGGATGAGGACTTTGGGATGATAAAGATGCCAAGAGGTGCATGCTGACAGGAGCCTGATATAGCTGTCTCCTGAGAGGCTCTGCCAGAGCTGAACATATACAGAGGCAGATGCTCACAGCCAACCATTGAACTGATCACTGGGTCCCCAATGGAGGAGTTAGAGAAAGGACAGAAGGAGCTGAAGGGGTTTGCAACCCCATAGGAAAAACAACAATATCAACCAACCAGAGCTCCCAGGGACTAAACCACCAACAAAGGAGTACACATGGAGGGACCCATGACTCCAGCCTTATATGTAGCAGAGGATGGCCTTGTCGGGCATCAATGGAAGAAGAGGCCCTTGGTCTCATGAAGGCTTGATGCCCCAGTGTAGGGGAATGGGAGGGCAGGGAGGAAAGAGTGGGTGGGTAGGTTGGGGCACACCCTCATAGAAGCAGAAGGAGGGGAGATGGGATAAGGGTTTTCTGGGGGGGGGATCAGGAAAGGGGATAACTTTTGAAATGCAAATAAATAAAATAGCCAATAAAGAAAACATCACAGTCATGAGGACTATATCAGTGGAGGCTGTGGTGGTGGGACACTCATTCCTTACAGTGTCTGGTTTCCTCTGAGCTTATAGCCATGGGTGACATATCTAAGGTAAGACAGTTTCCCCTGGAAGTCTGTGATTCTTCCATTAGGTGCCAGCCTGTCAATGAGTGATAATTGCTTCAAGTCACTTTCCTGGCATTGGGTAATTTACATATCCAAATGAAGAACTTTGAAACTTTGCAGTTGCTTCACTCATTTTCCTGTTATAATAAATCAATGGTAATTATTTTTGGCAAAACACTTCTGGAAGTTCTTTGTTCTTCCTAAAAAATGCAACACAAAATAATTTCTTCTTCAATTTAACTGCTGAGAGCCAAGAATTGCAACTATTGTTGCTTCCATGCCTGTGCATGGACTAAGACATTTCTATACAAATCTATTTATTAACTATGGATCTGATACCTAGAGATATTATAAATTAAATAATAAGAATGGCAAATGGAGATAAAGATAACAGGGGAAGACAATTTCTGAAAGGAAAGAAATCAATAAAACAGGATACAAAATAGAAAAAATAGATCTGAGAGATTAAATAGAAAAAGTTTTCACTAACCTGGTAGAAAGAAGAGATCGAGAATTAGTACTCATAAATGATTCTTTTATTTTGCCCCAAATGGAAAATGATGGACTTATGTTTAGCATAGAACATATTTCCAATAGTATTGGTAAAATTCAAATTTCTAATTTTTGTTCATTTTTAGTCAGTTTTGATGGCTTCTTAAATATGAAAGGTGGCTGAGGCTCTGATGAAATCCAAGTATTTAAGCAAATGAGCAATTTCCTTTGTCTTCCAGAGGAGATGCACTGTTAGAAACAGCCGAAGAGGCTCAGGAGGTGACCAAGTGCTTACTTAAAGGAAGGCAGTTGAATCTGGCGAGAGCTTGCAGCGTTCTGGGGCATTGGGAATTTGCCATTTGCTCTTTAAACAGGAGAAATAAAACCCACAATTTGTACTTTATTCAGAAAGTTTTTATTCTATCTTACAATAGAACAAGTAAGAACAGTATGCAAGATTTGTCCACTTAACAAGGATGGAAACTCACTGTATAATTCCTGGAGAAGACCAGGAGAATCTGTGTGGAAAGGAGGGACAGAGGAGGGTGTGCTCAAAGACTGAACTTGAGTCATCTAGACACTGGCTTAGCCCTGGGCAGCTAACATAACAACAAAGCCGGTATTGATCGGTTTTTATGTTCTGGTCATGGTTATCTCATAAGCTAGGGCCAAGAGATCTTTTCAAATCAATTGAGAACTTCAGCTCTTAGCTTGCGTTCCTTGCCTCCAGTGTCTTCACTGGTATCCATTTGAGAGACTGTTTAATATCCTCTCAGCCGCACACAAGGAGCATGCAAGCCTGAGTAGTAAAGCAGGCATACATGGCCTTCATTTCTCCATTACAGTCATGGGTTCAGATAGTGTATCTTGTGGGCTTTGTGAGACATAGGTCTGCTCATACTCACTAAATAGGAAGCTCACAGTCTGAAGATGCTCAGGAGCAAAGGGAGCAGGAGCAGCTTTCGCCCCATATCAAGGGTGAGGTGGGATCCGCCTCTAGCCTTCTCACTTATAGGAGTCAATAATTTATTGCCAGTTCCCTAAGACCTCTGAGGTTCTTCAGAGCTGGACGGAAGGCTCGGTGATTAAGAGCACTGTCACCCAGCATGTACCCACACACATGGCAGCTCACCACTGCCTGTAACTCCAGCCCCAGGAGATTTCACCCCTTCACACAGACATGCACAAAAGGTATAATATCAATGCACATAAAATTAAAATAAATAAATCATAAAAAATTCCTTTGAGAGCTTGTGTTCAAATATCTCCCATCTCTCTAAAACTTACCTTACTCCTAAGAGACTTCCATGTCTGAATGATCTATGTAGCATTTGTGTGTGTGTATGTGTGTGTGTTTGTGTGTGATGTGTTTAAGTTTTCTAGTTAGTTCAGAAATAAAGGCATTCACTGTACCAGTGTCATGCATATACATTATTACTCTGTATCTTATCAATACAGCTCTCTCCCATTCACCTTTCTCCCACTTGATGGTCCTTTACAACAGTTTTTGATCATACTGTCTCTTTTAGCCTCTGTTTCACTTCTTAAAACCACAATAAAAGTCTCTCATTACCCTCAACTGTTACATTAGGAAAGTTTGCTCTCTAATAAGCAAGCATATGTGGATATATATATATATATATATATATATATATATATATATATTTGGTGGTTGAGCTGAAAAAGATCAATGGTGATGTATTACCAAGAACAGCTATGCCATTTGTTACAAAATCATGAAGGAAAAAAAAAAAACTGAGTTACATAACATTTTAAAACTTCTTTTTTTTAAAGAAAATTCTTATTTTGGTAATAATGTTGAAAACATCTCAAATTTTCTGTGTATTTTCTAGCTAATTATAGGTTATATAAAAGAATAGATCTTATAATCATCTTTATTAGACCTATTAGTCATATATATTGGTCATTCAAAACCCAGAAGAAGACAGAAAAGAAAACGCATATTACTACAGTACCAGCAAACGCAAAATACAACCGTGCCTGCCCCTTCCCATGTACTCTAGCAGCATGCTGAATTTTGAGGACACATATAGGATTAATTGAATCTGATGGGCATTCACAATGCTCTGAGATGGCCCTGGGATAGCAGAGAGGTGAAGAGCTGGACCACTGTTAATCATAACATCCCACTTAAAAGCTGGAAGGCATCAGCAATCTGCTCCTGCCATATTGGTTCACTTAGCCCTTCTGGATGGGATACCGGGGAGACTTTCCAAAGCAGCATCAAGACAGATGGCAGGGAGGCTGGGAAAAAATAGTCTCGCGGTATAATGGAAGTCAAACCAAAGCCTTTTGAAAAATATTATTATAATTCCTTGACAAACAACTGACATCAAACCAACAACATCTATCAGTAAGCATGGGAAGAATTCGCGGCACAAGGGCCCTCCAGGCCTCCGCCAGGCGCACAATCTGCTCACTTCTGCTCAAGCCTGCAGGAATATTGACTCCTGTGTCAGTCCGTTCCTAATGCCACTTTGTAAATCAGATAGTATGACTCCATTCACAAGACTAGAATTTTAAAAAAGATATCTCGGTCTGAAACTAGAATTATTTTTTTTTAATCGCAGTTAATGTAGAGCAAGTATTTAAACGCTATGGTTAATTTATAATGATAGTTCATGGTTTCATTTGGGATTCATATGGAAACTCAAATGACATTTTTTATTGGATATTTTGTTTTATTTACATTTCAAGTGTGATTCCCTTTCCCAGTTTCCCCCCTGGAAGCCCTCTATCCCATCCTCCCTCCCTGTGCTCACGCACATACACTACTCACTTTCACCTCCCCACCCTGGCATTCCCCTACACTGGGGCATTGAGTCTTCTCAGGACCAAGGGCCTCTTCTCCCATTGATGCCAGACAAGGCATCCTCTGCTACACATGCAGCTGGACCATGGGTCCCTCCATGTATATTCTTTGGTTGGTGTTTTAGTCCCTGGGAGCTCTTGGGGGTCTGGTTGTTTTATATTGTTGTTCTTCCTATGGGGTTGCAAACCCCTTCAGGTCCTTCTGTCCTTTCTCTCACTCCTCCATTGGGGACCCCATGCTAAGTCCAATGGTTGGCTGGGAGCATCTGCCTCTGTATTTGTCAGACTCTGGAAGAGCCTCTCATGTAAAACAATGGGATACTGATGTCTAGTGGGAACACCTATAGCTTTATTCTACCAAGATTATTGGAAACAAGAAGTTTCATTTGTTCTATGGGTTCACCACAGTTGGTATTCACTGCGCATCTCCCAGTTATAATTCTTTTTGTTCTTATTAAACCCTGACTTCAAATATTAAGCTCTACCCAGTCCTTTGCATTTAAAAAAATTAAATTTAATTCTATGTATGTTTATTTCTGTATGTGGGTGCACATGTGTCTGCAGATGTCGACAGCACCCAGAATAATAAGTCATCAGATATCTTTAGGAGTTACTAGTGTGTGTGACCTATCCAACATGGGTGCTGGGAACTGAACTCTGGTCCTCCGTAAGAACAGCACATGCCCATAACTGCTGAGCCATCTCCCTAGAACCTGCTTATCTTTTCTTTAAGTTTAGAATTCTAGAAAGCAAAATGAAGACCGTATGGGAAAACTTAGGGCCTGCATGTCTGGGATAGAAAAGGCACATTATAGAAGCACAATGGTGGTTACCTGCATGTGAAGAGAGTGGAAAAAAAGCAGAAAAGGTTTTCAGTGGGCAATGAGTAAATTAGAAGAAGTAAGTTCTCATGATCTGTTGCATGATACAGTGATTATACACACTGCATATTTTGAAAATAACGTAACAAGAAATGTGAATATTTCCCCCAGTTCATCCCAACTCTAGCGCTGTTTGGGGATAGTATGTGTTACTCTATAATTATGAGTAATTTTTATGTATCATTTAATAAGTTAATTTAAACGTGAAAAAATGTAGATGGGATGAGTAATTACGTGATCATTCCTGGCTAGTCTTCTTGGTTTCCCTGGGTTTCGGAAAGAACAGACACGCTCTGCTTACAGTTGCACACATCTAGTTGTGACATGTAGAGTGGATTGCGACCCTCACAGTACAATCATCTTCACTAGACAAGTCATACCCACTATGATGCTACTACTGTGTGCTACAAGTAATATTCATGGTTCCTGGGCTTCCTCCTTGTGAAGCACTGAAAGAATCTGCAGATGAACACAAAACTGTGAATAACATCATCCAGAAGGAAGCTGTGTCCACATCAGAGCCAGCTGCCAGGGGCCTCTGGAGTAACACTAGGCAGGAGGTTTTGGGGGTGACTATGGGGCCTCCTCCAGAGTCAAGCCAGACAAAATGCATTCACATTTGAATGTGTTACTGTAAATTAGTCTTAGCTGACCATAAGAGAAGTCTTTGCTTTCTATAGGTCGGCTCTTGCTGTCTTCCCTTTTCTCTATGCTCAAGCCTATGTGTTTACCTAATGAAGGAGCTAGAGAAAGTACCCAAGGAGCTAAAGGAGGAACAATATGAACTAACCAGTACCCCTCAGCGTTGTGCCTCTAGTTGCATATGTAGCAGAGGATGGCCTACTCGGCCATCAATGGGAAGAGAGGCCCTTGGTCTTGTGAATATCGTATGCCCCAGTACAGGGGAATGCCAAGGCCAGGAAGCAGGAGTGGGTGGGTTGGGGAGCAGGGCAGCGGGGAGGGTATAGGGGACTTTGGGGATAGAATTTGAAATGTAAATGAAGAAAATATCTAATAAAAAACAGTGGATCAGTTTGCATTCCAAAAAAAAAGAGAGAGAGAGAAAAGAGGTAGCTTTCACCTTGTTCCTTGCTGATACTTTAGCTCCATTAGAGTTGATTCGTTGCTTCTGAAGGAACACAGGGTTGTATGTGTCATAAGGAAGGGGACCAGCACTTTACAATGACTGGACTCTTTTTTTTTAATTGGATATTTTATCTATTTACATTTTAATTGTTATCCCCTTTCCTGGTTGGTTGGTTTCCCCTCCTCACATCCCCTATCTCACCTGCCCCCCCCGCCCCGCTTCAATGAGGGTGCTTCCCCACCCACCCACCTGCCCACTCCCGCCTTACCGCCCCAGCATTCCTCTACATTGGGGCATCAATTCTTCACAGGACTGAGGCCCTCCCCTCCCATTAATGCCAGATAAGGCCCTTTCAGTCCTTCCCCTAACTCCTTCATTGAGGTCCCTGTGCTCAGGCCGATGGTTGGCTGTGAGCATCTGCATCTCTTTTGGTCAGAATCTGGCAGAGCCTCTCAGGAGACAGCTAGATCAGGATCCTGTCAGCAAGAGCTTCCTGGCATCCGTAATAGTATCTGGTTTTGGTGTCTGCATGTGGGATGGATCCCAGGTGGGGCAGTCTCTGGGTGGCCTTTCCTTCAGTCTCTGCTCCACTCTTTGTCTCTGTATTTCCTTTGGACAGGAACAATTCTGGGTTAAAATTTTGGAGATGGGTGGGTGGCCCAATCCCTCAACGGGGAGCCATGTCTAACCTGTGGATATGGTCTTGACCGGTTCGCCCTTCCCTTTGTGGGGTATTTCAGCTGATGTCATCCCCATGGGGTACTGGGAGGCTCTTGCTTTCCTGGACTCTGGGACTTTCTGGTTGCTACCACCAAGGTCCCCATCCCCCATTGCTACTCACCCTGACCCTCTGTACATCTCCTACATCCCCTTCCATACATATATCTTCCCCTTTTCCCCCTTCCCCTCTTCTCTTCCTTTCAAGTCCCTCCCACCTTCTACTTCCCTTGATTATTTTGTTCCTTCTTCTAAGAAGAACTGAATCATCCACTCTTTGGTCTTTCTTCTTGAGCTTCATGTGGTCTGTGAGTTGTATCATGGGTATTTCATGCTCTTTGCCACTTACCAGTGAGTACTTACCATGTGGGTTCTTTTGTGACTGGGTTCCTTCACTCAGGATGGTATTTTCTAGTTCCATCCATTTGCCTAAGAATTTCATGAGTTCACTGGTTTTTTTTTTTTGAGGGGGGGGTTGCATATTTTTATTAGGTATTTTCTTTATATACATTTCAATTTTCAAATGCTATCCCGAAAGTTCCCTATACCCTCCCCCTGCCCTGCCCCCCTACCCACCCACTCCTGCTTCTTGGTCCTGGTGTTCCCCTGTACTGGGGCATATAAAGTTTGCAATACTAAGGAGCCTCTCTTTCCAATGATGGCTGACTAGGCCATCTTCTGCTACATATGCAGCTAGAGACACGAGCTCTGGGGGTACTGATTAGTTCATATTGTTGTTCCACCTATAGGGTTGCAGACCCCTTCAGCTCCTTGGGTGCTTTCTCTAGCTTCTCCTTTAGGGGCCCTGTGTTCTGTCTTATAGATGACTGTGAGCATCCACTTCTGTATTTGCCAGGCACTCATATGAGACAGCTATACCAGGGTCCCTTCATCAAAATCTTGCTGGCATATGCAATAGTGTCTGGGTTTGGTGGCTGATTATAGGATGCATCCCAGGGTGAGGTAGTCTCTCAATAGTCCATCATTTCGTCTTAGCTCCAAACTTTTTCTCTGTAACTCCTTTCATGGGTATTTTGTTCCCTATTCTAAGGAGGAATGAAGTATCTACCCATTGATCTTCCCTCTCTTGATTTTCTTGTGTTTTGCAAATTGTATCTTGGCTGTTCTATGTTTCTGGGCTAATATCCACTTATCAGTGAGTGCATATCTGATGACTTCTTTTGTGATTTGGTTACCTCACTAAGGATGATATCCTCCAGATGATATCCTCCAGATGATATCCTCCAGATGATATCCTCCAGATGATATCCTCCAGATGATATCCTCCAGATGATATCCTCCAGATGATATCCTCCAGATGATATCCTCCAGATACATCCAGGGGATGCTGAATCAGAAGCAAAGCCTTCCACAAACCCTCTCTGCTCACTCCTCACCTTCAGTGACTTCAATGCAGAAGCTGTCAAGAACACGGCCCAGTCTGTGCGAGAAGTATTTGCCCGGCAGCTGATGCAGGTGCGTGGACTGAGTGGGGAGAAGGCAGCAGCCGTGGTGGATCGATACAGCACCCCTGCCAGTCTCCTGGCTGCTTATGATGCCTGTGCCACCGCGAAGGAGCAGGAGATGCTCTTGAGCACCATCAAGTGTGGGCGTCTGCAGAGGAATCTGGGCAGGACCCTGTACCAGTTGTACTGCAGCCACAACCCTCTGAGCTGAGCTATACCAGGAGACACTCGCTCCCCAGCACCCGTCTTCATCTCTACCAAGGCTGGCTAGCCTTTTAGCTAAGATCCCCTGGGCTTTAATAAAAAATCTGGGCGTGTGTGGTCTCAGCTGTTAAAAAAAAAAAAAGCGCTTCAGTTGGAACTTCTGCTCCCGAAAGCGGCCATCAGTGATTTATCTAGCTTCTTGAGTTCTTTGTATATATTGGATATTAGTCCCCTATCATATTTAGAATTGGTAAAAATTCTTTCCCAATCTGTTGGTGGCCTTTTTGTCTTATTGACAGTGTCTTTTGCCTTACAGAAGCTTTGCAATTTTATGAGGTCCCATTTGTCAATTGTCTTACAGCACAAGCCATTGATGTTCTGTTTAGGAATTTTTCCCCTGTGCCCATATCTTTGAGGCTTTCCCCCATTTTCTCCTCTATTAATTTCACGGTCTCTGGTTTTATGTGGAGGTCTTTGATCCACTTAGATTTGAGCTTGTACAAGGAGATAAAAATGGATCAATTTGCATTCTTCTACATGACAACCGCCAGTTGTACCAGCACCATTTGTTGAAAATGCTATCTTTTTTCCACTGCTTTTAATAGCTGAGTAGTACTCCATGGTATAAATGTACCACATTTTCTGTATCCATTCCTCTGTTGAGGGACATCTGTGTTCTTTCCAGCGTCTGGCTATTATAAATATGGCTGCTATGAACATAGTGGAGTATGTGTCCTTATTACATGTTGGCACATCTTTTGGGCATATACCAAGGAGTGGTATAGCTGGGTCCTCAGGTAGTACCATGTCCACTTTTCTGAAGAACGGCCAGACTGATTTCCAGAGTGGTTGTACAAGCTTGCAATCCCACCAGCAATGGAGGTGTGTTCCTCTTTCTCCATATCATTGCCAGCATCTGCTGTCACCTAAATTTTTGATCTTAGCCATTCTGACTGATGGGAGGTGGGTGGAATCTCAGGGTTGTTTTGATTTGTATTTCCCTGATGACTAAGGACATTGAACATTTCTTTAGGTACTTCTCAGCCATTTAGTATTTCTCAGATGGAATTCTTTGTTTATCTCTGTATCCCATTTTTAATAGGGTAACTTGATTCTCTGGAGTCTAACTTCTTGAGTTTTTTTGCATATATTGGATATTAGCTCTCTATTGGATGTAGCATTAGTAAAGCTCTTTTCCCAATCTGTTGGTTGCCATTTTGTCCTATTGGCAGTGTCCTTTGCCTTACAGAAGCTTTGCAATTTTATGAGGTTGCATTTGTCGATTCTTGATCTTAGGTCCTTAGCTCCGACCACATTCTGTCACTACTACTACTTTAACCACATCTGTTCCCTTTTATTCTTTCCATCTATGCTGGCTTCCTCCTTTTTTTTTCACTATTATTTTTTATTAGGTATTTTCTTCATTTACATTTCCAATGCTATCCCAAAAGTCCCCCACACCCTCCCCTCCCACTCCCCTACCCACCCACACCCAATTCTTGGCACTGGCATTCCCCTTTACTGGGGAATATTAAGTTTGCAAGACCAAGGGGCCTCTCTTTCCAATGATGGCCAACTAGGCCATCTTCTGCTACATATGCAGCTAGAGACACGAGCTCCGGGGTACTGGTTAGTTCATAATGTTGTTCCACCTATAAGGTTGCAGACCCCTTTAGCTCCTTGGGTACTTTCTCTAGCTCCTCCACTGTGGGCCTTGTGTTCCATCCAATAGCTGACTGTGAGCATCCACTTCTGTGTTTGCTAGGCCCCAGCATAGCCTCACAAGAGACATCTATATCAGGGTCTTTTCAGCAAAATCTTGCTGGTGTATGCAATGGTGTCAGCATTTGGAGGCTGATTATGGGATGGATACCCGGGTATGTCAGTCTCTAGATGGTCCATCCTTTCGTCTCAGCTCCAAACTTTGTCTCTGTAACTCCTTCCATGGGTGTTTTGTTCCCAATTCTAAGAAGGGGCAAAGTGCCCACACTTTGGTTTTCATTCTTCTTGGCTTTCATGTGTTTTGCAAATTGTATCTTGTATCTTGGGTATTCTAAGTTTCTGGTCTAATATCCACTTATCAGTGAGTACATAAGAACTCAAGAAGGTGGACTCCAGAAAATCAAATAACCCCATTAAAAATGCGGCTCAGAGCTAAACAAAGAATTCTCACCCGAGGAATACCAAATGGCTGAGAAGCACCTGAAAAAATGTTCAGCATCCTTAATCATCAGGGAAATGCAAATCAAAACAACCCTGAGATTCCATCTCACATCAGTCAGAATGGCTAAGATCAAAAATTCAGGTGACAGCAGATGCTGGCAAGGATGTAGAGAGAGAAGATCACTCCTCTGGTGGGATTGCAAGCTTGTACAACCACTCTGGAAATCAGTCTGGCGGTTCTTCAGAAAATTGGACATAGTACTACGGGAGGATCCTGCAATACCTTTCCTGGGCATATACCCATGAGATGTTCCAACTGGTAATAAAGACAAACGCTCCACTATGTTCATAGCAGCCATATTTATAATAGCCAGAAGCTGGAAAGCACCCAGATGTCCCTCAACAGAAGAATGGATACAGAAAATGTGGTACGTTTACACAATGGAGTACTACTCAGCTATTAAAAAGAATGAATTCATGAAATTCCTAGGCTTCCTCCTTGATCGGTTGGGAAGTTCACACTGGGGAGAAAAATGTCTGATTCTTTATATTTATTTTAACCATACTTATTTAATAATTATTTATTTAAATGTATTAATTATTAATATTTATTTTAATGTATTTATTTAATAACTGTTTGATTGTTCAAGCTATACTGGTTGAAAATACCTTGGAAAATATTTATATCTAAATTTCCTTATTTAAGTAAGCTATCAGGTGGTTCACAGTGATCGTGAAAGTGTAGATGCAGTTGAATCCAGGTGTGGGGAGGATCTCTGGCACTGAGTAGAGAATATATTGTCATAGATCTATGTCACAAATATGTGGATACGTAACAGGCCTTCAAAAACAGTGCCGCGTTATTTAGTGTTTCATACGTAATTCCTATGCAAGGTTCTGAATCAGTCACAAAGCAGATCTGCCACGAGACTGACACATCGAAGACAACAACCTGATTTATATGTCACCATGTTCTCTCTGCTCCTTCTGATTTGAGAATTATGAGACCAGTAAGTGGGAAGCCTTAAGTACAAGGAGCTGGAAGCTACAGTGGCGTCAGACTTGGTGTTGCTGGGACAGGCTGGTCAGACACAAGCGACCCTTTCATCTTGGCCACCCTGGAGCCATGGACAGCTCTGAGCCTGGGCTCCAATGCTTTTGCTCATACTAAATGGAGATTAGAATCCTGGCTCATCAAAAGGGGGGGGGGGAACAGAGATGATTGTCACAGGAGGAAGGTTGCTCAGAACCAGAGACAAGCTGCTCCTTTCCAACTGAAAATGTCAAACACTTCTTCATATGGTTCTTAGCAGATTTATGTGAGCAGCTGCCAATCCTGAACCTCCCCCTCTCAAAGTGCAACTGGGAAGCCTGCTCACACAGCCATTAATATCATGTTAGCTTTGTTTGATATCCTGACTAGAAAATCATCCTTTCCCTCCATGTGGGAGTTAATGATTTACCCTGTGGTTTGCTTTAAAATCTCCTGGTTTCTAAATATGATTGCTGTTTTCCTGCAGTGTCATAGAGATGTGATTTTTTTTTCTGGTTTTCTAGAATTGTGGCTTTAAAAACTGAACGCCGATATCATTATTTTGTATAATTAATATATGCTAATAAAATTTATTGAAAACAACACTGATTGTAACCTAACTTGTAATTTGAATTGATATTTTCCAAGTTCGATGAAAATTGCATTAACAGAAAAAGGGGAAATAATCAAAATGAGATCCAATTTCATAAGCACCAGCACAATGGCTTATCCACCAAATTAAGTGAATTTTATGAACAATTCAATGTTTGATTTCATTTTACTTTTTCCACTTCTTATGTGATGTACAACTAACAAAAATATTTTTAGTATATCAGAATTAATAAGAAAAAATGGGCAGGGTTGGGGTGAATCCAAACAACAGTGTCAATGAAACTATTAAAAAGAAGAAACAGAGGTGAGCGAGCCTGGCTCCACAGAGTGACTCGCTTATTTCCAAAAGTGGAATCAAAGAGCCTGATTTATAACGCCATGCTCCAGTAAATCATAGCTGGAGAAGACGCTGTAAGCACCAAACATTACCCGAGATATGACTTTTCTAGCACCAGATTGATAAATCTTCAAAAATTAGGCCTCACCACAATGTATATTACAACATAGAAGTGTTAGGCAATCTCCTGACTCACAGCCCATCCGTTGTCAGGCTAACAAAGACAAGACCGCAAGCTGTGGTCTGGTTTTACTTCATATAGTACACGGGCTGAGAGCACTAGAAAGACTATAAAGAAACATGTCCCCCTTCCTCACTTCAAAAGCTAATAGACGGGCTCTTCAGTAAGCAGGATTTCTGCTGTCATTACCGGATTTCACTCACAGTGTGTGATGTTTCTACCAGGGGACAATAGGACTGCTTAAGGGCCTCATCCTCCCTTGAAGCTGGCTCGTCTCAAATGAGTTCTTTCCCAAGACAGGTGCTGAGTGCAGGCACTGCAGCCATACCAGGGTGAACAGGTAACGGGTTTCTGAGTGGCTTTCAACACCCTCCATGGTTAGGAACCACCGTTTTGAATTTCTCAGTTTTTCAAAATTGTTTTTCTGTTTTGCCTGGCTTTCGTGAAACAACTCCGGGGAGGGGTGGGGGTGAAGAGGGAGAGGGGGGGGGGCGGAACTCGGCCAAGGATGACCCGAGACAATGGGAACAAATCACTGTCTTTCTTGACCACAAGGAGATGATATCTGCTCTCCCTCTCCCCCCCCTTCCCCTCCCCCCTCCCCCTCTCTCTCCTCTTCCCCATCACCTCTCCTCTTTCCCTCTCCCCGTGTTCATACAGCCAGACTCTCATGTTCCAAGCTAGTGATGAGGTTTGGAAAGGATATGGGGACCCTTATTTCTATAACATATCTCTGTAACTGCAGCCGACTCTTGTTTCTTGGCAAATCTCTTTGAGGTGAAGTTGAAAACTAGAGAGGATATCTCCTCTATTCCCAAAGAAGATCTCTCTCCTCCCAGCTCTGTAAATCTGAACCTGGGTCAGTCCATTTCATTTTCCTTTTATTTATTCTTTGAAAAAGTTATACATGCGTCTATTTTATCACCGCCCACCTCCTCCCTCCACCTTCCTTGCGATTCCTCTATCACCCGCCCACAAAGATTTTCTTCCAGTTTCATGTTTGCTTGAGTTTACATCCCTCTAAGTCCGTGTAGTGTTGCATGCACATGCCTAGATGCAAAAACATGGAAGGCTTTTCAGGAAGCACATCGCGGAAGAAAACTGACTTCCCCCTCTCAGGAGCCATCCATTGACAATAGCGCCCAACCTATGGTTGGGCCTTTGTGACCCCCCTTCTCCCCCACCTCACCCATGCTGGGATTTTCAATGGGTTGATTTTGTGCACACAGTCACAACTCCTACGAGTTCTTGCATGTAACTGCCCTGTATGGTCCAGAAAACAGTGTTTCATTGTAATTCTTCATTACTCCTGTGTTTTATAGTCTGTCCACTCCCTCTTCACAAGGATTCCTCAAGCCATTCAGGGATGGGTGTGACATAAGTGCGTCACTCTCATTACCTGCCACAATGGTGACCCATTCTGTGTCTTTGTATAAACTGGTATTTGCTATGGTCAGAAGCCTCTCTAGTGAGGGTTGACAGAGGCACTGTTACATATACAATGCTAAGTCCCCATGAGATGTTTTAATACTATGTCCCAATAGCAGAATAGCAATAGGAGGTTTTAGAGGATGCCGCCTCTTCCCTGAGTGTCCTTGACTAAGGTTTTACTGGTCCTGGGTTGCAGCATTGGGACATTCTCGTAGGTTCATGAGCAGCAATGGAAAACGTTATGTTACAATTTCCTACTGAAACTTAGTTCAAATAAAATATATACTCACTTCTAGCACTTTAGTAAGACAATAAAATATCTTGGCGCATAGGAACAATTATTTAAGGGAAGTACACATAGAAATCAGCATCCTTTTATGAAAAAAAAAACCATGACCTCAGAATTTAAAATAAGTCTGAAGATTCACCTGAAATTATCCTGGGTTATTGGAACCTTGGTATGTAATTACAGGCTCCTGTTGCTTTGAAACGTGTCTGAGTTGGAACTCCTATAGCTACAGGTAAACTAATTACTGTCTGCCCTGGCCTCAACCACAAATCCATTCATAGTTCCATTTGCCTGGTATGTCTTTCCTGTATGCTTTAATCTTTCAATGACCTAATATTTTAGGTGTGACATTTGTAAACACAATCTAGCTGTAGTTTGATTTTTGTTTCTTCAAAACACTCCCGTTTACAAGCTAGAGCTTTGGTTTCATTACTAAATATTAACATGGAAATACTTGACAATTTAAGCATGAATTGTTCTTAGTGATTCTGCTTTTGATTCGCGTTTTCCTCCCTTTAAATTCAAATTTGTATATCTACCCCTGTGTTCTTTGCCAGTGGTTGGAATGTGAATTTAGAATTTCTGAAATTTAAAAGCTATAGGATCTATCTTTATTAACTCGCAATCATTTAAAGCAAGTGAAACATTTTACTATCATCAGAACTACTGTTTTCATAACCTCCTCTTCTTTCTCCTCCTCCCTCTCCTCTTTCTTCTCTCCATTTTTGTTTCCCAGCTTATGGAGTTTTGACAAACTCTGTACACACGAGGCTATAACCTGGTTCCACATAGGGTGTTTCCGAAAGGTGGTGTTTTAACTTCAAAGACAACCAAGCTCAGCCTGCTTTGTATAGACAAAGAACATTTTGTTAATTTTTAGAAAGTAAAGCATCACACAGGAAATACAGCATCCTGAGACAGGAGAAGAAGAGAAGCCAACATGGCTGCTGAATATCCAGTGTGCGGCGAGCTCATCCCTCTCTCAACCCACAAGTCTGACAAACAGATCTTTGTCGACTGCCTGATGTCTTGTTGATACATTGCTTGCTAATAAAATCAAGTTGCCTTATTGGTAAGGCATTTGTCTTCACTGACTACATCACACTCTTTAGAGAAACCAACACATCCTTTTCCACTTAGTTTCCATCTTCTCACTCAGCAGGACTCAAAACTCTGTGAGCATCACAGCTACAGGTAGGTCTGAGGTTATGGGTCAGTAGAAAGGCTTGGAATCCGAAGCACAAACAAGCACTCTCAGTTGTTTTGTTAATTCTGCACCCAGAGGTCTTTAATTAATGTTGTTGGGGAGGAATGTGGCCATATCTGACCAAGAATATAGAGAAACCTACAGAGAAGTTTCAAATTCATAGCTCATATTTTAGTTGGCAAAGTCTTGATGGTATGCTACCCCAGAATGGAAGTTAGTCAAAAGAAATAATAATCACGGTACTTTAGTTATGTTCTGCTCTGTGTGACAAAGTATCTGCCTAAAGCAACTTGAAGAAGGAAGGGCTCGTTGAGCTCTGGTTTGGACCTGTATGTCATCATGGTGGGGAACCATGTCATCTGGTCTGAGAGGCAGCTGGTCCTTTTCCATCCGCAGTGAAGCATCGGTCAGGTCTCAGATCGATTTCTCCTTTTTGTTCATCCGAAGAACCTAACCCGTCAAACAGTGCTGTCCACATTAAGGGTGGATATTTTCTCATCAGCTAAACCTCTCTGAAAGCACTCTTAAAGACACACCCAGATGTTGTTATTTAGGTGGTTTTAATCTGGTCAGATTGGCAATGTGAAAATTAGCTATTTTATCTGTATATTAAGTCTGAATCATTTAATCCCATGAAGTTGGGACAAAAGCATCTCTGATTAAGAAGCTCAGACTAGACTAGATTAAGTAAAAGAACAAGGGAATCTTACAGACTGAAAACGTTGTTAAGAGACAACGTAAAGGAAGATACATTAAGCGAGCGTCCAGGCTTTAATAATGCCACATAATGTCAAATGCCAGCCAATTATACACTCTTCTCAAAAAAGACACATCTTTGGTGGCAGTGAACTGTTTTCCAGATAGAAAGTTTCTTTAAAAACAAGAATGGGTTGTTTGCCCTTGTGGATTTATATTTCAGTGGAAGGGAAAATGCTTAATGCTAACTGAGTGCTTTTGCTTAGCAACATCACAACCGTCTCTTCTAACCTCCCAGAGTTGTGTGCTAGCTGGCACCTGGCACCTGACAGCTGGCACCTGGCACCTGGTTAATCAAGAATTGATTCAGTCCCAGTCTTGCTGCCAGGAACTGAGTTGGTCCATTTTCTGAGCACTTACTGTCTCAGCTGATCTCGGGCCAGCCTCTATATTAATTTAGTGAAGATGAAATCTGCTCATTATGGCTCAGTGTAGGTTTGACTTTAATCTCAGGAAAGCCTACCTTCGTGAATGCTATGTATTTTCTTTAAATGTGAGTGGGTCAATGAGATAAGAAGCAATGAACCATTTGTGTTGAATATAGTTATATTACATACACCCAGAGGAGATACAAATGCATCCAGAGCAAAACAGGTCATTGGGACTCCAAATGTGCATCATATTCTTGGTTGAACAAATGTTACTCCATCCCAACTTGCAGTTGATGCTATATGCCCCATCCACTCTTTTATAATTATCCAGTAATAATCACAACTGGCTGCCTCAATACACAACAAACACATAGAAACCAAAGATAGGAGTCATATGGGATGAATACTAAGCTTTCTTTTGTCATTGTCTCCATGAAGCCCAGTTCCTCCAAAGAGGAGCTTTTGTTTCCTTCCAAATCAATGTTGTGAGCACCCGAGTAATGGATAACTCTTCCAACCACATTTTATGTCAGGAATTAAATACAATGCATATAGGAATGCACAACAGAGTCAATATTCCATGCTTCCCAGGAGTGTACATCTTAATGTGTAGAGACAGATAATAAATAAGGTAACTATATTAATCATATAGCTTATTAAAAGGTAGTTTGTTAATATAGAGAAAAGTCAAACAACAATGAGAATGAAAAAGTCTTGGGAAGGGATAGACATGGGTGGCAAATTTAAAAGCGACGAGGAAAGAAATAGACAGCCCTCACAGCCTCAGATATTTCAATGCTTGGTCCCCAATCAGTGGAACTGTTTGGAAAGGGGATTAGGAGGCGTGGCCTTATTGGAGGAGGTGTGTCTTAGTTATTCTCACCCCCCCCCCTGTGTGTGTGTGTGTGTGTGTGTGTGTGTGTGTGTGTGTGTTTGTGTGTGTGTGTGTGTGTGTGTGTGTGTGCTGCAGCTAGATCAGGATGTGAATCTCTGAGTTAATACTCCAGAACCGTGCCTGTCTGCTTGTTTGCCATGATCATCATGAGTAATAACTGTCTAAAACTTTAAGTAGCACCCCAATTAAATGCTTTCTTTTGTAAGAGTTGCCTTAGTCATGATGACTTTCCCCAGGATTAGAACAGTAACTAAGGCAAAGCCCTTATCATCCTCCTGTCTTACTGTGTGTTCATGGTGTTCATGGGTTTAATAAGTCCCATACCACAAAGTACAATCCATCTAGTGTCTACCTTGAACCCCAAAGCCAAGACCTTCCACAAATGACTCACAGTTTCAAAGAAGATGCAGGGTGCTGTGTTAAGCATAGCCTAAAAGAGAAGTAAAGGAGATAAATTTTGCCGAGAATTGGTTACAGGATGAATGCTGTCTTGGACTGAAATGCCACGGGTGGCAATAAAAGGTTAGATTCCTCATATACTTTGAAGGCAGAGTCAGCAAGAAGAGATTGGGGCTTTCATGCGGGCTTCAAAAGGAAGTATGAAGTCAAGAGGTTTTAGCGACTCGAGTCAGAACAATGGGAAGGATGAAGAGGCATCACCGAATGTATCAAGACAGATGAAGGGTGTTTCCCCCTATATTAGATATCTGGAGCTTGAGATGTTTACAAACCTCAATTGGAGATGCAGACCAGGCAGCCGGTTTTCTTAGCAAGATCAGGGCATAGATCTGAGCTGAAAGATGGTGAGTGGTAATTGAAGCTGTGGAATTGGAGGAGAATTCCAAGGTGCCACTGTAACATAACACACAGGCCATGTTCAGTAAGAGAAGCAAAAGGAAACATGGATCCTTCAACACAGAGGTGAAAGAGAGCGGGGGTGGGGGGGCGGGGGGGTGGGGGGGGAAGAGAACAGAGACTGAGAAGGAGCATTAAGAGAGAGCAGAGATACCAGCAGGTGGTCTCTGGGAAAAAAACCACTTCCAGCAGGAGGCATGGCAATTGTGACTAACACTTCTAAAGGATCTATCAAGATCTAGGTCAATAGTAATATTGACAAGAAGAGCTTTAGAGGAACAAAAATGAAATAGAATTGATTTAAGAGAAAGGAGAGATGAGAAAATAAGCATAGATGAACATCACCGGGTTTTGCTGAAAAGAAAGCAAAAAAAGGCATATGCAAGAGATTTATATATATATATATATATATATATATATATATATATATATATATACACACACACACACACACACACACACACACACACACACATATATACACATATATATGTATATATATGTATATGTATATATATGTATATATGTATATACATATATATATATCATATATGATACACCATTACATGTTGAAACTCAAATTTCCTCTCCCTCCACTTAACTAGTGTATTTCAACAAAGTTCTGTTTTCAGTGACTGTAGGAGATTTTAATCTTACCAGTAAGGGGAAAAAATACCCAACATACCTGCCATTTAAAGCATGGCAGGCTATTATTATTTGAAAGACACATCCTGATTTCAGAGGAGTTAAAAATGCTTAATTGTTGTTTTCTAAAGTGCCTATTGTAAGGAATTTAAAAGTATCCACAACTTGGAGATGGTTTTTCCATCCTGATACATACAGAACGAGTCTTTCTCTTTTAATGGTGATTTACTTACTCGCAATTAATCCATCTATACTACAAAACACTGCAATACACACCCATGTATATACATTCATCTTACTACGGATGGATGAGTTTGTGAAAGAAGGTTCTGGAAGTGTAAGTGTGATCATGAATAATCACAGTGGCCGTGCATAAAGCTAGGACTAGCCTCCAGAATGTCTAAGAATATGGCACGGCCCATATCCTTGCCCTTCACATGAAGCTGATAAAATGGAGTGTCTCTGATAATATGGGAAAGGAAGCAGAGTAGTGGTCCCTAAAGACTTTTACATCCTAATTCACACAGCCTGGGACTCTATTATCTATCCTGGCAAGAAGAACTTAGTGACTAGTGACAGCAAAACTAGAGATGACTTCATGCTGGAAGTTAGGAGAGGCTCACTAGCAAAAAATATAGGCTAGTACCTGGAAAAACATGGAACAGATTGCCCCTTAGGGACAGACGATAGGCTTATTATATAACATATCATTTCCTCATATTCTGAGACAGTCTGACTAATACAGGAGTTATCTAACATTCAGCAGAGTTGTTCTTTGAAACAATTTCTTTTATATAAACCATTTTATGTAATTTTATGTAGTCTGTTTCTTTACTAACTCTTTTCTCTTTAGATGTGCCATTTGTAAAGGGCAGATAAATAGTAATTTTCAATTTCTACTGCATTCACATACATTGTATGTATTTTTCTAATTAAATTAGTTAACAATTTATCATTTTCCTTTGGCCAATCAGTTATGGACTTGCCTCTCATGAGTTCTATAATTTTTCAATTTGCCAGTTAATAAAATAACTATTATTCTTTAAACATTATTTTGCTTTTTCTCTTGGAAGTGTAAATTATTTTGCATCTTTGCCTATGAATCATTTCGTGCTTGAATGTCATTTGGATGTATATTTTTGTTCCCAGCTTATTATCTAATGAGTTAAGAAATGTATTTGAGGTTTCCTGAAACCATTCTAATTGTATTTTCTGTGTTTTTCTTTTTTCTTTTCCTTTTTTATTTTTTTTAAAAAAAAAAAAACAAACTTTGAAATGTATCTTTTTACCAGACTTGAACATAACAAATTCTGGATCTATTTCAGCTTTGGTGGATGAATGGAATCTTTGTTTAGAGATGATATAGCACGTCTTGTAAATGTTTTGAGGATTTGAAGAATAGAATTTTTGGTGTGGGGAAAGAGCCTGCTGTACACGTGTACATTCAGTCCTTGTTATTCAACTTCTTATATTCTCTATTATTTTTTTTTATTAAAGTGTATTATTGACACCTATAACAACACATTACACTCTAATTTTGCCTTATGTGTCTGACAATTTTGCTAATGAATCTTGGTGCTGAGTTTTTGGACAATTACACATTCTTCCTGGCCATAATTTCATTTACCCTATTTTCTTGTGTACCGCTATTTCTTGTCTATATTTGGCCTGGCTTTCTATCCACTTGATGTCATAATTTCTATTTCTGCCTTGTGCTGCCTCTGGAATGTATTTGTCGGCTTGGTGACTTCTCGTCACTGGTTACCTTTGATTCCCTTTGTGAAGTATTGCAGGAGGCCTTTGTGTGGTCTGAGAGAGCCTTTCTCTTAGATGACCCTGAACTCTAAGCCCAGTTATACCATGGAAATAATCTGTCTCTGCTTCTCTGCTGCCAGCTTTACCTTGTCTTCGTTGGTGTCCCCATAGGAGGCAGGGAGATAATTTCCCTCTGTGGGGTACAGAGCAGCCAGGACTTTGAAGGTGGAAGGGCCCTCTCTTCCTTGGCGGAAGTGAACCTCTGGGCTCCTATTATTGTTCGTCTCCCCAGAATCTAGTGCTGTTTTCCGAGGAACTGTCATAAGATCACTTTTATTTTGGATGGGTTTTTGTATTTCATGTCATTCATAAGTCTGAACTTTCTGATACTGTGAATATTATAATCACTGTCAGATGGTCTGCAGCTGTGACTGGAGTTACTGACACATCCCAGCCCGACAACTTTCCAATGTGATTTCTGGACCTGCACATTTTCCTCTCTCCTAATCTCACCCCAAACACATCAGTCCTTCTCAGATACTTTTTAAAAATAAATAAATAAATAAATAAAAATACTATTACCTGATTACCCTGAGGGATTCTGTGTGTACTCTGTGTTCTTTCCTGGGGGTGATATTTTAAAAACCATTTATCATCATTCACATAAACAGCACACTGGAGCCTTACGCAAAGCACCCTCAGATAAATGGCCCTCTGTGCAGCGTGTTGAAGGTCTGATGGCTTCACTCCCTCTGTCAGCTTCATATACTATGTTTCTCATTTGAATGAATATAAATGTCAAAGCCCAGCATCCCAAACAGCCCTGCAGCTTCTGAACCTTTCAGATTTTGTGAGGGAGGGCCAGACTTTGTTCTACATGATGCTTCTAAACTGCTAATGATTAGCACCTTAAAGCTTAAAGGCACTCATGGCTCCTTGTGTAAAAAAGCCACCCATTAGCAGAAGCTGCAGCCGGGTGTGTGAATGAAAGGAAACAAATTTCTCCAGACACCATGTCCTGGTGAGAGAATCAAACAGAGGGTGCGCTTTCACTCCATCGCTCCATGCTAATGCTGCTTCAGGCATTGCTCATTTTAGTTTTGCATTAGCAAATAATCTTATTAAAAAGATGGCCATGATAATGCTGATAGATGGGGAGGAAGCACGCCTGGTTTAAAATACTCATAATTTATAATCAACTGTGCTTTAACAATGTAAAAATGTCATTTAAAATACTGTGTATATTTAATCTATTTCTGAGGGAGTAATTACATCTATATGAAATTCTAATGATTTGGATGTAATGTTCATCAAAGGATTCTCCATTTTAATTCCATCTCCTTCCACTTTAACAAATAGTTACTTTAATCTATAAGAACTTCATTCTTGAATACTCAATGATTATTAAATGTCAAAGTCAGGATAATGAAGGTGGGACTGTGTAGAAGGAATCATAATTTTGCCATTTCTCACTGCCAGATGGAGGCCTTAAAGCACAGGCCCTAGGAAGGAAGTCCACGGAGGAGCTGGGAGGAAGCAAGCTCTCATTGTTTCTTGCAGCAATGGTTATGCAGCATCTCCTAAAATGTATCGTGCACTCACTAGATATCTTGGATTGTTGTCATGTGTCAGTCAAACAGACACAGATTTCTGGGTATATTTGGGGATGGCAAAGCTGGTCTCTGTTCCTGTGGAATTATCATCCAAAGGACGTGGACAGGTTGCAAGTAAACAGGCCACAAATAAAATCTGAATTTATTTTAAGTGCAGTCAGATGCCATGACAAGGTGGGCACATGCCAGGAGGATGTCCAGACCTGTGTAATACCTATGACTTCATCTGGGGGCTTCTGTATGGTTATACCCAGTTAACTTCATCAGTGAAGAAATCTCCCCTTTCTTCCCTGAATTTTGTGGGGTTATCAAATCACCCTTTGGCATGACTAACATTAAGTTTACTTTAGAATGTGTACTGCCTGGTTTTATTATAGAGCAGGACTTGGATTTAGATGAAGTCTAAACTGCAAGATGCAAAGCAGAATCTTTAAGTTCAGACAGCCTCTAATCTATAATAATTTGATTTATGATAGTTCAACTTCTCCAGGGGGCAAAGCACCATGTTTTCTGTGGAACTTGTACTTCAGTGTTGGAACTTTAGTCTTTCTGTAAGGTAGAGACCTGAGCGTAATAATGTCTCACGGTGCTAAGAGAGAGAGCCCGAGATCTCTCCAACCTCTCCATAATGAGAGTCCATGTGTGACTCGCCACCAACTGCTTGATTGCTAAGCTAGAATCTGTGTAGATTTGGTATTTAACTGCAACTTTTACTTATATTCTCAACTAATAAATTATAATTGTAACTTAGGCAACAACTATATTTAGAAGAACTAGAGAACATGGCTAGCCTACTTATAAAAATCTGTCCTCCAGGGCTGGTGAGATGTCTCAGTAAGTAGAGTATTTGCTACTCAAGATGACATACGTGCTTGATGTGCCAAATATTGTAAAAGTGGAGAGAACCAACTTTATAAAGCTGTTCTCTGACCCATAACACACATCAATACATACATACACACACAAACACACATGCACACATACAAACACACAATTCTGAAAGTAGACTTTTTAAAATTTCAAGATATGTATATATATATATATATATATATATATATAGAGAGAGAGAGAGAGAGAGAGAGAGAGAGTAAGGAGAACCAATCAGTTATAACTGGATAAAACTAATGTTTGACCTGGTGAAATAATTTAATTCTAGTGATTTTTATCTAATGCTTATTATGCACAAGACACTTTTCCGGTTCTAAAAACCCAATTATAAAGTTAATTTTAAATGGCTGGATAGGAGACACATTTGGGGAATTGAGCAGGGCTTGATAAATCCTAAGAAAACATTGAAATAAAAGGCAATGAGTTGAAATGAAAGATGACCAGAGAGGAGCCTGGGGACGAATGTCAGGCTTAGTTTGAGCCACTGCCTTATTAATGATCCAGAAGAAAAGCTGCATTACTGAAATTTCCAGATGATTCTAAATAGGGAATTGTCATGCTCATCAGTGAGAACAAAGATGATAATATTATGAGCAAAGACAGCAGCAGCAGGAAGCAAAGGTCAGAGTACATATAAGGTATAATTTTATAAAATTCCATGCGTGAAAATCATTGTATTCCACATTGGGAATAAGTTCTCAAGAATAAATGAATCCTGAGTTGAGTACAGAGATAAACTGACAAAATAATAAAATGTAACCAAAGACTATTAAATATATATATTAAAAAAGACTTTAGAAGCCATATTGTTATTCAAATAGACAACTATTTCACAATGCTTTGGACATAAACCATTTTTGTAAAGTTTAAAACCAAGTGTCTTAGACAGGGTCTCTATTCCTGCACAAACATCATGACCAAGAAGCAAGTTTGGGAGGAAAGAGCTTATTCAGCTTACATTTCCACGTTACTGTTCATCACCAAAGGAAGTCAGGACTGGAGCTCAAGCAGGTCAGGAAGCAGGAGCTGATGCAGAGGCCATGGAGGGATGTTGCTTACTGGCTTGCTTCCTCTGGCTTATTCAGCTTACTTTCTTATAGACCCCAGGACTACCAGCCCAGGGATGGCACCACCCACCATGGGCCCTCCCACCCTTTATCACTCATTAAGAAAATGCCTTACAGCTGGATATCCTGGAGGCATTTCCTCAAGAGAGGGTCCTTTCTCTGTGATAACTCCAGTTTGTGTCAAGTTGACACACCAAACCTGCCAGTACACCAAACCAAACAGCTTTCACAATTGTAGAGGAATGCTGACCACTGAGATCATATGTGGTCTGCTCCAGTACCACCACCACCACCACCACCCGCCATCTTGCTTCAATTGCATTTGTCTCTAATCAGATTCTATATCTATATCTATATCTATATCTATATCTATATCTATATCTATATCTCTCTATCTCTATCTCTATCTCTATCTCTATCTCTATCTCTATCTCTATCTCTATCTCTATCTCTACCTCTACCTCTACCTCTACCTCTACCTCTACCTCTACCTCTACCTCTACCTCTACCTCTATCTCTATCTCTATCTCTATCTCTATCTCTATCTCTATCTCCAGATCAAGACTGAGGAGATATGAGGATATCATTGATTAATGATAAGCCTGAGCTTCCAGAACCTCCAGAGCATGGATTTAATATCCTAATGGCAGTTCTTTCAGGCTAGTGCCACTGAAGCCATAGGCATGCCACTAACCCCCACAGACTTGCCTTTGTGTTACTCAGAGTATCCTTTTATATCCATCTCTGACCCTAGAAGAGATGATGGGATGGAAGGCTGCTTTAGGGTTTTCTCTTAAGACATGCTCTGTTTCTCGGGAGGTGACCCATCATGTAAGGTAAGGTCCACATTACTCATGAAATGTGAAAGCGCACATTTGCTAATGGGCACATTTAGGGCTCTTTCATTCTCTTCCCGACCCGGACCAAGCAGAGAGAACAGAGCTCTCCTATCACCACTGCCATTACTTTCACTGACCCTGAAGAAAACTGTCCCCAGAGCAGGTTTATTTTGTATGCATGTACTGAGATATGGAGTCCTGATTGACATCATAATTGTGGAAGGTGCCTTGCATGCACTATGTTCTCCAATATCACTTCAGACATTGATGAGGCCACATTCTGAGAACTGGCAAGGCTGGCTGCAATTCTCTTCTTCCTCACCTGCCCACTGGCAGAGAGAAAGGGGACATCAACAGCTCCCATCCCTTCAAGGTACCTATTAAGTTAGTATTTTGATTAGTATACCATCTAGAAAGTGTTTGTTTCCTTGATGAATACTTAAAGCATTCCCTGAATTATATCTAACACAAATACTGTCTATTTATATTTTAAGAAGCCAGAATTAAGCTGTGACGATCACGTTAAGGAAGAGGACCCAAATGCTAGACATGCATCTGACACTGATGAGTTAAATATTAGTCTACCAGCTGCGGTCAGCAAATATTTATTGAGCACCAAATAGAAGTAACCTCTCTGTTCTCTAAACTCATCTAATAATAATAATAACTGTATCTTGCCTAACTATTATGCTGTGCTTCCTACATTATTTTATGCTCTTATTTAATGAATTTGTACTGATCAGAAACCTTTTTTGTGGAGCAACATGGTGGGTGGGCAATGTTGCTGCTGTCAAAATGATTGGAGCCAGTGGGCAGGTGAGGAAGAAGAGAATTGCAGCCAGCCTTGCCAGAGTTAAGAATTCTTAGCAAGGTTGTAGGAAACATATCAAGAGATGTCTGCTATGAACATGAGCAGTCAGGGAGACTCCTGGGGGAAGAGCAGCTGAGCTGAAATTTGAAAGATGTGTAGGAATGAGTCTGTGATGAGGTCATGCAGGTACTGGCTGGAGAGGAGAGAGAGTGTGTGTGACTCTTTGGGAACCAGAAAGAATGTAAATCTACAAAAACTGGCTGGTATCAAAGTGGGAAGTGACCTAGCCATGGAGGCCATGGTGAGAGAAGGGGAAGACTGCCCTGCAGCTGTTCACATTAAGCTGGTTAAGAGGCCATTTTCTGAGAGCTGGGTTTTGAGGGAAGGGGTGGTTGTTGAAAGAGAGACACACTGAAAATAAAACGGTCATTTTCCTATATTTAAAATACATTTATTTCATATGGTATATTCTGGATATGGTTTCCTTCCCCCTCCAGTCTAGATCTAAACCTTTTCTGCCTCTCATTAGAAATCAAACAGGCATCTAAGAAATACTAATAAAATGAAACAAAATTTTATTTTTACAATGAACATTTTCGCTTTGGTATAGAGGGCAGACTGGAGAGAGAACACTAAAAGCAAGTCAAATGGTCCCAGTACAAAACAATGGTGAGTTTGTCTAGCATCCTGCAGTTATGAGTCTCTAATACAGATGTGGATGCTTGCAGCCAATCATCGGACTGAGAATGGGGACCCCAATGAAGAAGCTAGAGGAAGGACTGAAGGAGTTGAGGGGGTTTGCAACCCCATAGGAACAACAACAATATCAAATAACCAGTGCCCCTAGAGCTCCCAGGGACTTAATCACCAACCAAAGAGTACACATGGAGTAACCCATGGTCCAACTGCATATGTAGCAGAGGACACCCTTATCTGGCATCCGTGGGAGGGGAGGCCCTTGGTCCTGTGAAGGCTTGATGCCCCAGAACAGGGGAATGCTAGGGCAGTAATGACAGAGTTGTTTGGTGGGTAGGGAAGCACCCTTATAGAAACATAGGTAAGGGAGATGTGATAGGGTGTTTTCAGAGGGGAAACTGGGAAGGGGAATAATATTTGAAATGTAAATAAAGAAACTAACCAACTTAAAAAAAATAAACAAAAAATGAGTCTTCCTCTTAATGCACAGGATTGGTCCTCCTGAGCGTGAATGCATACCTAAGATCTCCTGTGTGAAGGGGCTATGGTGAATATTCCTATAATGCTTCCTCTTATTCACAATGACGTCTTAAAACAGGCATACCATGTGACAAAGAAGAGCGAGCGACAAAAGGAACAAATATCTCAGAGTGAACACTGTAAATGGGAAGATGAGTGGTAGTCCTAAACACTTAAATACATGTTAAAGCCCTCTTGCTACAATCAATAAAGGCATCTTTAAAACTAAGCCATACTCAAGATGAAATGGTCCATCACCAGCAGAACCACACTTCGAGAAAAGTTAAAAAAAAAAGAAGGCATAAGGCATGTTCTATCAGGCAACTGTTCAACACACAGGGAAGAAAAGATAAGGTTATTTCTATCCACAGACAACATCGTTATGCAGGTAATTCAACAAATTCTCCAACAAGAAATATGGAAATAATTGAGTTTGGAAAACATGGGCCTGAGGGCTGGCCATTTGGAGTTAAGAGCAGCCCAGATGAAACAGTAATAACTCGGGGTTATCGATAGAAAAATAGATTTTAATACCACAGAGGGTAGCTATCTGCCCAACTCTAGTGCTGTTTAAGGCTTACTGTAAATATAAAGGTTGTGTATGTATGTTTTATCCAAAAACTAAATGGTCCAAGATAGGGTAGAAAACCTTGATTGGGATTAAAAATTTCTACAACATAGCTACATGATAAAAAGCATATGCTGAAAAATTTAGTACAACCCACGTATTAGTAATAAACACATGGATTTGAAATTGAAAACTAAAAGCATCTGCAATTATCAAAACTATGCAATACTTGGACATAAATCTTAGCAAATGAATGCAAGATATATATCGAAAACTGCAAGATGTCTGAGAGATCAAACAGAATTGGAGACATGTTAGGGTACGAAGGGCCTCCTTACAGTTTAAATGATCTCCAAGTAACCTATGGATTTTTCAAAATGCCAGTCAAAGCCTTCAAGACTTCTGAAGGAATTCTAATGTTCTTTTAAACTTTATGTGGAAATGTAATGGACTTAGAACAGCCAAACATATTTCAACCAAAAAATATCAGATAATAAAAAAAATGACCATTTTGAATTAAACACAAGAACTTAATAATAATCCAAAAAGTAAAGGAGGGCTCTTGACATAAAAGTAGGGAAATGCATTTACAGAGCAGGAGTCTCTCTCTCTCTTTCTCTCTCTCTCTCTCTCTCTCTCTCTCTCTCTCTCTCTCTCGCTCTCGCTCTCACTCTAGCTCTCTCTCTCACCACAATGTTATATATATATATATACACACACAAAAGAAAGAAAAATCAGTGAAAACTTGTATCTCAAAGAATGTTTTTTAAAAAATGAGTTTATTCCTATATTTAAAAATACCAAAACCACTAAATTAATATCTACATTTATTTAACCTAAATAAACAAAAACTTAAAAAAGAATATATAACTGAAAGAAGAAAAAAACCATTGCTTTCAAAACTCTATAGTAGCTCAATAAAAATATTTGAGAATTGTTACTAAGAGAACTTTACTAAGTGAATAGAAAATGTATATTTGAAAAGGCTCTAGTTGCTGGTTATGAGAGACACTGTCTAGATGGCCAGAACAGGAAGCTGTGTGGCTCAGAGACCTAGCATAGAACCAAACATGACTGACAGAAAAAAAAAAGAGAGAAATGATTTTTAATGGTATATTACTATACTCATAGGATCCTTGCCTGGACCAATTGTCATCAGAGACACTTTCTCCAGTAGCTGATGGAGCATGTGCAGAGACCAGAGTTGAACATTAGGTAGAGCTTGGGGAACCCTGAGCTTGGGGGGGGGGAGGATTGTAGGAGCCAGAGGGTGGGGGAAGCTAGAACACAGCCCAAAGAATTAACTTAGCAGAGCTCACAAGGGCTCACAGAGAAAGAAGTAGCAACCCCAGGGCCTGCATGGGTCTGCACCAGACTCTCTGCATACTTGTTGCGGTTCTTTAGCTCAGGTTTTTTTTTTTAAACTTCTCACAACAGATGTGGGGGTGTCTCTGACTCCTTTGTCTGCTCTTGAGGCTCCCTTTCTTCTGCTGAGTTGCCTTACCCAGCCTTGATATGAGGGCTTGTGCCTAGTCTTGCTACAACTCGACATGCCATATTTAGTTGATATCATTTGGAAGCTTGCCCTTTTTGGAGGGTAAGCAGAGCAGGAGTGGATCTGGAGGAGAAGGGAGGTGGGGGACATTTGGAAGATGGAAAGGAAGGAAAGCTGCTGTTGGAATATGTTTATAAGAGAAGAAAATAAAATAGAAAAGACACTACATCTTCCTTGTCCACTGGGCAAGGCAATTTTAAAAAGGCAGACACTACTGCAAGTCTGTGAGACTGTAGAATCCAATACCCAGTACTGAGAATGGCTCCTAGCAGAAGTGGTTCTTATGCACTGCAGACACCTTAAAAGACATGTTCACAGTACAATCTAGAATATTCCAAAGCACCTTCTTGGGAAAAGTATAGCACTGAATGCATGCATTCATGACCTGTACAGCAATGCTTCCAGCAATTTTATTGTAAGACACACAACTGGAAAGAACTGGATCGCCCACCAAAAGGTGAATGGATAAGGCATAGTTGATCTACAGAGTAAAATACTACTAAGCAGTAAGTAGATTACCGAATGATATTATGAAGTGCTAGAATCCAGACAGAAGAAAAGTCTCAAGGATATATATTTTATGATTGTATTCATATAATACTCTTCCAAATTGAAACTAACCTATAGTCAGAGAAAGGAAATCAAAGTTTGCCTGAATGAGGGTAGGAGAGTGAAGCTAAGGAAAGAAATTATGGATGGTCCCAGGAAAATTTGGGGACAACAGGTATGTTCACTGTGTCCCTGTGGTGACTGCTTTCTTGGTAACAAATATGTCAAAACGTATCACATGATACATTTTAAATATGTCTAGAGGTATGGCAAGAAAGCTGACAGATTTAACCAAAGATCCTTTGTTTTATTTCATTTTCCTACTGACATCTGCCTATGCCAATGTTATTAAAGTCAACATGTATTGTGTCTGCTTTGTAAAACTTGCAAGATTTTTCTGTGTGTTAGGTGCCCACACATGTATGTTCTAAATGTTTACAAATGTTACTTAATGCTGTTACTATAATGCACACACCGACTTCTATAGAAACTCTCTGGAGTGTCATGAAAGGGCTTCGGGTATGGAATGGAGGAGCCAGCTTGGGGAAGACCAATAATCTCTAGAGGGGATGAAAGCAATTGAGAAAAGTGTTCTCTAAAATAAGGATGCAAAGAAGAGAGGCAAGGAGAGGGAAGGGAGGAGAGGGACTTGCTGGGATGAAGGGTGAGGGAGGATGTGAACGGCTGAAAGAAAGCCTAGAAAGTATTTTGCAGTGGGTTATTATTATTATTGAAAAAGTTTTGTAATCAAAAAATAGGAATTAAAGGAATTTAAGATGAGACCATTAAAATGATCTTGAAGCAGTACAGGAAATGAATGTAGGATAAAATAGAAATGTCATGCAAAAATGCCTTCAATCACCAATTCCTGCCTAAACCAAGGCAACGCTGACGGTGTAGGGAAAGAGGGTGCTTGCCAGGAAGGAGCAAGAAGAGCAGCCTAATCCCAATTGGGCTGTGGATGCACAGCACCATTAATCTGAAAACCCCAATTAGAAAGCTCAGAGGACCATCAGAGAGTCTACAGGTGCCGATAGAAGGTGCCAAGGAGTGAGAGGTGAGAGAACCAACATCCATCGAAAACTTTATCACTTAGAACCAGGTTCAGCATGAAACACCAAAAAATGTATGGTGACAATGGCTTAGACAGACAGACTTGTTAGCTTTTTCCACTCAAGCCCAGGCACAAGAGCTGGAGGGGTCTTAACAGTCTTCACTGGGCTGCCAACAGTTCTGCCGGTCACCACACCAGGGATGAAGCCCTTCACACACTCCTGTGTCCCTGTGTGTCTGAGTGAGAGTGAGAGTTTTAGGGACAGGGGTGATGAAGAAGCAAGAAGAGCAGAGGCTAATTATGGGCAGGGTTCCACCCTCTCCATCTTTGCACCACTGGATGTGGTAAGGAGTCCACCCGTGGTATTTCTTAGTTGCTTTTTTTCTGCCCCAAGAAAAGGTTTGTTTTAACTCACAGTGTTTGTTCATCATCGCAGCGGAGCCATGGTGGCAGGGCTAGAGAAAGTCACACTGCATGCTCAGTCAAGCCCAGGGATCAAGGAGCTTGTGCTTAGTTCCTCTTTCCTTTTCTTCCAGCACTTGAAGTAGTACAACCACATTCACGGGGGTGGGGGATGGGGTCTTCCCAGAACAATTAAGCCAATGAAAACACTCCTTGGTCCCTTCTGGGTCGGCACTAGCACCGGGGCACCTTGGGTGCAGAGTCTGCGGACACCCCCAAGGTCCTCACAGGACTCTCCACGGGATCTTAGGATCTCTGGTGAGTGGAAACTACTTCTGCTCCAATCCAATCTCACGAGCCCTGAGACTGCATTAATTAGGGAAGCAGAAATCCCGGCCTGACCAGGGTCACAAGTCCCTTCTGGTCGGCACCAGCACCAGGGCACCTTGGGTGCAGAGTCTTCGGACACCCCCGAGGTCGCTAGAGGACTCTCCACGGGATCTTAGGACCTCTGGCAAGTGGAACACAACTTCTGCCAGGAGGCAGGTTTGAACGCCAGATATCTGGGCACCTTCCGTGCAAGAAGAGAGCTTGCCTGCAGAGAGTACTCTGACCACTGAAACTCAGGAGAGAGCTAGTCTCCAAGGTCTGCTGATAGAGGCTAACATAATCACCTAAGGAACAAGCTCTAACCAGAGACAACTATAACAACTAACTCCAGAGATTACCAGATGGCAAAAGGCAAACCTAAAAATCTTACTAACAGAAACCAAGACCACTCACCATCATCAGAATGCAGCACTCCCACCCCACACAGTCCTGGGCACCCCAACACACCCGAAAAGCTAGACCCAGATTTAAAAGCATATCTCATGATGATGGTAGAGGACATCAAGAAGGACTTTAATGACTCACTTAAAGAAATACAGGAGAACACTGCTAAACAGGTAGAAGACCTTAAAAAGGAAGCACAAAAATCCCTTAAAGAATTGCAGGAAAACATGACCAAACAGGTGATGGAATTGAATAAAACCATCCAAGACCTAAGAGGGGAAGTAGAAACAATAAAGAAAACCCAAAGAGAGGCAACACTGGAGATAGAAACCCTAGGAAAGAAATCTGGAACCACAGATGCAAGCATCAGCAACAGAATACAAAAGATGGAAGAGAGAATCTCAGGTGCATAGAGAACATGGGAACAACAATCACAGAAAATGCAAAACGCAAAAGGATCCTAACTCAAAACATCCAGGAAATCCAGGACACAATGAGAAGACCAAACCTACAGATAATAGTAGTAGATGAGAATGAAGATTTTCAACTCAAAGGGCCGGCAAATATCTTCAACAAAATTATAGAAGAAAACTTCCCAAACCTAAAGAAAGAGATTCCCATGAACATACAAGAAGCCTACAGAACTCCAAATAGACTGGACCAGAAAAGAAATTCCTCCCGACACATAATAATCAGAACAACAAATGCACTAAATAAAGATAGAAGAATAGTAAAAGCAGTAAGGGAAAAAGTCAAGTAACATATAAAGGCAGGCCTATCAGAATTACACCAATTTTCACCAGAGACTATGAAAGCCAAAGATCCTGGACAGATGTTATACAGACACTAAGACAACACAAATTCCAGCTGAGGCTACTATACCCAGTCAAACTCTCAATCACCATAGATGGAGAAAACAAAGTATTCCAGGACAAAACCAAATTCACACATTATCTTTCCACGAATCCAGCCCTTCAATGGATATTAACAGAAAAAAAAACCAATACAAGGACAGAAACCACGCCCTAGAAAAAGCAAGAAAGTAATCCTTCAACAACCAAAAAGAAGACAGCCACAAGAACAGAATGCCAACTTTAACAACAAAAATAATAGGAAGCAACAATTACTTTTCCTTAAAATC
This sequence comes from Mus musculus, assembly GCF_000001635.26. Lineage (NCBI taxonomy): Eukaryota > Metazoa > Chordata > Mammalia > Rodentia > Muridae > Mus > Mus musculus. Next base: position 119,759,756 of record NC_000080.6, on the reverse strand, counting down.
TCTTAATATGAATGGACTCAATTCCCCAATAAAAAGACATAGACTAACAGACTGGCTACACAAACAAGACCCAACATTTTGCTGCTTACAGGAAACCCATCTCAGGAAAAAAGACAGACACTACCTCAGAGTGAAAGGCTGGAAAACAATTTTCCAAGCAAATGGTCTCAAGAAACAAGGTGGAGTAGCCATTCTAATATCGAATAAACTCGACTTCCAACCCAAAATTATCAAAAAAGACAAAGAGGGACACTTCATACTCATCAAAGGTAAAATCCTCCAAGAGGAATTCTCAATTCTGAATATCTATGCTCCAATTGCAAGGGCAGCCACATTCATTAAAGACACTTTAGTAAAGCTCAAAGCACACATTGCACCTCACACAATAATAGTGGGAGACTTCAACACACCACTTTCATCAACGGACAGATCGTGGAAACAGAAACTAAACAGGAACTCAGTGAAACTAACAGACGTTATGAAACAGATGGACTTAACAGATATCTACAGAACATTTTATCCTAAAACAAAAGGATATACCTACTTCTCAGCACCTCACGGGACCTTCTCCAAAATTGACCATATAATTGGTCACAAAACAGGCCTCAACAGATACAAAAATATTGAAATTGTCCTATGCATCCTATCAGGCCACCATGGACTAAGACTGATCTTCAATAACAACATAAATGGAAAGCCAACATTCACGTGGAAACTGAACAACACTCTTCTCAATGATACCTTAGTCAAGGAAGGAATAAAGAAAGAAATTGAAGACTTTAGAGTTTAATGAAAATGAAGCCACAACAAACCCAAACTTATGAGGCACAATGAAAGCATTTCTAAGAGGGAAACTCAAAACTCTGGTGCCTCCAAAAAGGAACTAGAGAGAGAACACACTAGCAGCTTGGCAACACACCTAAAATCTCTAGAAAAAAAGGATGCAAATTCACCGAAGAGGAGTAGACTGCAGGAAATAATCAAACTCAGGGGCGAAATCAACCAAGTGGAAACAAGAAAAACTATTCAAAGAATCAAACAAACGAGGAGCTGTTTTTTTGAGAAAATCAACAAGATAGATAAACCCTTAGCCAGACTCACTAGAGGGCACAGGGAGAGTATCCTAATTAACAAAATCAGAAATAAAATGGGAGACATAACAACAGATCCTGAAGAAATCCAAAACAACATCACATCCTTCTACAAAAGGATATACTGAACAAAACTGGAAAACCTGGACAAAATGGACAAATTTCTAGACAGATACTAGGTACCAAAGTTAAATCAGGATCGAGTTAATAATCTAAACAGTCCCATATCCCCTAAAGAAATAGAAGCAGTCATTAATAGTCTCCCAACCAAAAAAAGCCCAGGACCAGAAGGGTTTAGTGCAGAGTTCTATCAGACCTTCAAAGAAGATCTAATTCCAGTTCTGCACAAACTATTCCACAAAACAGAAGAAGAAGGTACTCTATCCAACTCATTCTATTAAGCCACAATTACTCTGAGAAAGATCCAACAAAGATAGAGAACTTCAGACCAGTTTCCCTTATGAATATCGATGCAAAAATCCTCAATAAAATTCTCGCTAACCGAATCCAAGAACACGTTAAAACAATCATCCATCCTGACCAAGTAGGTTTTATTCCAGGGATGCAGGGATGGTTTAATATACAGAAATCCATCAACATAATCCATTATATCAACAAACTCAAAGACAAAAACCACATGATCATCTTCTTAGACACTGAGAAAGCATTTGACAAAATCTAACACCCCCTCATGATAAAAGTCTTGGAAAGATCAGGAATTCAAGGCCCATACCTAAATATGATAAAAGCAATCTACAGCAAACAAGTAGCCAACATCAAACTAAATGGTAAGAAGCTGGAAGCAATCCCCCTAAAATCAGGGACTACACAAGGCTGCCCACTTTCTCCCTACCTATTCACCATTGTAGTTGAAGTCCTAGCTAGAGCAATTTGACAACAAAAGGAGATCAAGGGAATACAAATTGGAAAGGAAGAAGTCAAAATATCACTTTTTGCAGATGATATGATAGTATATATAAGTGACCCTAACAATTCCACCAGAGAACTCCTAAACATGATAAACAGCTTCGATGAAGTAGCTGGATATAAAATTAACTCAAACAAGTCAATGGCCTTTCTCTACACAAAGAATAAACAGGCTGAGAAAGAAATTAGGAAAACAACACCCTTCTCAATAGTCACAAATAATATAAAATACCTTGGCCTGACTCTAACTAAGGAAGTGAAAGATCTGTATGATAAGAACTTCAAGTCTCTGAAGAAAGAAATTAAGAAGATCTCAGAAGATGGAAAGATCTCCTATGCTCATGGATTGGCAGGATCAACATTGTAAAAATGGCTATCTTGCCAAAACCAATGTACAGATTCAATGCAATCCCCATCTTAATTCCAACTCAATTCTTCAACGAATTAGAAAGAACAATCTGCAAATTCATCTGGAATAACAAAAAACCTAGGATAGCAAAAACTCTTCTCAAGGATAAAAGAACCTCTGGAGGAATCACCATGCCTAATCTAAAGCTATACTACAGAGCAATTGTGATAAAAACTGTATGGTACTGGTATAGTGACAGACAAGTAGACCAATGGAATAGAATTGAAGACCCAGAAATGAACTCACACACCTATGGTCACTTGATCTTTGACAAGGGAGCTAAAACCATCCAATGGAAAAAAGACAGCATTTTCAATAAATGGTGCTGGCACAAGTGGTGATTATCATGTAGAAAAATGCGAATTGATCCATTCCTGTCTCCTTGTACTAAGGTCAAATCTAAGTGGTTCAAGGAACTCCACATAAAACCAGAGACACTGAAACTTATAGAGGAGAAAGTGGGGAAAAGCCTCGAAGATATGGGCACAGGGGAAAAATTCCTGAATAGAACAGCAATGGCTTGTGCTGTAAGATTGAGAATAGACAAATGGGACCTCATAAAACTGCAAAGCTTCTGTAAGGCAAAAGACACCGTCAATAAGACAAAAGGCCACCAACAGATTGAGAAACGATCTTTACCTATCCTAAATCAGATAGGGGACTAATATCCAATATATATAAAGAACTCAAGAAGGTGGACTCCAGAAAATCAAATAACCCCATTAAAAAATGGGGCTCAGAGCTAAACAAAGAATTCTCACCTGAGGAATACCAAATGGCTGAGAAGCACCTGAAAAAATGTTCAGCATCTTTAATCATCAGGAAAATGCAAATCAAAACAACGGTGAGATTCCATCTCACACCAGTCAGAATGGCTTAGATCAAAAATTCAGGTGACAGCAGATGTTGGCGAGGATGTAGAGAAAGAGAAGCACTCCTCCATTGTTGGTGGGATTGCAAGCTTGTCCAATCACTCTGGCAATCAGTCTGGCGGTTCCTCAGAAATTTGGACATAGTACTACCAGAGGATCTAGCCATACTTCTCCTGGGCATATATCCAGAAGATGTTCCAACTAGTAAGAAAGACACATGCTCCACTATATTCATAGCAGCCTTATTTATAATGGCCAGAAGCTAGAAAGAACCCAGATGCCCCTCAACAGAGGAATCGATACAGAAAATGTGGTACAATTACACAATGGAGTATTACTCAGATATTTAAAAGAATGAATTTATGAAATTCTTGGGCAAATGGATGGACCTGGAGGGTATCATCCTGAGTGAGGTAACCCAATCACAAAAGACCTCAAATGATATGTTCTCACTGATAAGTGGATATTAGCCCAGAAACTTAGAATAGCCAAGATATAAGATACAATTTGCAAAACACATGAAACTCAAGAAGAATGAAGACCAAAGTGTGGACACTGTGCCCTTTCTTAGAATTGGGATCAAAACACCCATGGAAGGAGTTACAGATACAACGTTTGGAGCTGAGACGAAAGGATGAACCATCTAGAAACTGCCATATCCGGGGGTCAATCCCATAATCAGCCTCCAAATGCTGACACCATTGCATACACTAGCAAGCGTTTGCTGAAAGGACCGAGATATGGCTGTCTCTTGTGAGACTATGCCGGGGCCTAGCAAACACAGAAGTGGATGATCACAGTCAGGTATTCGATGGATCACATGGCTCCCAATGGAGGAGCTAGAGAAAGTACCCAAGGAACTAAAGGGAACTGCAACCCTATAGGTGGAACAACAACATGAACCACCCAGTACTCCCCAAAGCTTGTGTCTCTAGCTGCATACGTATCAGAAGATGGCCTAGTCGGCCATCAGTGGAAAGAGAGGCCCATTGGTCGTGCAAACTTTATATGCCTCAGTACAGGGAAATGACAGGGCCAAAACGTGGGAGTGGGTAGGTAGGGGAGTGTGGGGGGGTAGGGTATGGGGGACTTTTTGGATAGCATTGGAAATGTAAATTAGGAAAGTACCTAATTTAAAAAAAAGGAAAATACTCCTTACAGAGATATGCAGAAACTCCCATTCTGAGTAATTCTTGATTTTGTTTACTCAACAACACTAAACATCATATTGTAATTGCAAGGGCATTTTAGGAACTGGCTCTGGTATGCTGTAACACATTATGTAGATATGGCCATGCACCTGCTAAAAACTAAATGTCTACTATGGAGCAGAGGGCATGGAGGATTCTGGGAAAATAAATAGCATTTCAACAAGGTTCTTTAGGCCAAGCACCTTTGTGCTCACATTATAGTTTAAACTTCATATACAGCAGTCTAATCCTCTTTACAGAGCGTGATAAAAGAAGCTCCCAAGAATTCATGTAAATTATTGAACGTCACAGCAGGATTAAAATCTAGATCTGCCTGGACCCAAAACCTGTGTCTTCGCCACTGGCCCAAATAAGAACTAATAAGAGCCAAGGCCCCGACAGGGAAATGTTCTTAGGAAAGCGTAGCTAGGAATGTAAATGGAGTCTGGAGACCTGTGCAGAATACTCCACAGAGAAGAGCAGAGTGAACTGGCAGTTGTGAGGTTGGGTTTTTAATGAGAATCAATGTCTGTGGGACAGCTCTGGCTTCTGCTACTGAACATTCAGACCATTAACATTTATTTCTTATATATGAACAGCTCCTCAGCTAGTATCCGGAGTCCCTGGGCTCTGAAAACCAGAAGTTTTTCCTAAATCACTTATTGGCAAAACATGATTTAAATTGAGCGGAGGCTATATTTGTTATTTAAGATATTTTATTTTTCTATTCATAAATTCCACTGCAGTGGCATTAATGAACTCCTCTAGTGAGATGTCATACCACCCCAGGGTGCTATGGAAGGGACGTAGGATGTTCAATATTGTCTTTAAAATTCTGAGACTTTTGTCTAAGAAATATAACTTCCTAACATTTCCAATGAGCTAACACAGTTTCTACAAAAAATATTTCTCCTATTGATAAATAAATAAGGCCACATTCCTTGTAAAGTTTGGAGACACCCGGAGAAATTGGAGTACGGAATAGAGCACTATTAGTCCATGGCCAAACAGACTCATTTGCATTTATCTCAGAAGCCAGTACAAGAGCTGCGTTTCCTTTCTGAAAAATGAATATCTCTAAATACACCCTGGCTGTAAAGTTTAAGGAATTATCATTAGGTAAATACTGTGATAGATGCAATCATGCCAATGCACTCCTTTCAATTTAGCCATGGCCGTGTCCCTCAGGGACCAGGCTTTATGTATGGCAAATCCCTTGAGACACAGGCTGACACCCACACAAATCCCCACTCAGTACAGCAGAGGGGACACGGCTATTAAATAGTCGATAATATAAAAGCAATAGGCCTTGTTATAAAATAAAACATCTATGTACCCCATAGTCAGGTGACACATCACAGGAACATCAGCTGTTTGCTGTGCCATCATAAGAGGGATGACCACTGGCTGGGCAACCTACCTGAGAGGAACTTGAGGAATGTAAACCAAACCACACAGCTTTCTGGGTAATCATGTTTCCGGAGCCTCCTCTGTCTACTCACTACAACACTACAGATGGTTTGGATTTTCTTAGATTTCTGCCATATTTATTTTATCATTGAGATCAACGGGAAGTTGCGCTACCGCTACATTGTTTTTCAAGGATCGTCACGGAAGTGTGGTAGAAATGGCGGAAAGCATGAATCTCCAAGTGATATACCAGTATCCAAATACTGCAGGGAAATCTATGCTTCCTCAGATTCATTTTATATGAATGAGTATTTTTTCCTGCGTGCGTATCCGTGCACCTGGTACTCACAGAGGTCAGAAGTGGGCATCAGATACCCTGGAACTCGAGTTAGAGGAGAGACGGTTGTGAACCACAGTGTGGGGTATTGGCACCAGCCAGAAGATTATAAATAGAAGAAAAACGTTTCTTCTGTAGTGTGTTGTGTCGATGAAAAAGCAACAAACAAAAATCAAGGGTTTGTTCAAAGAGAGCAGGAAAAGAGATACAGGTCTCTGGGGGCTTGTTTCTCTCTGTGTCTCCCCAGTGGCTCTTGGGAGCTGATTCAGATCCAGAAGAGATAACCTAGGAGGTTAGGGTAGCTTTTTCCTGTGATCAAGCCCTCCCTTTGGCTCGCCCGTGTTTGCCTACTCTTTCTCTTTCCGGTCACGGGCTACTTGGGTATTGAAGGCACGCACAACGGCGTAAACACTGCCGTTGATGTCCATATTGCTGTGGTCAATTCCAAAAGGAAGGGACCTTGGCTTGGCAAGCTTACGATGCGTTTTCGTTCATAAAATAGATTCTACACAAGGCTGAAATGCTTGGTGACCCATGACTGCATCTTAGAACCTGTGCGTGCCTTCAATGCCCAAGTAGCCCATGACCGGAAAGAGAAAGAGTAGGCAAACACAGGCGAGCCAAAGAGAGGGCTTGATCTCTGGAACCCTCAAAGACAGACTCCAAATTTGTTAGTGTCTTAGGAGAGGAGGGAAGGAAGGAATGGGTGGAGGGAGAGAGAAAGAAAGGGACCGAAACACTGAACCTCTCCCCCACTCTCTCCGGAGGCTGGATTTTATGTATCTCAGTAGGCTGGTCCGGAGCTTGCCACCCTCTAGCTTCAGCCTGCTGAGTGCTTGGGTGTGTGTCTATATACCTGTGTGTCTAGTTAACAGCATCCTCTTTAACCATGAGGAGTGCAGCCGCTTGAGAAATCACAAGTACTGAGCAGACAGAATGCAAAGACAAGGCTGAGAGGGAGACCGTGAGCACCCGTGGGATTCGGGGTCTTAAGCATTCAGGTGAGAGAATAGTCTCTCTCGGAGCTTCACACACTGCTAGCTCCGGCAGAAGCATCTCTGGTAGAAGGGCTACTCAGTAGAAGACAGATGTACAGTCAGGAAAAGTCAAGGCACTGCATTATTTAACTACGTTTTCTCAGGTCCTGTGAACAAGAGCATCTGCCGGAAGACTGATTCACCCAAAAAGCTGAGTGTGGATCTCATAGTGTAAAACAGTAATTACCCTGGCCATTACTCATTTTAAAGTCTAAGCAAGCTGGCTCTAATAAACCACAAACCACATATCACCAATGCTCTCTTTTTATTACAATAAAATAGCACTTTCAAGATTGTAATTGCTTTATAGTCCTGAAAATAGAGTGTTCATGAGATTATTTCCACAGGGTTCAAATATTTATGGAAATCCTAATAATTTTAAAAGTCAAAACATAAACATAACGAAAAGAAAAAAAAAATAAAGCAACCTGTTTTGTTTTCCCAGTTGTCTAGAAACCAAGAATAGATGTTGGTACCGCTTTTATTGGCTTCTTGAAGTAGTAGTTTGCTTGTTGATGTCTAAGAGGGTATTTTTGAAAAGAATTTCAATAGTAGCAATCTCCTTCAGAAAGGGACAACTTATTAAAGCATTTCTTATTTCACAAAGGCTTCCTTATTTAAGAGAAACTGCTATAAGTGGGAGGAAAGAAAGGAACAAGAAGTGGAAGGGGAAAAGGATACAAAAGACAATGACAAAATAGAAAACAATAACTGGCCTAATACAGATAGAGGGAAAATCCACCCTTCTGTACTCTGACTTAATACATTTTAATTCATGTCTCCTGCATCCCCACTGTTATCATTTGGAAGTTAGATTAGACATTATTTACTTATTTTTCAGATTAACTCTTAGTATCTCACTCAGTACATTAAACAGACCAAATACATAACATACAAAGATGGATATTGGCCAGAAGTTCACATTTGTGATCTTTATTTTGTATTCAAACCCTGAACGCTACAGCTGTTTTGACAAACTGTCCAAATTGAAATTGGTAGTTACAGAAATCCAGCATCCAATTATTTTTTGACCTTTTCCCCCACTGGCCCTATCATATAGGAAAAAAAAAATGTCTTGACTGTCACTGGAAGGGAGTCACAGTTCCTAATAGTTCTTTACCAGCATGTTGGCATGTCTTGCAGTCTCAGGATCCACTTTGATTAAAAAGCTGCCATGTCAGGAGAACGTTGATCTGTGGGATGCATACAAATGATTTGGCCTGGCATTTTCTTATAGACTTAATAGGTCACCCCAAGAGATAAGGTTTTAGAAACAGCTAGCTACACTCATGGCATTAAATATGATGAGGGTGATAAACATTAAATAAGTTGATAAATTAGGTAGTAATCATTGTGGTAATGCTTTAGTGTGTAGCTGGGATGATGGTCTAGTCTGTGGCGTTTTGGCAGTAGCCAAGGCTGCAGATTATGAGCTGTGTGAATGGAAGGCAGGAGATTGAAGCCCCAAGAGTGTCAGGAGCCTGAGACAAGAGTCTAGTGAGTAGTAGGTTGCTCCTTACTGTTTTCTTTTTTATTTTATTAGATATTTTCTTTATTTACATTTCAAATGTTATCCCATTTCCTGGTTTCCCCTCCGAAAACCCCTATCCCTTCCTCCCTCCACCTTCTCACCAACCCACCCTCTCCTGCTTCCTGGCCCAGGCATTCCCCTATACTGGGGCATAGAGTCTTCACAGGACCAAGGGCCTCTCCTCCCATTGATAACCGACTAGGTCACCATCCTCTGCTACATATGCAGCTAGAACCATGAGTCCCAGCATGTGTTTTCTTTGGTTGGTGATTTAGTCCCAGGGAGCTCTGGGGGTACCGGTTAGTTCATATTGTTGTTCCTCCTATGGGACTGTAAACCCCTTCAGCTCCTTGGGTCCTTTCTAGCTCTTGCACTGAGAACCCTGTGCTCTGTCCAATGGATGGCTGTGAGCATCCACTTCTGTATTTACTGTTTTCTATTGAGGTGCAAGGAGAGTCTAGCATGATGATCTTCCATGGGTTAATATTTAGAATGGCACATCTCTGAGCATTTTCTTAAACTTTATATATTTACATGGTACATACAAATGAAATGAAGCGCACTTTGCCCACAAATATGTGAGAGTGATAAGTGCTTTTGTGGGGTTCCACATTATCCTCCCATGTGAATTCTTAGGGATACACATAAGCCTTTACTTCCAGATCGTCACCAGGAAAGTTTGGTAACATTTTGTAATGCCAATTTCTTTGTGTGATGAAGTCAATGGGTCTCACCTCATGGCACTTGGAGAGAAAAGAAATCAACCACGGAAGGTTCCTTGCTCGGTCCTTATTGGTTACGATACAGCCCTCCGTGTAGCAGCATCTCCTCATCTTGTTCTCTGCTCCAAGGCATGCAGGAATAAGGACACATATGTATGTGTGCTGCCATGTAAGGATTAAGCACCACTGTCTCTGTGAGTGTGCAGTGTATGGCATAAATTTAAAGTGCATCAGAAAGAAATCTACCTAGAGACCACTTGAGAAATGCAGTTCTTCATACCCACTTCAGACAACTATTTATTCTCTCCAGAAATTGCTCCCTCTGAGAGAGCAATCCATCCATTACAGAGGACCCATTGTGCTACACATTTGGCTACCTATGTACACGATTTACTTCATACAAGTGGGTAGCAGAATCATATGAGCCACCAAGGCCCTGAGCTATAAAACCATCATTGTGTCTCCTTTTTAACACCATCTCTTTCAGATTTATGGGTTAATTGGAGTGGTATACACTGCTCACAAACTATTTCTGGATGGTCTCAGACACCCCGTGATTAGTTGTTCTGCTTTTTATGCATAACTTTTTATCCAATCCCCATATTTCATGACAGTTTATTCACTATGAGACCAGGTTGTCATCTTGCCTATTGGAAGAAGGATACCACAGGTATCCTGCTCCAGACTGGACCTGTGGGTCTGGTTTCCCTGGGGACTGGGTTGTGTCATGTGATTTTTTTTTCTGGAAACTGTCTTAATGGGAGGATATTTTGCTTAAGCAGACACTTCAGAGGATGTTTTGCTGAGAACAGACACATGATGCTTTTCTGGAAGCTGTTGGGTGAAAGGGCATGTGATGTTTTGTTGAAGTGGATGTTTGAGAGGACATGTGATGTTTGGAAAGAGTATCCAACAGACAGTGGATGATGTTCTGACATTGGCTCACCTTGCTGATTTTCACGGGGCTTCGCTGACACTCCTCCTTGCTGACAACGTTCTGGCCTTAGTTTGCCTTGCTGTCTTCCTTGATCTTTGCTTGTCATGACTTCACAGAGAGAAGCACACCAAAGAACTTCTGGTGGCATTGTGAGCACATCTTGTGAACTCTGAGCTGATTGGTAGAGCATTGCAGTTATTCTGGATCAAGCCTCTGCTGCTGGTTCATGTTTGGTGTTTTGCTAGTGGACTGGACTGCAGACAACGAAGATTGGAGTTGCCTCAAGAAATTACTTCTAAACAGATCTATGTTCCCCCTAGTACTATTAGTCATTTTCCTCACCTACCTTTTGTTTGTGAGCTATAAGCGAGGTTGCAGCATTTAAGAACCCTTATTAAAGTAGGTTTTGAAAAATAAACTTTATGCCTAGTTTAAAATATATAAAACCAATGTATCCTTCTTGGAACAACAATAGAATAAAATAGTCAGAGATAGTTGTTAATTTAGATTGTAGATGGAGAGATAGATAGATGATAATGATAGATAGATAGATAGATAGATAGATAGATAGATAGATAGATAGATAGATAATAGGTGATGGATGGTTAATAGATAATAGATTATATAGATATAGATATGAGTAGAATAGATATAGAGAGATATTGCAATTAGAATTTTTCTCCAGTTAAAATTATGGACTTGGTGACATGTCACAGAATGACCACCTAATGGCGAGTCTGGGTTGAGCTTATTGCTTGATCTTGCTCATTGCTAGAAGTGGAAGGTAATTTCCTTCATTTAGCTTCCCAGGGTTTCTTTCTCTTGTAACTTAGATTGCTATGGGACAACTTTATTTATCTGTTCATGCAAACCTGTACTTAAAAGTTATTAGCCCACCATTTCTTACTATCTGTAGAATGTTTCATATAAGAGGAAATTTGAAAAATGTGAGTAAATTAATTATTTGTGTAGTTCAAGACACAACTGACTCTGCATAACTCCCAGGAGGAAAATGGGATCACTCACGTTACTTAGAAGAGGCCTTGACAAACTGAACCACTGAGAGAGGGTGGCCTTTAACTTGTAGATGCACTTACAGATGTGCAGTGTGCTTCTGGTGTCCAGATTTCATGGTCTATATCTCACTCTGGTTTGAAGCTTCATGATGGCAAATATCTTTGAGTCCTTTTGGCTCTAGTAATCAACCCCTTCCCCATATTCCCATAAGTAGCTCCAGTAAAGTTCATTGGTTCAAAAAAAAAAAAAAAAAAAAAAGAAGGGAAGAAAGAATTAAAAATTTTAGGAAAAAAATAGTTTGAGAAAGAGAACATCAAATAATCATAATGATATAAATTGGCCTTGTTGAATTTGATCTTTTACATTCACCCAGTGATGAAGCACAAATTTCATTATTATTAAGAAACAGGATGCACATTTTATCAGTTTGAATACAAAAGTGCAGAGAGCCCAGGAATGATAAGGAATGAAAACAGTAAGATGTCCCAGATTAGAAAGGAAAGGAACAAGGAATCCCATCTATAATTGATAAATTGAAAGTTTTAAGATTTCACCACAAGTGTTTCTGAAAACACAATATAAATCAAAGAAGAAGCTAAAGAAGTACTCTATGTAATGATCCGCTTAAAAATTGCTGAGGGCAGCCAGAAGAGGTAAGAGTGAACACAACTCTCAACGTTCATTGTGAGGAATAGATAATGATTCCATCAGCAGGATGTTCACCCTCAGTAGCCATATGGCAGGTAGCTGCTTGCAGCAGAAGTAGCCCACGGTGATTCACAGTGGCTGCTTCTAGGAGACAGAAGCAATAGAAAAACTTTCTTTTAAAATCGAGATAATTTTATAAGGTTTTGAAATACACGCTGATGTTTCCAATTAAGAACTTTGCCATATTTTTAAAACAACATTTTCAGTTTTAGTTTGTTAGTGTATAGCTATTTTGGGTCCTCTGGAGAAGTAGCCAGTGCTTTTAACTGCTGAGCCATCTCTACTGCCTGAATTCTGCCATATTTTATCTGGTTTTCTTTTTTCTTTTCCTTTTCTTTTTTCTTTTTGATTTTTTTGAGACAGGGTTTCTCTGTATAGCCCTGGCTGTCCTGGAACTCACTTTGTAGACCAGGCTGGCCTAGAACTCTGAAATCTGCCTGCCTCTGCTTCCCAAGTGCTGCTTATCTGGTTTTCTTAATTAAAAGCATTTTTTCAGGTTTTTGTGTTTCTGTATGTTCATGTATGTTGGTGTGTGTGTGTGTGTGTGTGTGTGTGTGTGTGTGTGTGTGTGCAGCATCCACTGACGGTGTGAGCATGCACATTGTTTTGAAGCCAAAGCTTCTTATTTTGCCCTAGGATCTGTCTGTCTGTCTGTCTTTACCTCCCCATTCCTGGGATTATAAGAACAAGACACCACATTTGGCCGTTTTCATATTCATCCAGTAGGTTAAACACAAGTCCTCGGAGTTGTATAGCAAACACTTAATGGCTGAGCTGCTGCTTTAGTCCATGGTTTTAGAGAGGGTCTCGGAGTTGCTAACTGCTGAAGAAAACCTCAAATCCCTGATCTGCCTGCCTCTACTGCTCAGCTGCTAGGATTATAGGTGATGATGATTGGGAACCGAACTCAGGGCTTCATCCTGATCCTCACTGGCAAGCATTCTTTCAACTAATCACAGTCCCAGACCCCAATATTCTTTTTAGCCTAGAAAGAGAAAAATACACCTGAAGAAGAAAAGTGTGCATAGCTAATTCATGCTTGGCTCCCCAGAGTTACAACTGTGTTAGTTGGTGCTGGTGTTGTATTCTCTTGATTTTTTTGTGGGTATATAAATCATAATCCTATAGCTTTTATATCAGAATAGCCAATGATCATGTATTTCTTTATCAACATTTAACCATGCCTCAAGATCATTCTAGGCTCTTTTTGCTATTTGGCCCCAGCAGTTTGGGGTCAACATGCTTATGAATCCTTCCATTAATGGACAGTTGAGTTCTTTCCAACCCTCAGTATTTTAAGTCCCATATCCTTAAGGCCAATGACCTGAGACATCTATATCCAGGTAGATGTGCATGCACAAGTGTTCTATGCCAGGTCTTACATAAACTAAGATGTTTGTTTTTATTGCAGCATTATTCACAGTAGTGATATGGATAGAAGAATGATCTTCATTATTAATCATCGTCAGTGGACAAAGAAAATGGAGTATATACACAAGGAAATACTACCCAGCTGTACAATGATGCAAGCTTGTCATTTGTGGCAATATGGGAGAGCCTGCCATATTAAGTGAAAAACGTTAAACATAGGATAGAAATGCTACTATCTTACTCAGATGTGGAATCTGAAGACTTCATGACACAAAATTTGAAAATGGAACAGGGTGGCCTAGAGGCTAGAGGATGTGATGTTTTAGTTTCCAGGCAAAAAACTGATGGGCAAATAAATTCTGCGGTTTATGAAACTATAGAATGAGGACAGTTAATACTCATTCATACTGTGTGTACTGACTAGTTTTGTGTCAACTTGACACAGGCTGGAGTTATCACAGAGAAAGGAGCTTCAGTTGAGGAAATGCCTCCATGAGATCCAACTGTAAGGCATTTTCTCAATTAGTGATCAAGGGGGAAAGGCCCCTTGTGGGTGGTGCCATCTCTGGGCTGGTAGTCTTGGTTCTATAAGAGAGCAGGCTGAGCAAGCCAGGGGAAGCAAGCCAGTAAAGAACATCCCTCCATGGCCTCTGCATCAGCTCCTGCTTCCTGACCTGCTTGAGTTCCAGTCCTGACTTCCTTTGGTGATGAACAGCAGTATGGAAGTGTAAGCTGAATAAATCCTTTCCTCCCCAACTTGCTTCTTGGTCATGATGTTTGTGCAGCAATAGAAACCCTAAGACACTGTGTATGTAAAATTAGTGAAAGAAGAGAATTCTGTATTTATTCTCAAGAAAAAAATGATAAAAATTTATGATGGCAGATGTGTGAATTGACCTGTGTAATACATAAAATGAATAGTTACTATGTCTCAAAAGAGACATCTCAACATTATGAATCTTAGTGGGAATACACATTTCTTTTTATTGAACACTTTCTTTATTTACATTTTAATTGTTATCCCCTTTACCATCCCCCCCCCCGGAAACTTCCTATCCCATCCCCTCCCCCTGCTTCTATGAGGGTGTTCCCCCCTACCCACCCACTCCCATCTACCTGCCCTCGCATGTTCCTACACTGGGGTATTCAGCCTTCACAGGACCCAGGGCCTCTCCAGCTGCATATGCAGCAGAGGATGGTCTTGTAGGGCATCAATGAGAGGAGAGGCCCTTGGTCCTGGAATGCACATATCTAAGAAGTATTCTTTATAAAGTTTTGTAAGAACTTTATGAGTACTATTTTTACATCTTTTCTATTCATCCTTCTTCCTCCTACAACTCTTTCTATCACACCCTGTCAAATGTATGACTTCTTTAATTATTATTATTGTTTTACAATACCCTATTGAGTTCATTTAGCACATATATATGCTATATATATATATATATATATGTATATATATATGCCATATATACATATGCTATATATATGCTATATGTTTGATATATATATATTCTATCAGAGTCACCAAAATAGAAAAAAATACATAGTATATAAAAAAAAGTGGGCAAATCTATCACTTACTGATAATAAATCAGCAATAACTTTATCTTAAAATAGTTGTTTTCTATTCAGGCAAATTTACCATTTATTAAGATGAAAGCAGTTTTTCATACCAATGAAGTAGATGTGTTTCTTGTTCTTTCAAAATACAACCCAAGGACATCATAACCTGACACATGCTGAGGGATGACTCTGCAAAATAATGAAAAGTCTACATTTTCTGCAACTAAATGGTTATATTTCTTTAGGAGCAAAGACATCTTTAATGTAAAGACCCTGCAGCTCATAACGCTCGTGTTCTCACTGCTGTGCGCTGACAATGGCTACCCTAAAACACAGTGTTGACTGTTCACATCAGGGCTACGGTGAAGTTGCTGGATGCAACATGATAAGGCCTGCCAGAATGCATTGTATGTTTGATTTTGAATTAAGGTTCGGTTGCTACACAAACACAGAAACCCTTTCTCTTGCCAATTTTTCATGATCCTCACATTCAGCACACATAGGGTTGTGACCCAGCGGGATCGAAGCCTTGTCTCTGCTGTGGTGTTAGGGTGAGTTGCTGAGTTTCTGGAGCACACACCTTCGGCTGTGCTGCCTACCCCGTTAATGTCTAAAGCCAATTAAAGTTTCAATCAGCAACATATGAGTGCTCCTGGCTCTGTACCATTTATGAGGCAACATTCTTGGGCTTTAGTTTTACAGACTTGATGAAGCAGCATGGCTCTGAATCTCCTCTCACTCAAACACTTGGCTTTCTGTTGGTATGTCCTTCTTCTCCTATTCTTTGCCCCACTTCAATAGTGGAGTTTATTTTTCTGTAGTATATTTTGTGTAGAAATTGTCTACACAATACCAACCTCATGTTTTAACAGGCATTGAAAATATTGCTTTCTAGGTTGTTTTAATACTTTGCATATGCCATGGCTTTACTCAGATGTATCACTCTGTTCATGTTTGCTCTTTTTCCCTTACTGAAACTCTTTCTGGGGCCCTGGGAGCACAGCTGTAGTCTTAGCTATTCCCAAGGTAGGGAGATTCCCATTTTAGGCAACACAGTGAGTCCCTGCCTCAAACTATAAATGGAAGAATGGATGAATGGATGGAAGAATAGATGGATGGATGGATGGATGGATGGATGAATGAATGAATGAATGAATGGATGGATGACTGAATGAATGAATGAGAGAGAAATAATTTGGCTGGGGACATAGCTTAGTGGTAATGATGCTTGCCAGGCATGGACTTAGACAGGTTTTAATTTTATCCTAAGGGGGGGAAGAGAGAGAGAGAGAGAGAGAGAGAGAGAGAGAGAGAGAGAGAGAGAGAGAGAGAGACTGAAGCCATAAAAACATAAAACCTTTAGGATTTTTTCCCCCTGAAATCTTAGTTTTTCTGAAGGTCAAATTTTACTTTGCAGATGACCAATTATTCACCACCACATACCAGAGAGCTCACCTTTCTCACTGCATTGCAGAATATGACAACCAACAGATGACCATGTTTTCAGATGTGTGAACGTTGTAGGTCCTTTATAGGTCCATGTTTATTTTTTAGAATCAGATCTTTAAAATTATTTATCTTGACTAGTATGTATACTAATTTTAAAAATAAATATTAGTAAATTTCAGAACCTGAGAGTTTTTTACTCTGAAGGCTGGGACGTTTTCAATTTTCTGTGTTGCTGATTCCCCTAGGTTCTCTCAGGGAAGCCATGGCTGCCTCCACCAAAGCAGCAAGCTGAGTAACTTACAGTTTCAAAGAGTCATGGGCTGTTGAATGCCAAGGCCATGAACAATGTTTTACTTAAAACATTGGGAAAATTACTCAGCAGTATAATCTCCCTCGTAGAAAATAAAGTTCACATAGGAGTAGTACTCACGTTCTATTCTTGGAGAGGAGTTAAGAATGGCTTTAATGCATCTTCTGGAGCCATTGTGCCTTGCCAGGTAAATAATGTGCATTTTAAACAACCCTGAATCTATATTTACAGTCATATGATAAATGGTAATGGCTCCAAAGAGAAATATTAAGATCTAATGGACATTTAAAACAGCCCCTCAATATGTATTTATGTATGGGATCCAAAGAGACTCAAAGGCAGTTTAGTTCTGTTTGATCAATGACAATCAATGTTTTTGAAAGATGTAGAATATTTAGGGTCCATATTTAAAACTCCTATAACAAGCAGTCCTGCATGCTGTGATTCTAAATGCTTCTTGGTAGCTTGGGACAGATGTGGAATTCTGAAAACTTTCCATTAGCATCACACCAAAGAAAGGCCAAGAAAATCTAGCACAGGAAAAACAGATAACTCTTCATAGCAATGAAGCCGTGGTTCAAACAGGGAAAGCCGGTATGTCCCTTTTATGTCTTCAAATGGATTTTCATTTTATGTTGCTCAGTAAGAATGATTTTGAAGACAATTTCTCCTGAAAAAAAGCTTTGAAGCATCACTGTTTTAAAAGTCCCATTTGATACAGGTTGCAAAGCTCTGCTTTCCCACTTGGCTCTGTCTCCCTGTAAAGTCACTCACATTCCCTTTGCATTGCTTGAATGGAAGGATCCACTACTCACCCTGAGGCCTTTCACTACCCTCTGTACATGCAAGGGGGAGCCATGTACATGGAGGAGCCATGGATCCAAAATTTGCATCAGATTCTTGGAAAACCTTCACTGGTTAGAGTGCCAGGAACCTGGGTGAGCTTTCTGGAAGCCATCCAATATTCGCCCATCAATATGGAATGGAGTCACCTTGATTGATTTTAGTCTTATGCCAACTTCTTACTCTGAAAAAATAAACTGGCTTTGATACTCTCAGAAGCCTGAGAAAACAACCCTGATGACTAGCTCATTGTCTTGCTATTTTGAAGTACAATGTGACCTTCAATTCAGAAGCTATAAAAAATAGAGACGTATGGTTTTATTCCAGATGAGCCTCATATCATCTCATAGAGTTCATCAAATGGAATTACAGTGTAGGAGTTCACCGTCATGACGAACTCAATACCGCAAAACCATTAAGTGACCTAAAGGCATTTGTTACCCTCTTTATCCCTACATTCTGAATCCTTTCAAGATATTTAAACAAAAACCATCTGTGGAAATACCGATGTCAGGAGAGTTGCTTTCATACCTCTTATATAAGTGTTTATTTCTTAAATCTCTGTATAATTCTCTCTGCCATTTATCTGTGTGGTCAATGATTTCCTACAAATGTAGGCAATGCTACATAATCGGCCATCTCTTGGCTACAAAGTAAAGTGAGGCGTAAGTTGGCTCATGGAATGGATAAGAAATGAGATGAGACTACTTGGCCATGTTACTGCTGTATAAGTTCACTATATTAGAATTAGCTATCTGCATTACAGAAGCTGGACTCTTACACAGTTTATATATCCAATAGTTATAAATCTTCCCCTCCCAGAGAGAATAGGAACTCATCTACTCAGTCTACTATAATTATCATCATTGTCATCCTTTTTACACAGAACATAGCAGAGATGAGAAAATAAAAAAAGGAGGTTGATCACAATGTAGATTATAAGTTCACAACATGGGACCATAAATAAAGGTGGAGTCATAAAGAGGTCACAGAGAGATTAGGACACCAAATATACTGGGAAATACATGTAAAGTCTGGAATGAGACTTAAGGACATAAAGAGAAGGTATGTGGGCAGGTAGCCCCTGAAGAAGTTCTGTGGATGTGCAGGTGTTTAAGTGATACTTTGCATGTTGGCTTAAGAAGGAGACATCCTCAGAAGTGAGGGAAAAAAAGTATGTATGCATCCACGGTAGAAACCAAGAAGTTCACAGAAGGACACAAGGGAAAAAAAGCCAAGAGGAATGAAGACCATCTTGCAAAAAAAAAAAAAAAAAGCCTGCTCAAATTCTGCTTTCAGAGAGAATTACCTAATTCACTTATGTGCTTTCCACACCAAATGATTCATGTAGATGTTCAAATGTTAATTCTTCTTGTTATTTTATTACCATATTGCTAAATTATCTGCATATGTAGGGATTATACATCATTTGAATGCTTGGATTTTTATTTTTTACTGTATATGCATTTGACTTCCAGGTGCTGTGGCAATCCAGGCTCTTGTAATCTTGGGCTGTGTAAGTTAGGGGTCATAGGCAGAGGTACGGTCAACTAGGGAGGGGACCGAGCCTCACAGCTGAGGTGACTGCCCAGAACAGCGAAAGAGCTAATTTGATGTGGCATTGAACAAAGAGAGAGCTTTCCCACCTCATATTCAATCAGGCATTTGGTTATATATAAGGCAGGTCCAGAAATGAAATAGACTGAGGATCAATCAAGCCATGGAAGGAATGATGAATATCAGAGAGATGCACTGCTCCAATAGCACCATGAAGATTCAATCCAAGCAGCTGAGTCCTATTTCCTCTTCACAGGGGAGCAGCTAACTTAGAGATGATTTTACTGGCAAGAGGAAGTGAACCCCCGATCCAGAATTTTCTTTCTTTTTTAAAATTTTTTTAAATTTTAATTTTATTTTTTATTAGATATCTTCTTTATTTACATTTCAAATGCTATCCCGAAAGTTCCTTATACCCTTCCCCTGCCCTGTTCCCCTACCCACCCACTCCCACTTCTTGGCCCTGGTGTTCCCCTGTACTGGGGCATATAAAGTTTGCAAGACCAAGGGCCCTCTCTTCCCAATGATGGCTGACTAGGCCATCTTCTGCCCCATATGCAGCTAGAGACATGAGCTCTGGGGGTACTGGTTAGTTCATATTGTTGTTCCACCTATCGGGTTGCAAACTCCTTCAGCTCCTTGAGTACTTTCTCTAGCTCCTCCACTGGGGGCCCTGTGTTCCATCCAATAGATGACTGTGAGCATCCACTTCTGTGTTTGCCAGGCACTGGCATAGCCTCACACGAGACAGCTTATATCAGGGTCCTTTATCATTGTCCAATTTTACTACTCTAGTATCTGAAGCATGAAGATATCCTCAGAGGAGGTGATGTATCTACTTTATAATGTCACCTCTACCTCTCTCCTTCCCCAGTGGCCTTGTCACTCTGTATCATCCACAGCCCCCTGCTAGATAATATTTCTACCAGCGAGTGAAAAATAAGAACCACATTTCTTGTAGCACGACTGATGTCCAGTGGTCAGGTTTGGCCAAACATCCATCAGGTAGCCTTCCAAGGTGGACCCACATTTATTTCTGACGACTCAGGCTCCAGGATATTCAAGAAGGCTGTAAAAGCCTGGCCTACAGGTACGGAGATGAAAGACTTCCTCTGGCGGGGGAGAGACAGAAGAGAGCAGGCTGGTGATTTGAAAATAAGTGAAGGATGTGTGAAGCAAATTGAATATTATTGATTTCCTGCATCGATATTTTTCTGACCTTCATCTTTGAGACAATTGGTGTGAAGAGACAAAATAGAGGCAGAAGCGTTCTTAGCATACGCATGATTTTGAAAGTCGGATTATCAGCATCCAAAGTTCCATGTTATGTTCTATCCAAAACAAGGGCAACATTTTCATATGGCCTCACGTTTTATAGAAAAACCAATCTGAAGTCATTAGCTGTGTTTAGATAGTTATGGCGAGAAGGAAGAAGAGGAGCGTCTGCGTGTAATGTTGATCCCCTGGACACACGATACTCAGTGTGAGTGTACAAACGGGAGTCTCGGGATGATTTCTACCCGCTGTTTTCTTGAACTTGTGACACCAACACTTAGTGCTTTTCTGCAGAATGGCTGAAAGGTTCACAAATCCAATATCCCCAGGAGTTATTTCATTAGATTTCCTAACTTTCCAGCCTGTGTGGAATGCCCTCGTGCCTCCGTGCCTCTTATTGACTGATGCTGATTATGCCTTCAGCAGCCCTCGCCAACTCCAGTTCTTCATTTAGATTATTAGTGGTCGATAGAGGGCTTGGGATGGTTTACTGTTAACTGTTCATTCAGAGGACTGACATTGAATTCTTCTCCTCTCTACCGTGCTGTGCTTAGCCTGGCTTTCAATGAGCACAGGAAAGGGAGAGAAACATGCGAACCTTGGCTTTCTCCTTCACTCTTGCTGCATGCAGAGTAGCCAGAGTATCATTGCAGCCGAGGTACAGACAGTGCTAAGGGGAAAACGTACCGAATGCACCATTTCTGACTCTGCCGCTTTTACTGTGGGTTCTTGTTTTCAGATCTGCTTGGGAGTGTCACAATGCCAAGGGAAAGCTTGAAAATGTGAATGCATATGAGCTATGGTTAAGCTTGACAACTGGACATATGTGTTTCCCCCCCTCCCCCGAGATATGGATACAGCAAGTCTGGAGTGAAATATCTACCTCTAGTGTTTAAAAGTTATTCCGGTTATTATAATATAAAGCTGAGCTGGACTTTAGTCTTCTCTGAGCTATTTGAAGATCCTTGAAGTTATTTCAAGTCCAAGGTCAAGCTCAGCTGCAGGGTGAGTTTAAGTTCTGCCCTGGCAACTAATTGAGACCACAAGATTGTATTTCAAAATTAAAGGGGAAAAAATAAATGTGTTGGAGGTATATCTCAGTGGTACAAATAGGAGAGAAGCAAGGATAGAGGGGAGACAGAAATCAGGAAAATCTTGAATCTAATTTCTTGCCTCTTGTTTCTTTGTTTCTTTTTTTTTTTTTTCACTACAGTTACTAACAAATCGCAACTAACTTCCCGAAATGACCAACAGCTGTCCCCCTCACCTCAGGGCCCTCACATTTATGTACCCCCTGAAAAGTTCCCAGAGTTCTAAACATTACACAATTATAGAAATCATCTGCAGGAGGGGGAACCCAGCTTCTGCTAGAGTACGAAGCAAACCATAGTCACCTGCTGTGGACAGTCTGCAGCAGCGCCACACCCCACACCTGGGATTAAAATGGAAGCACATTCTTGTAATAATTAAGCACAGTTATAATCTTCTGTGCTGAGAAGAGGGTCATGAGACTGCCCCATTGTCAAATGTTGTCTGGTGGGAGCACCAGGGTCACCTCGAGCAACACATCCTGTTGTGCCGCACACTATGTGCTGGTAAGCACACAGTTGCTTTTCCTTCCTGTTTCAATTCCAGTGGTGTTTAGCTTCCCCCAATCTTTTTCTTTTGGGGGGACTGGAGACTCAGACTAGTAATGCCTTTGCCTACTTCTCAGCCTATACAGAACCTTGAATCTTGTGTATAGGAACTGGATCATCATTTTCTGGGATATGATTTGACATGTTCAAGAGAAACATGCTCATTTTCTTATGGTTTTATATCTTACACATGTTAAAAAAACAATTTGAAATTACATGCATGTTTATTGAGGACAGGTTACTGATGGGGTATTCTTCCAAGAAACTTCTGACAGACAGGCATGGGAATAATAAACACTGGCAATAAGGTATATTCCAACATCTAGGAATAAGTCAGTGAGAATTATTTGTTCCTGTTGTGATCACCAAGAATTTAATGATGGACCCTATGGATGTCTAATGAGACCAGAGTCTCCTGTGCAGGCATGAAGACGGCCAGCAGTTACAGATGGACCATGGGTAGGTAGGTAGAACCTGTGCAAATGGAAGGGGAAGGACATCTCTGATCTGAAGGGGTTGATTGAACGGGGGCCTGTTTTGCCTGTCTGCTAGAAAGGGCTTCCTTTAGAAAGGAATGTATATAGTGGCAAAGCATGGTCAGGATTATACCCTAGCCACTTACCTTCAAGTTTTGCATATAGACTTACTGAAATCCCATTAATACCTGGGTTTGTGGGAGGAACAGAAGCAATGAACTACTGAGGTGCCTCAGGATTTCCCAGTGTCCTTTTGAGCATTCACCTATAACTGAGGAGCAATAACATACCCTCTATGAAAAACAGAAAAAGACTGGAGGCCAATCTTCTGTGAATGGATCTGATCCCGACTCATACTGACTAAATGACCGGCTTGGTCCATACCAACTTACACTTCTAAAAGTTACTTCTAGTTGTGTTCCCATGCAACTCTCAGAATCCTAAGAGATCAAAGAGGAGAGAAGGGAGACGGCTAAGCGGGATAAAATGAATTATTGAAGCAGTGAAATCATTCAGGGAGCTAGAACAACGGGTGAGAATGTGCCTTGCTACATTTCTACATCAAAGGTGTCACATCCAGACTCTGGGTGCTGATGGTATTGCAACACAGGCTCATCAGCTGTAGCAAAGGTGCTACTATGATGTGGGAGCCAATGATGAGAGAATGAGTATGTGAAAGCAGAGGGCATATGTGCTAGCAATGCACCTAAGACTACAACAAAATTAAGTTAATTTCTCAGTGCCCCAGAGTCTCCTAATGAAACGGTCGTGCTTAAATGGTTTCTTAAAGAAAACCAGTTGATACCCTAGGTAAATCCCAACAACTTGAACTTTTCACAGCTTCATTTCTGTCCCCAGAGGAGACATCAAGCTATGCATAAAACCCAGTTGGATGCTTGTTTAGGAAGTGGAATGGCTTCTCCCTCCTCCCATCCTGGACTCAGTCTCCTTGGGGCTCAATGTTCAGTTTTCACAGGTTTTGTCTTGTTCTCTGATTTCTGGCTTCTTGTGTGCTAAACTCCATGGAATCAACCCTTACATATGCTAGATTTGGTTTGTTGTCCAGGAATTCTTCACTTCAATTCTCTGAGTCCTCAACTCAAGAGCAGCATGGCAGATCCAGACTCATGGTACTGCTTCAGCGTCAGCTCAGTCATCATCGCTTTTGACTCTGCTTCTCACCAGGTTATAGTTTATTAACCTGGAATTATGGTATCACATCACATCAATCTTCTCACCTAGCTGCTAATATTTGCATTTGGCAAGGGATTTGGAGCTGAGTAACTTGGGAAAGAAACCTTTATGCTAACCAGATTAGATGCACATGTGCGTGGAAAAAAGCTGACTTCCATGTCAGGGCTTTACTTGAACAGAGGATGATCATTCTAGGGATGCCAAACATAGACTACCACATGATCTGCTTAATGTTAATGAGAGACATGGAAAGCATCAACAGGCAGGATACATTGATGTCGCATCCACCCTGACCAGCAGGAAAGACACAACACCACATTGTCCTTCTTCAAGCAGGTTTATTCAGGAACACTTCCCATTGCAATGCAGGAACAGGAATCCGCGAACAACCCCGGGGCACGCCTTAAATACCCTACTGACTCCTCCCAATCACCCCAGTCACATAACGGCAGTCCATTGGTTCACAGGAAGTGACAACACCTCAGGCGAGCTGACGAGGCATGGAGTCTGCGCAGTGCAGGTGGCTGGGATGTGGCTAAGTCTGAGGTAATGAGGAAGTCAGGCGCAGGTCATAAGACCTGGCAGCCGTCCCGCGTGCCATCTTGGGGCGGCGGCCATACCTGCTCCTCACACATTGACTTCTTTCTGCTTTGGACAGGGTGTAGAATACAGAACTGCCTAAGATATTGAGTGTTACTTGGGAAATGTTTCTTTTGAACCATTTTGTGGAAAGGGCTGGTGTCAACATTCTAAAGCTACTCTTTGTGACAGAAGGTAGCCTTGCAATAAGTAATTCCAACACCAGGAACATGATGGAGCAGTTTCCAGTTGAGATAGGGTAAGATTGAAGTCTGGGAAGTTACTGCATCTTCTTTTGTGATCGCCACTTTAGACCCACACAAACATTCGTGAGCATTTTATGCTGAACAGAGAGCAAGTGCTCAGGCAGGCTAAGTGTGAGCAATGAGCACACAACTTTATTTTCATTCTTCACTTTTAATTAGGATGCACTGGAAAATTACACCTCGGTTCCTTGTCTCACAACCTCAACGAACACAGATGAGAAGAACTGTGTCTGGGGTTAACACACTCTAACACTCACAGTTTGCCATGCCACTGGTTAAACACAGTCTGTAGGCTGCAGCCAAACAACAGATTCAGTGGAGGGCAAGGCCAGTCTCAATAGAACATTAGCAAGGTCCGTCCTAAGTGAAAGTTATTCCAAAGACACACTCAGTTTGCAGTTTGGAAGTAAACAGTTTTCCTGGTACCAGAGCAGAGTATTAGAGTTTGATTTTAAAGTTAATAGATACAAGTCAGGGGGCAAATGCGATCGATAGCATACATACTTTAGTCTGGGAAGATATTGGATAGTGAAGATCCCAGAGTTACATCATTTTATAAAACAAAGAAGCCACAGAGCCACTGAATGGGAAGAAAGTAACAATAGCAACGCCTTATACATTATTAACTTTTATAGCTTAAAACCACCTCCATGTATATCATTGCTGCTGCGTAACGCAAGTCTTCCAGAATTTAATTGAATTGCCCAGGTCTCCTACCCTGTTCATCTTTCATCTCACTTTCCTCGTTTCCTACTAACACACCTTACGATTGGGTACTCAGGGTATTTTATGTGTAACATTTAAAAGCCCCTTAAAGAGGTTTAAATCAAATGATCTTAGTTTTATTTCTCCTGCTTCTCTTCTAAAACTAAAACATTATAACCTCTTTGCTGGAGTTCTAGCTTAGTCACTAAGGGGTTTGACTCACAATCAGGAGGACCTGTGTTTGGTGTCTGGCTACCAGGACCTCTGTAGAAGAGCCAAGACCAGTGACACACACATACAATCCCAGCACTGGATAAGTGGAGAGTGATGTTTTGCTGGGGTTCACTGTCCAGTTGGTCTAATTGGTTTAGAAAGCTTCAGACCAGTGAGAAACTCTGCCTCAAGAAAAAAGATGATATTGCTCCTAAGGAAGTGTTTGAAATTGTTTTCTGGCTCTACATGCACCTGAATATAGAAGTGTACCTCTATTCATGCAAACATGAACACATACACACGCACGCACGCATGTACACACACACACACACACACACACACACACACAGAGAGAGAGAGAGAGAGAGAGTAATCTCTGCAGTTCCTTTTCTCTATATTCACAAGCAACTGATTTCACTGTGTAGATTTATAGTAGAGAAATGGACTGTGTATTTCACAAAGTATCCATTGTGTTAATGCCCAAGGTGGATGGCTTAGTTAGGGTTTTACTGCTGTGAAGAGACACCATGACCAAGACAACTCTTATAAAGGAAAATATCTAATTGGGGCTGGCTTATAGGTTCAAAGGTTCAGTCCATTATCATCAAGGTGGGAGCATGGCAGCATCCAGGCAGGAATGGGGCTGGAAGAGCTGAGAGTTCCACTTCTAGTTTTGAAGGCAGCTAGAAGACTGGCTTCCAAGTAGCTAGGGCAAGGGTAATAATGCCCACACCCACATTTATACACCTACTCCAACAAGGCCATGCCTCCTAATAGTGATTTCCTGGGCCAAGCATACACAATATACAAACCATCACATGGCTTCTGCCACAAAGTATTAGGTAATCCTCTCAGCACTCTGACAGGTTCAACATTGGGCTTTAAAACCAAGAAAGGACATGGCATGTGTTAACATTATTCATTTAGCTTATTAGCATAGTGTTGGCAATGTTTCTTTTAAAATGTGTGAAAATGGGATTATTGATCCCAGAGGTCCACAGAGGATGCAAAACTACCATGGTGGTCTCACAGACTAGGAAGAAGTTGAAGGAAGTAGGTTGGGTCCTCTTAAGTGACCTTCCCTGTCTTCCTCTTTCCCTCGGAACTCAAATGTGGTTGTGTGCTAATGCTGCTTCTAACTGACTTCAACTGGAGCTTTAATTCCATAGATACTCACATCTCATCTCAGCATCTTCCTTTTCACTACTCCAGTTCATCTGCCTATGAACTCCAATGACCTCTTCATTCATCTTCTAATATTTATTGCACTGTATGGTGATATGTTGTTTTCTTCAGTGTCTTTTCAAGTGTAGTGTGTGTGCGTGTATGTGAATGTTTGTGGGTTTGTATTTGTGTGTTGAATGTGTGTGCAAGTGTGTGTTTGTGTGTGTGTGAGTTAGTGTGTGTGTGTGTGAATGTGTGCATTTGTGTGTGTGAGTGTGTGTGAATGTGTTTGTGTAAATATATGTATCTGGGTATGAATGTGTATGTGTGTGAATGTTTGTGTGAGTGTGTGTGTGCTGCAAGAGTGTGCAAGTGTGTACTCACAGAGAACAAGGATGACCTCAGATCTCTTCCACTATCGCTTCCCTCTTACATCTTGAGGCAGTTTTTCTCACTGACCCAGGGGCTGGCTGCTTGGGTGAACTGATTGGCCAGGAGCTCCAGAGATCTTCCTGTCTCTGCACTGTCTCCTGCCTCCTACCCCAAATGCTAGTGCTACTGATACGCAGGCCTGCATTAAGCATACTTGCATGACAGGCACCATACTGACAGAATCACTCAGCCCTGAATTCTTTTTCAATTGTTATTCCCTGAATTTCTGTTAACTACTTGATAAATTATAAGCAATTTGGCCACTGGGGACTCCTTTTCGATCGCAAAGTATGCACTATATAATGGAGCACTCTGAATATTAAATCTTGACTAACTTTCCTTCCCATATTTGTGGGCTCCATAATGATGAATTTTATTTTTGTTCTCAGGAAAAAAAACCACCAAGGCAAGTTAAACTGTATATTTAACCACTTTCAGTAGTTATTTAAAATCTAGCCCCTTCTATTTTTATCCTTAAATACCATAATTAGGATTTGTCTATACATTCTGTAGAATCTCAATGAGCTACCATATTATTCTATTAGTCACTCTCTACATTGTCAGGCCAGTAATTAACATTTCACCTGTCTTGAATTGTGCACAGTGTCTTCGAGGAGAGGCAAACAAAGTGAAAAGCTGGTTTTAATAGCACACCAAGCCAGCTGTCAGGAGAGAAGTGTTGTGACTTTGGTAAGTATAGTGCTTCTTTTGTTAGATGGTAATTTTGATTGATAGATCAACCCAACTATTTAAAATAGCTGATTATTATCCAACACATTTCTTTTCAGGAAATCAGCTAAAAATTATTCTGCTAATTATCTGTTCAGACCCGTTTTGTGAGTAAACCATGTATACTTGATGGTGACCATATGATTCTACGAGGCAAGTCTGTCCCCTAGAGCAGGAGTGGTGGTTCTCCCTCGGATCCCCGTGTGACTCAGAGTCCTGATGCCCTTGTCTTGTGTGAGAAGAGAGTTTTCACTCGTTAAGTCATTATTCTGCCTAAGAATTAAATTCAACCACACAGGAGTGAATCGCTGGGTCCAGGAGAAGGGTAACATCTATTTTAATACAGAAGGAAACAGTTTTGTAAGTGGCCTTTTCCAATGTGAGAAGCAGGCCCTTTGGAACCAAGGGGAATTACAGCCCATCCCCTCCTACCATGAATACTTCTGTCTCACCCTTTCCCACAGTCTCAGACACTCACAGATGTCAAACACAGGACTCAACATGTATCTGTTAGCTTGAAGACTAACTGATCCATTAGGTTAGATTTCACTTATAAGATAAAGTCACCACCCACAAAAGCTGGAACTGGGCACATGATGAGAAGTTCAAGTAGAAAGCATCTAAGGAAACTGCCACCGAGCTGAGGCCCTAGCAACAGACAGGTAATTAAGAAAAGAACGGTCATGTCCCAAGCAAGACAAGAAAACTTACAGAGACATGAATGGAAAGCAGCTTAGAGCCAGACTCCAGGAAGTTCAACTGCACCCAACAAAACTATTCTTTGAAGTTGGTAACAGGACTTGACTCTCTTTGTTCAGTAGAAATACGGCATTTTCCTCAAAACTGATTAGAATATAGGTAGTGTTTGTGTTTGGTTTGGTATACTACACTTTGAAAACTCTAAAAACTCATTTCATAAGTCTGTAAAAACACTACAGGATAAAAGCCTGTAAAGACAAATGAACTAATGGCTTACTTTTCCAACAGTCGCTGGTATTTTCCTTCACGTATTTGTTTTAAAGCCTTTACACGCTTCTCTTCAAACATGTTTTATCATTGATTAAGAACTTCATTACAATGGACACACACACACACACACATGCACACACAGATACACACACATAGACATGTAGATACAGAGACACACACAAAGACACACAGATATACACAGAGAGACATATAGACACACAGAGACACATACACACACACACAAACACACATTCATAGACACACACAAACACACATATATACAGACACACACAGAAACACAGAGAAACATACAGAAAGACACACACACACAGACACATACAAACACACACAGGTACACACACAGAGACACCTACACACATACACACATATACACACAAACACAGAGTCACATATACACACACATACATACCCACGCTCTGTCAAAGAATAGCTTTGAATTAAAAAAAATTCTGTCTGGAAATTGTTAGTACTTTCTGTTTATTTTTGGTCATGAAATCTCACAGTGGTATGCCCAGCTGTGGGTGTTTTCTGATTTTATTCAAGACTCAGTAGGAATTTTTAATTAAAAAGATCTTGTATGTTTTGTCTCTAAAAAACGTTTTATAATTGTCTGTTTTCTAGTTTGTTTTTTCCCTCTATACTTTCTTTTCTGTTAAAATGAAATTTTAAATTGCTATATGTTTGAGTATATATATTGATTATAATTTGCCCAATATTTTAACTCATTTCTCAACTACTTACTATTTGGGAACTATGTTTCTTCTCTTTTTTAGACTTTCTAAATTTAAAAGTTTCAAACTAGAACATATTAGCTTAGTGTATATTTGTATAAATAAATGGTCTATGGTTTTTTAATTATACACGTAAAATTCCTCATAGTCCTCCCATTCTGCACAACGTCTTGTTCTCATTTTATTAATGTATTATCTTTTGAAATCTTTGGAGTTTAATAACAGAATTATTGTAAATGGTTTTTTGTTCCTTGAATTCTCTGGGATCTTTTTTGTGAAGCAGTTTCTCTACTTTTTCAAAAAAATTAAAAATGTATTTATCAAATATCTAGAAGGCCTGTCTTTACAGTTCTATGTAAGAGGAAATGCAAGGTCGCCTGGGAGTGTATGCCCGTGTGAGCACATGTCTTGTAGTGTGTGCATGTGTGTGCTCACACTAGGACTGTCTGCATGTGTGAGCTGCACTCCCCATGCTTTGGCTCATCAGCAACAGAACTTGAGTCTCCTGTCAGGCTTCAACTTAGATCTAAAGGCTAAATGAGGCAATGGGGCACTCAAACAGGCTTCCCTCCCATCTGCCGGTGCCCTGATCAGTTGTCCCAGTTCTACCCAGATTTGAGGTCTGCTTCCTGAGAGAAAAACATTTTCATGCTCTCGCTCAGTATGTGCTGGTTTGCAAGCACACAGCAAGGACGACGTGAGGACATCTGTAAACACACTTTCCTTTCACTCTTGTCTGGAAACTGTCCCTGGGCTTCTGTCCGGCTGGCCAGTGGCCTTCCCTGCTGTCACATAAGCATTTTATCATATATCCTCGGGTTTCACTGAGCACATTCTGCCATCCATGTCTGGTCTTCAGTGGGATAGCTCTGTCTGCCAAGTTGGCTCTGTTATGGTTCCCGTGTATTCAGTCACACCAGCATAGCAGTTTTGCTGAAAGTGCTTTTTGGGTGAGGTTCAAGTTCCTAACTCAAGACTTTAGTATGAGTGGCCATTCTTGATCCTCTGAAATGGGACTGACTCCTTTGAAAGGCTTTAGGGACAACCCAAGAATTTCTGAGAATGACTATCTCTACACGTAGTCTTCATGTTTAGAGTACCTACCCACCCCTCCTGGTAGCCTGACCTATGGATTATAAACTTTCCACATCGACCTCACACTCCTGGAAACAATTCCTTAAAATGAACAGCTCAGTATACGTGTTCTACAATTCACATGTACACTTGCAAGTGAACATGGCAAATATCGAAACTTCTCATGCCCTGAAAGGTTCTCAGCAACTATTATAATCCCTCCATGGCTGTAAGTTCATTAATAAATTTTGATAAAATGGGGCATGAACGTGGTTGTAGTATATCATTTACAGAAGATTTGGTTAGTTATTATTATCTGTTACTTTTAGATAATTATTTTTCTATTAAGTTTCATCACTACTATTATGAATGTTGAATTAAATATCACACGAACCTTCTATATCCAAACAATTTTATGTATGCATGCATTATAAATACATAATTTTGCATTTTTCTTCCAGAAATGTGAGAAATATTAAAATGAACTGCAAGCTCCTGTGTTGTGCTGGGCACCTGTGGGTCATATGGCTCCAGCAGGGTGTTCTCAACTCAGTGGTCTCTCTTGGTTCAGAGCTCCTGGAGTGTGTGTACTGGACTTACTAAGTTCCATTGGTGGGTCATTACCACACCAGCCCCACTCGATGACAACCCACCCTCTAGAGAGCAGCCACAACACTCAGCAACCCGGTATAAATAAAACGCTGGACATTTATAATTAATCAGCCAGATTTATATATCAATAAATTCTCAATTCACAAGATGCCCATACCAAAATTTCTGTCAAATTGATATTTGTACAAGCTTCCCACCTAGATTAGACAAGTTACCCTTGTCTATCACTACATGGTAACACATTTACCTGTGGCTGTTTAAAACCACATGGATTCTCAATCATCCTGCTCGTCAGTCTCCATCTTGCTTCCTCTCCTCACCACCCTCTGAGTCTCTGCAACTCTTCGCTCTGCCTCCCCTTTCCCTGTCCAATCACAGGCTTCTTGTTGTATAAATAATTAAGTTAATTGGACAAATTAATTAATTAGTTAGTTAGGGAAAATCCTGCTACACAGGAATTTTATGCTTTTTTTTGTTGTTGTTGTTCACCTCACTATTAAACATTTTAAAGGACAGTGACAACTGTAACACCTTCAAGGAGCACTGTCTACCACAAATAACAGTATCAGAAAGTTCACAAGTTCAAAAGAACTATGGGTATTTTATCTATCAAAGACTCAGTTGACATATGAAAGTGGTTTTACATTGTGTCCCAAAGGGACAGAATAGTAGAAAAGTTTTGGTGTTTGCTTATTTTCTTGTTTAACATAAATAAAAACACTATATGAATTAGTAACAGTAAGAAGCATAACAGATATGAGGTGCATGCCCGTGATCTCGGCATAGAGACAGAGAGAGGACCTGCTTACAAGTTCCAGGGGAGCCTACCACAGAGTGAATTCCCACTGTGTCAGAGGTGTACAATGCAATGCCATCTGAAAAGATTTTAAATTGACAGAATTATCCTGAGATAGCATGGCTTTAATATGTGTTCTTACCACCAGACACAGAGAACTGCTTGGCTCTCAGGCACCAAACATCAGGAACACAGGCATTTTGGAACCCTGGCCCAAGGATAGTCTAATACTTCACCTTCTAGCTATGGTATTTCTGTTGAAATTAACCTGTGTATGTGTGCCTTCCCCCAACAAACATTTTCCATATATCAAGTTTATGGAGTTTTTTCCCCTATTAAATGTAAAACAATACATATGGTAGTCTGTAGACGGGAGAAGGCTCTGACCACTTCAGTTCAGTTACTTTTAGCATTTTGGTTCATAAGTTATAAAAGGTTGCTGAGAACAGAAATGGATTGCATCTAGAGTGAAATTGCAAACCATTTGATGTCAGTCATAAGACAAGTCTGGATACAGGGCTGGGAATTGGGAAAGAGAGTAAGAAAGGACCAACCTGCAAGCCTGCATCACAGACAATAGTCACTCCTATGCAACCCTAAAGAACCTTCCGACTATGTGTGTGTGTGTGTGTGTACATATGTATTTAAGACATATACATGTACATGCGCGTGTATGTATAAAATATATATATATCTTAGTGTGTGTGTGTGTGTGTGTGTGTGTGTGTGTGTGTGTGTGTGTGTGTGTGGTGTGATGCAGAACAACCAGATTTCTTACCTATCAACTTTGCAATAAGAAAAGAAGTGTTATCTTTTACTTTTCTGAATTGAAGCAGTAGAAGAAGTGAGTTTCCTATGAGGATCTAAAATAAATTTGAATTAGGAGTATTGATGAACTTCAGTCCTGGGGGAATCACTATACTTGAGTATGAAACCTAGGTTCTCAAATTGGAATCACCATCTAGTCCATTGGCCTTCTCAGGCAAAGGCTACAACAGGAACTTGGTGAGGGATAGATGGAATAGCATCTCTCAAATAGCACATCAGAAAACCCACCAGGCAACTAAAGGTGCCTTTTCTCCTACACAGTCACGCTTAGAGTAGCAGTTGCAGTTGCATAATTCTGACTACAAGTCACAGAATAAATAAAACACAAAAGAACTAATAGGAGGCCAAAATTAGTAAACAAGTGAATGAAAAATATACATTTTTTAATTTACACATTTGACTAAGAATAGCTATGCCAGAAAAAGAAAAGATAAATGAACATCTGTTATTCCATGAAATGTTATTAATATTCATATAGAAATAGATGCTGCTGAATCATTCAGTATAGAACCTTAATATAGTTTAATTATTTTCGTCTTCAGGATTTGCACAAGCCCTCTGAAAGCAATCTGTGATTAGAGTCCCCAGCAGATTTAGAACATGTGGGCTTCCTAATATTGGTGAGTGTCCTTGGTTATACTCTGAAATCTAAAAGATCCCCAAGGCTACATAATTCCTAAAAATTAAGAAGCCATTTCTTCATTAACAATGTTTTTTAGTGACTCTGAAAAATATCAGTCTTAGCTAATTACCAATGGAGTAACCTTTGATGTTTTAAATATTTGTCTTGGTCTTAGTCACCATGGGCATGATTCTGCTTGGGAAGGTGGTAAAATTCAAGTGTATTTTCTGAATGCCATTCTCTTCCTCCCATGTCCTTGAAGATCCCCTGAACGCCCACCTCCACCACCATCACCTGATGGCGACTGGCTGGAAAGAGTCCAGTGAGGTAAAACAGCGCCCCGAGTAAGAGTAAGAGCCAGGGTCTCATTTGGGAATTTATTTCTTTTGCATAAATTCTAAATAAAAAACTCTTCTCTAATATCATCTCACTAGCTAGTCAGAGTTTAGGATATTCCAAAATTTGAGCATGGAACCACACCAGCCAAACAAAACCTCCAAAATGGGAAAAGTAAAAGAACAGAAAAGAAAATGAAGAGAAAGAAGCATAGGCCAGGGTTGCCCGATCTGGCCAACCGACTGTCACAAGAAGCTAGGCCAACTGCGCCATCTCACAAAGTCAAAATCTTAAATCATGTGGTTTATTTAAATTCTGAGTGCTTCTCCCACCCTTCTGTTTCTCTTTTTATAATGATCAGTTGTTAAAAAAAAAAAAAAAAAAAAGAGGTATTTCATTGAACCAGTCAACTGTGCAGAGGGGCCACAGAACTCTTGTCAGAGTGAAGGCAGTGCTGGCTACTCTCTTTCGTCTACTGCTTCCTCTCCTGTTCAAATCCCTGATCTGTAGTAGCTTGTCGCCAGCACAATCATTTACACATGGCCCTCTGACAACTTATCAATCACGAGCAGCTGCAATTTAAATATTTTGGCTTAAAACACCCCCTCCGTATGTCAGGACACATTAAGCTGAAACAAACATTTTGCTAAGATGTGAAATGAAGCAGGCACATTAAAGGCTACGATCATGCATTGGGATTTATCGCTTTCTGATGCACTGTTTAGGTGACCAGTGGGATAGATGATCTAGGGTTCCAGAAGGAAATGGGAAATGCCCAGAACCTGCTGGATACCAGGAACTGTTAGACTCTAGATTCTTTGTTTTACATTTATTTGTTTTGTTTTATGTATATGTGGGAGAGATGCATGCATGGCACAGTGCTTCCCTGAAGGCTGGAGGACAATTTGATAGAACTAATCATTCGCTTTTACCACATGGGTCCTGGGGATCAAACTCAGGTCACCGGGCTTGGTGGCGTGTATCCTCACCTGCTGAGCAGTCATACCAGCCCAACTTCTTTTATGTCCCTATTATGCTTTACATTGGCATTTATTCCTAACTTAAGGAATAAAACCTGTAAAAATTGTCATTGCTGAGCAGTAACAACAAGAACAATAAAAGCCAAAATCCAACTTATTTTCTTATATCTCCAATATGTGTTCGTTTCACATGAATACTGTTGCACGTGCTTGGAATAGATTTTTCTCATTTCTCCATCCCTGGGTAGTTTCCAAGAAGACTTGCGATAGTTATATAGAAGCACTTTGGAAAAGTGATCAAAAAATGCACTTCAACAACTTCAGAAGTCCTTTGCAATGCCGGAAGGGTAGTCTCTGCGCAAGCAATTGCAGGTAAGTATTATAAGATGCCAGAGCCAACATCACTTTCTCTGCGTTCCCTCCTTGCTTGGGAGATGGCTTTCATTTCAGATGATCCATGCAGGTCCTGGGGCTCACCCTGGAGAAGCCTGTGTTATATTTATAAGATATCCCATTATCTAGTTTCAAATACCAAGTCGGAAGGGAGTTGGGCAATAGTGTGCAGAAAAGCTTTTGTTATGAAAACTCAAAATACCAATCTATCAAACAAAGATGATTTGATTGCATTCTGAATAGTAAATCACACACAGCAGACTATGTCTGCATATAAATTATAACCTGAGTAATGAAACCAAACGTTTTGGTATGCTTGCACTTTTGCCTAGGGTTCAGAATCCATCAGTTACTCATTTCCAATGGTTTTTTTTTTTTGTTTTGTTTTAATGCTAGCTTTCCTTTAAGTTTCTATTTCATTTAATGCAAAAAGGAGTTCATGCTTTAAACTAAATATGGTAAGGATGGGAAGGCATTAGTCTCTCTCATAAAGGCTCAAAGACTGAGTCAAATTTCTCAATTTAGGACCTGACAGTTTTCAGTCCCTGTGACATAATTTCTGCCCACTGCATCCATCTACACTTTTCTCCCCTGCAATTCAGGACATGAGCACTTAAAGGGCACCCAGGGCCTTCCTCAAACAGGCCAATTTTTCCCACTTGTATCCTTTCCTGGGAACCTTCCGTCGGGCAACTAGGCTATCAAGCAGCCAAGTTGTCAATACCGATATAGAAATCAAGCTGGACATGGAATAGCAACATAAGGAAGAGGGGGCCATGACTAGCACTATCTGTAATTAGGATTCTGCTTCTCAACACATATCCACCGACAAACATATAATCCTGAAGAAAGGAAGAAGAGAGAAGAGACCAGTCTTCCCTCTTGCTTTTCCTACATATCTGTCTCTAAAAATGAACCAAAGATAACACTGAATCCCCTCCATGCCTGTAAAGTAGGTCTTCTCATTTACATATGTCAACCAATCACACAATTACACTGGGGGAAAAAAAACCCTCTCGACACAATTGATGATCCTGGCCTTAAGAAATGAATTAACAGAATTGTAAGGCCCCTTTGATATATTAGCCCTGCATTTGTACCAGTTCCCATATCATGGTTACACCATGAGAGACAGAACAGTTACACAAGCCACACCAATGATGACAGTTTATTGCAGAAGTTAAATTGCTAAAGATCAATATTTTAGCAATCTAGATGAGGGGAGGTTATGGGAAGTAGGGGAGGATTTGGACTTGATGGTTTAAAAAAATGGATTTAAACTCTTGATCCTCTATATTCTATCTACAAAGAGGTTAGTTCCAGCACCCTTAGAGGGCCTACAAGCGGTTAGAATTTGCAGGGTGTTGACGTGTGCAGCTTGGTATTACACACATGCCACTATAAGCAACTCTCAGAATATTCCCATGAAGGATGCATTTTGATTAAGTTCATTTTACTGAAGATGAAACTAACTGGGGCAGTGTGTTGGGTGAGTACAGAACCCTGTGTGACAGGACTCACTGTGTTGTCTAGTCTCAAAGTACTGAGCTGGGTGAACAGAGAATGTTGTATGACCCTGGAAGGTGAGAGTACCCACTGTGCTTTCCAGCCTTGTAACTAACCTAACCACATCATGGGCACCCAGCAGAGGCTCCAAATAGTAGACACTGCTTCTTCTGACTAGAAGACAGAAGGGGCCTCACGACAGAACTTCAGCACACTTGGGAACATAAGCCAATGGTCAGCTCTATGAAAGTGTCTTGGCATCTGCTCACCTCAGCTTGTAGGAGACAACCTCTCTGATGACAACTGCTCTAGGCACTGGTCTAGATCTATGAGTATAACAGAATGATTTCATTTCTTCTTCTTCTTCTTCTTCTTCTTCTTCTTCTTCTTCTTCTTCTTCTTCTTCTTCATCTTCTTCTTTTTGCTGCTTTTTTTTTTTTGGTTTTTTGTTTTGTTTTTGATTTTTACCAGTTGTGTTTGATTCCATCCTAGGTCTCTGAGATATTCAGCACTTGATTCCTAGTTAACCAACATGTCTCAGGTATGTGCTCCTACTTGTGGCTTAAGCCTCAGGTTGGACCATTCACTTCTAATAGGGGAGTGTCTATGAAAGTGAAGATTATTCAGCATGCTGTTACCTCCTATGCTAACCATGGCGAGGGCTGAGGAGAGCGTCAGTCCCAGGGACATGACATCTGGCCCTTTGCAAGGTGACAAACAGCTTATTTTATGAAAACCATGAACATGGCTCTTCACACCAACGCCAACACAACCTCAGAGGATGTGGAGTCCATACACTCGGGACACAGAAGAACTCATGGGCAAGAAGACTTTCAGACTCAGAGGTGGTGGATCTCACAGCTTGCAAGCTTAGAACAAACTTCTACATCAAGGAAACATCTCCTCTCTATTATTCTTTAAGCAGCAATGTCCTTCATAAGGCTTGAAAAGGTTCAGGCATCAGTTAAAAATGGAAAGCAGGAAGTATTAATCTGCCACTCTTTGTATGCAAGGCATTTTGAATTAGGGTCTCTCTCCCACAACCAGCCACGTGACATCAGTCACACAATCCCCCATTGTGGACTCACAACTACACCACCGGTTCATTTGTTAAAGTTTGATTTCTTTTATGTGCATATAGATGTGCAGTGTGTGTGCCTGGTGCCTGTGGGAGTCAGAAGTATTTAAATCTTGTAACTGGAGTTATGAATGGTTGTGAGCTACTGTGTGAGTGCAAGGGATCAAACCTGGCTCCTTTGTAAGAACAACAATGTTCTTAATTGCTGAGCCAGCTCTGCAGACCTCAGATTCATTTTAAAGATGGCACTTGCTGCAGTGTTTTCAAAGATGGGCTCGTGTTGACCTTCTGACCTTCATTTCCCACAAACACAAAATGCCAAAGTCAAGGCAACTCTCAACCTTTGAGTTAACCCTTTCTCATTAGCATATGAACATGGAGGGACCCATGACTCCAGCCTTATATGTAGCAGAGGATAGCCTTGTCGGGCATCAATGGAAGAAGAGGCCCTTGGTCCCATGAAGGCTTGATGCCCCAGTGTAGGGGAATGGGAGGGCATGGAGGAAAGAGTGGGTGGGTGGGTTGGGGCACACCCTCATAGAAGCAGAATGTAATTAACTTATAGTCAACTTTACACACACACACACATACACACAAGCATACACCAGCTCTACAATGTGTTGCATCATAAAAATTCATCCTAAACTCAGAACTTCCACCCCAGGGAAACTTTTAATAGACTGTGTTAACCCACACAAGTATGCTGTTATGGATAAAATAATTTGTGCACTGGGGGTGGAGGGTGTACATTTGTTTCACTGAACATATTATATTTTTCCCGCAGAATTATTTTTATATTCATTATGCTGGAAATATCCACAAAATGAAAATTTTGTGCAATCAAATTTATAAGAAAACAAAGCTTCGTCTGGTATTTTCAGTATATATTTGGTATTTGCGGCGCTTCTTTAATGAAAAAGAGGAGAGAGCTGGAGGACAGGAGACGGCAAGCATGCATAAATTAAATGGTGCTGCTACCTGCAGGGAATGTTAAGTACCCCAAACCATATTTTATATATATGGTTATCTCATATATTGGACTACATAGTTGTGGAGAGCACCACAGGTAACTATACACAACAGATGCCTAATAAAATATCTCTACAGAGGCTGGAGATGATGGCTCAGCAATTACAAGCCCTTGCAGAGGAGCAGAGCAACACTGGCTGGCTCGTCACTACCTGTGCCTTCAGCTCCATGCTATCTTGTGCTCTTTTGCCTTCTGCAAGTCCCTCCAAGCACTTGCGTAGGCGTACATGCAGATGAACAGACATACGTGTAAAAATAAAGTCAAACTAAAATAACACAAACGTGTAAGGTTATGTGCTCACCATCTCTCGTTACAGATGTTAACGTGGTCAGAGTCTAGAGCTTCCTGCGCAGAGGTCAGAACGAGGTCTGCAGCGCAACGTTACACGGGGTTGATTGTGAGAGGCCTGGGAAAAACACGTGACTTTTCTCAACCCCAAGGACTGCCTCGTTGGTAAGCTCTTTACGCTTCATTAGACAGTTTCATAGATCATATTTAACGGAAGCAGCAATCTTGCACGTATGTCTTAGAGGTGAAAGTATTATGAAATCTAATAAGTTAAGACAGGACTGAGCTTCTCAGATGTGCTGGCAAACTCAAGACAGAACACTAGAGCTTGAGAGTTGGTCCAGTCACCTTGTGTCCATAGGAACCACTATAACTCAACTCATCATTTGGGTGGCCCTGGCCTCTGATTTTTACTAAGCACCGTTTGCACAAAATTCACCAGCCAATAGAGTATAATCATTAAAGACGTATAAATAATCACTGTGAAATAAACAAAGTCTGTTCTTTGCCTCATTGAAACAAATCCCCTTACTTGTGACGGCTATCTTGAAAAGTCATCAATTGCTTCAATTAATAAACGAGAAAGAACGCATTTCAGGTTGTTTGTAAGAAGAAGCAGACCCTGGGTGGAAGAAGACATACATGGGTGGTGAGACGACCAGTGGTGGGTCGTCTGTGATTACAAGCACGGCCCTTCCTCCTTGGCTGAAAACTCAATGATGGGTTACTTTTCCAGCAGCAAAGTAATGACTCAGGTAAGTAAAGTTGTATGCTCCAGGCGGTGCCTGCTGCCAGGCCGGTGCACAAAAGACACCCAGAGGCATGCCTGCCATAGGGAGGCAGGCAGGTGCCACTATGATGAGCTAGTGTGTGTTAGAGCGATGGTGGAGAAAGAGAATCCCAGTGGTTTGTGCACTCTGAAGTCAGCTGGAACTAGAACTGGAAATGGAAGGCGGTGAGGGTCAGCCTGCTGTGAGTAGCCTGCGCTGCGATCCTGAGGCCATGGTGATGTCTTAGCTCATCCTGCTGCCCTGCAGAGGCCCATGTCAGGGTCCGTGGCTCTGGAGCAGCAGGGGCTGTGTCGATGTCCATGGCCCATGTTACCACCAAAGGCCATATAGACACTGGAGGATGTGAGAGGGTGACAGGTGGCCCTGCCCTTTGTCGGCAGTGCACTGGTGTAAGCAGAGAAGAGATGCCATCACTCAACATCTTACTACTCCCAGCATGCAGAGAAGCAGCCCTGCCCCTCACCTGGGCAAAGTGGGAGAGCTAGCCCTGGTGTCCTGGGCACAGGAGAGCCGGCAGGCCCAACAACTCAACTCTGCTACTACCCAGGCCCAGATCCAGGGCAATTATGAGTTGACCCAGTCCAATATTTACCTCATCTAGGAACTGCTAGAGCTCACCAAGTCCTACATATTCAAAGCTGCGAGATCTCCCTGACACAGGGTAACAACAGGATAGCCAAGAGGATCCCCAGTGGGTGAGGATCCAGTACGGAGAGTGTAGCAGAAGCTGGAGGCTACAAACCAGACCAATGACTTATTTGCAAGTAAAACTGTTGGGACAGGAGGGTATACTGTGTGCCACACCATGACACACAGCAGCTCCCATGGTGAGATATTTATTTTATTTTATTTTATTTTAGTTAGTTTTTGTCAGGGAGGCTACAAGGGGGGAGGGGAGATATGGAGGGATGGGGAAACTCGTGGGATTGGGGCGCATGGTGTGAAATTCACAAAGAATCAATACAAAGTTTTGAAGAAGAGACACAAGTTCTAATGAAGAGGCAAGTTGTACACTCCAAAAATGAAGTGATTTTCAATTTTAAATATATCCCCAAAACTATATCCCTATAATTTTTTTTCTGTCAGAGTCATAAATTGAGCACCTTACATGCATTTTTGACTGTGTCTCTTTTAACTTTTGATCGGTTTTTTGGTGACTTTCATATTATGTACCCTAGTTCCTCTAATCTCCCCAGTTCCTCATATCAACATTTTGCTCTTGCAATGTCCCCCAAAACAAAAACCATCTCATCGTGGAAGCACCAAAACACACCCCCCTGTCCACACATCTTCACTTGCAAGTGTTCACTGCAGTAAGTCACTGGTCTGTTTCAAGATCTCCGACTTCTGGGACACCATCAATACTGAATCCTCACTGGGACTCCTTCTGATTATCCTGTAGCTGCCCCGTGTCATGGAGCTCCTGCAGCTTTGGAATTCCAGGACTGGGTCTTTTCATGCACCGCAACCATTTGCAGATAATAAGGGTTTTGGGTTGGGCCAATTCAAAGCCCTAAATGTGGACCTGGGTCTTAGATGAACTGGTCAGCCTGCTGGCTCTCCCTTATCTGCACCACCAGGGCAAGGCCACCCAATGCTATCATTGGCCAGAGGCAGGGTCAACTCTACTGCACTCATGTCCTCTGGGCTGCTCACATGCACCCATACCTCCAGAGTCAGCTCAAAGTGCTGCCTAGTCAAGTCACTGGGCCCACTTTCCCAAGTGCTGCAGACTGTGAGGAACTGCCCCACACTCCACACCCCTGGGGGTTGCCTTTGCCATTAGGGCCAGTTCTACTGTGTAACCCAGGCAAGGTGCAGGGCCAGCTCTCCTGAGTGCTACAGCCAGTAAGAGAGCAGAGATAGCTCTCCAGATTTCATGATCCTAGGGCCAGCCCCTCGAGGAGGCATCACCCTCAGCCCCTCGAGGAGGCATCATCCTCACACCAACTCCATTTCACAGCAGATGAGTTGTGGAGGCAGCTCTCCCATGCTTCCACTCTTGAGCCTGGGTCAGCTCTACTGTGCTGTCCAGGTTAAATACAGGGCTCACTCTCTCAAATGTTGCAGCTTGGATGGATCAGGGCTAGCTCTTGATTGCTGGAAGTCACAAGGGGTCTGGACAGGGGTCACTACCTCTGTGTGTGTGCCACCTCTTGCAGATTCAGACCAGGGCAGGCTTACCCCCATCTCACCACCAGGGCCCGTTTCACAGTGCTGCCTGGGTGAGGTACAGGACCTGCTCTCCTGAGTGCTACAGCTGGTGGCAGATGAGGTCAGCTCTCCAGAGCACTCCATCCAGTTGGGGCTGGGGCCAGTTATGCCCAGGCTCTGGACATACATGTGGTCTCTGTTGGCTAGTCTGACCACAGACACCCCCATGTTCTCCAGGAGTAATATGAGCCACCATGAACATCAACACTGACCCCTGCCTCTGCATAAACACAGACTCAGAAATAGCCCTTAGCAGCAGCTTTGGCTAGTATGTCACCATGGCCCAAGGAGGCTGGCCACTCACAGCTCCTCTCTACCCCGAGTCTCCAGTTCCATCTCTCTTCATAATGCTTAAGTTGTTCCACTTTTTTTTCCTCTCCTATCTGGCCAACACATACTGGCATGTTGTGGTGGCTACCACTGCAGGCTGGCTATGCAGCTGGTAGGACCTGTGTGACATCCTCCATCCATGCTGTGTGGTGGGGGAGCAAGCTGGTGTCTATGGCCCGCCTGTGCCAGGCATTGGAAGGCAGGTCTCTGGGTGGCATGACAGTCTACAAGTCTCTGTCTGTCTCCCCCTGGCACAGGAGGGCAGGTCTGTGGGTGGCATGGCATTCCACAGGTCTCTGTCTATCCCCTCCCTCATTTTGATGCCTGGATTTGATTTTATCTGATTTTTATGAGTCCTAGGCATAAAACAGCTTTGGCCACCATCAAGCTAGGATGAAGAAAGGACAGCCATACATTCTGCCCTTGACTGATATAAGATCAATACCACCAACACCATGGTGTCTCTTTGCCCATTGCCAGGGGGTGGGTGGGGTAGGGGCTACAACTCATTTTTAGCATTCCATTCTCTGACTAGTCCTTGAAAGTTATCAAAGAACTTATCATGTCACTAGTGTGGATAGATGCACACTGTCCTGGAAGTTGAGGAAATTACGGACTTAAACATCATAGCTAATCTTTTTCCCATTATACCACTATTATCAGTTAAGGGAGGATATTTGGGGGCTGGAGAGATGGCTCAGCAGTTAATAGCACTGGCTGTTCTTCCAAAGGGCCTGGGTTCAATTCCCACCATCACATGGCTACTCACAACCATCTGTAGCTCCATTTCTAGAGGATCTGGCACCCTCACACAGACACACATGCAGGTAAAACATTAATTAATGAATCAATTATTAATTAATTTTTTTAAAAAGAGAGGATGTTTGAT
Organism: Mus musculus; assembly: GCF_000001635.26. NCBI lineage: Eukaryota > Metazoa > Chordata > Mammalia > Rodentia > Muridae > Mus > Mus musculus. Next base: position 119,716,314 of record NC_000080.6, on the reverse strand, counting down.
CTGTTAACATATGGTTTTGCTTTCTTTGTCTCTTGGATCCATCACGGGACACACACAGACACACACACACACACACACACACACACACACACACACGGTGTGGTGTGACAGACTGACATAATGTTTGTACTTTACAACCTACAGAGAGGATGCTTCTCATTGTGGAATGCATGGGGTTAGTGTATGTTCCATATATGTCAATCAAATTAGTGACCTAACTCCACCTTTATTCTCTTTGAGGTATGAATACTGCACACTAGTGATATGGAGCCAATTAGACAGTGATTGATCAGAACTGTAAACACTGGCTTCTGATGCAGAGTTGAGTACCACAGTTGCATGCCGTGTAGACTTGGGTCTTCTGTCTTTCTGCGACAAATACTTAAGAGCCAACAGCAGTTCTATTTCTATCTTTTATGTGTCAAAAACTGATGTAACGAGAGAAATAAGCTATGTACATATAAATCCCTTTGACTTAAATCCTTTTAACTTAAGTAAAATAATCAATATCTGGTCTACTTAATGCCAAAATGATTGGTTCAACCTCCATTATCACTTTTCATTGGTTTATTTTGGCATGCAAGAAAACAGAATAGTAGTTATGATACTTATCTATTAAGCAATAGAAAACTGTCAGATTAAGAAACCAGCCCTGCCAAACAGGTCACTTGTAAACGCTGTGTGCTGTGTCATGAATTCTCATTTTACGTATTGATTTTTTTTTATATATGCCTTTGCTTCAAGCTAGAAAACAAAATCATCTATGTTTTGTAAGTATTTTTGTGTGGTGTGCAATGTATTCACATGGATTATATGCTCAGGGAATATCTAACAGTCACTATCCTGGAAAACAGCCCTCCAATACATCTTATATGCTCAGAGGGTATTTAACAGTCACTATCCTGGGAAAGTAGCCCTTCAATACATCTCACAGTTTCTCTCTCAGGTGGGTCAGCTGCTACCAAGCGTGCCGACGCACACCACTGTGAGTTGCACTGTAATTAGCCGTACACTTCATGTCACAGAGCTTCACTACAGAATGATAACAGGTTAGAGCTATCAGTTAAACTATCAAGTGTATGAAAAAATGTTGACCATGAGAATGATGTCACAATGGGAATATTCCAGCTCTCCAGGAGTCAACCAAAGTCTGTTCTTCGCTGAGGCAACCGGCTACTCTCAGAAAAGAATGTATGTCTATGAGACATTGACAGTAAGCATCCCTCATCAATAAGTGTGCGTTGAGAGTCTGGTTCTTAGTTTTAAACATCAGAGCAGGCCCTAGAAGCAGCCAGCAAGCCTCTCAGACCTAATTCCTTTTCTACTTCTAACTACAAGTGAATAATCTGCTTCAAAAGTGTTGCAGGAAGTCAGATATTAACACCAACACTCAAGTAAGTTACTCGGCAGTTAAAAAGTTCAACGACCATAAAGATGGTATCTCTGGCTGTACAGAGACATAGTTTAAAGAACACCATTTTCTGAAACTCTCATGCAAAATGAACAAAAACACATTCAGAAATACAAAATAAAGATGATAAAACATCATTATTTCACCCATATTTTTAGATATAAATTCTAGAGTAGGAAATACAGAACCTCTACAGTCACAATTCAGTAGTTTATTGTGACAGAGTATATGCATGTGTGTATATGCATGTGTGTATATGCATGTGTGTATATGCGTGTGTGTATATGCGTGTGTGTGTGAATGTGTGTTTGTGTATGTATGTATGTATGTATGTATGTATGTGTATCTGTGTGAGTGTGTATGTGTGTGCATATGCATGTATGCGTGTATGTTTGCATATGAGTGTATGTGTATGTATACAGGTGTATGTGTGTGCATATGCATGTGTGTATGAGTGTATGTATGTGTGTATGTGTGTGAGTGTATGTATACACGTGTGTGTATATATGTTTGTGTATATATGTGTGTGCATATGTATGTATGTGTATATGAGTATATATTTGTAAATGTGTGTGAGTATATGTGTATGTATGCATGTGTATGTGTGTGCATATGTATGTATGGGTGTACAAGTGTGTGTATGTGTGTGTATGTGTGAAGTTGGACTTTTAACCCACTTCACCAAGATCTAATTTTTCCAAAAGTACACCTGTCTAACTACCTCTAGATAAGTAAGGTCTGTTAGAAATGGGCTTAGTCCTCCAGCTTTACTTTGCCCATTTCTTAATATAAAAAGATCATTTCAATCAAAAAATGTACGTGGAATAAATTGGCCCGGAAGTGCCTATTCCCACGAAAACCAAACATACTGTTCAAATGCAGCCTCACACGTCTCAATCCCTTCAGAGTCTCACTCCACGGCTTGTGATTTCACTCCTACAAAGCTCTGTAAAGCAGAGGCAAGGGTCCTTGTCTTCTCTTGTGCTAAGTGATGTGGATTTTATTTGTTTGTTTGTTGCTGTTGCTAAAGTTACTTCCTGCTAGAGAACAGAGACAGATCCCTTCCTTGTGCACATAATAGGTGCTTTATTAACAGCCGTATAAGTTAAATATGAGGGGGTTTTCTTAGAAGCGGTGGTTTTCTTATCAGTTTGTATTTGTACATGTATAGGTCCCAAAGAAACCTAAATACATATGTGTGCATATGCAAAGATGTATGTTCTGTGTTTACGTATATGTAAATATGTATGTGTGTTAGGATGGATGGCTAAACTCTGCTTCTGCTACGCTTTGGCTGACATTTGCTTCAAACAAAATAACAGCAATAAATTAACTGTGCATGTGTCAGAGCAATGTCAGAACCTTAATACCTGGTAATATCTAGGCTGTTACAATGTTGCGATGGACATACAAATTTAGCAAGACTGCATTCTAGGATAGTGTCCATCAGCAACAACTCTGCCAAGGCATACCAGGTTTAATTAAAATACCAAAATGTAGGAGGAGACACAGTTTGACAGATAAATGTGAATATTATGGTATTGTCATTGTGTTTTACTAATGAGTTTAGATTCCTTCTTTAATTGACATTTCCATCTGAGTCACAGATAAGACAGATTTTATGGGAGAAGTTATATATAGCTGGGCTCTTGCTGGATAAATGAGTGACATTTAAATATCATAAATAATATACCATTCAACTCCTCTCATGAACCGATGGCAGTATTCAAAAGAATACACTGGTATTTTCAGTACATGAAGTCCAGAGAACACCACACATAATGTATAGTTACCTCATGGAAAAACTGTTGCAACAAATTGTTTCTACGCAATGCATGCAGAGTCTTAGATAGAAAAGAGAAAAACATAAGACTCCCCGCAGGTAATTTAATTTGTGGTCTATAAAAATGAATGGGGAGGGCGTAAAGCTGCCTCTGACAGTGTGTCAATGATTTTCTCTTTCAAATAACACTAATAAGGTGCTTTTCTGGAATTATTTTCATTGGGTACTAACAAAAGACATGAGGAAAAAAATCCATCAACTGATACAAGGCTGCATCATGATCAAGACAAAAGAAATCAGCCCCTCGTTTATTTTAAAATATCAGGGAGAGGGCTTCTTTCTCCATTGGCCTTTAATGAGGTTTCCGCCAGGAATTCACCCCAAGCACTTTAGCTTAATGAACAACATTTGCTATTATGAAGTCTCTTTTGTATCAGGTCTACACTCCAGGTGCTGCAGCTGCCAGAGCCTGGGTATGATCCACAGCACGTCTTTCTCTGAGAGTCGTGGTCAGCCTCTAGAGTCAAAGCCGCTCTCCCCCACTTACCCAGTTTACAGCTGGCATTCTGATAATTCAGCATATCTCAGAGAATCATTGTGGCCCTACAAATCTGAAGGCACAGAGGCAAAGGATAGACTCAGAAGAGGAGAACAAAGCATTTGACTCAAAGAGGCAAAATTTTACCAAGCATTGTGCATATAAAGAGAGAATAAATGACGTGAAATACTTTCAAGATTATTACCCTTCCTAAATATTTATGTACAAATGCCGTTTCACTGAATTCCATAAGTATCTGTGGCCATAAAGAGGGGCTTATAAGCCATTACAAATACATATGTCTGAATATGGGCAAGAGTCTTTATAAACTAGATGAACCTGTGTCCTGATTGCTTTCAAAAAAGGAAAGTAATGTGTATACCATGAATTGTATATTATTAGTTTCCCCAAATGTTTATGAAATACTATGGTTCAGGCACAAAGATGAATACTAAATTTTCCTGGCCTCCAGAAACTTAGTCTAAGGAAGAGCTAAGATTCTACCCAAGCAGTCACATTAAATAGAGCCCTGGCTTAGGTAGTCTGCAGCCCTCTCACTGGAGGAAATAGTTGTCCTGTCTAGTGAATGGTGGGGATCCTTCATCATGGACTACAGAAACAATCTGCATTTTAGCAGATGCACAGGAGAATAAGCATACTGTTGAGAGCAAGCAGAACCAAGTTCTGCAAACCCAGACATCATGCTTTAAACTCAGAGCAACATAAAAATCACTGCACTGAAATCGAACAGGAAGGAACATGAAAAGCTATGTTGAAATTCTAACTTGCACCCTAGAGCAGCCTGGCTTTGTTCACTTTCCATACCAGGCTTTAAATAAATTGGGTTTCCTTTGAAGAAATCATCTGTCACTAGGACTATGTATTTGAAGGTCTTTCATTGAAAGCACACAGTGTTTGGGGGGATATTTGGGGATTGGCAATTGAAGGATAATTAGAGACTAGGCATGCCCTTCAAGCCAGGGCAGTCAGTATAGCAATGGTTCCATCCGGTGATGGGATTCATCAAGCTTCTGCAGAAACGGAGTCCTACAGGGAGAGGGAGAGGACAGACAGGCAGAGATGATCAGTCTCGAGCTGTGGAAGCAGGGACGATGGGAAGATACTGCTAAATGCCTGAATGTGGGGTAGGAGAGGTGTGGCCTTGCTGGAGTGGGTGTGGCCTTGCTGGAGTGGGTGTGGCCTTGCTGGAGTGGGTGTGGCCTTGCTGGAGTGGGTGTGGCCTTGTTGGAGTCGGTGTGGCTTTGGCTGAATAAATGTGTACCTGGGGGTGGACTTTGAGGTCTCAGAAGCTCAGACCCGTTCTCTTCCTGCTGTCTGCCTGTGTGCCACTATGCTTTCTGCCGTGATGACAGTGAACTAAACTTCTGAACCTCGAGCCAGCTAAAATTACACGCTATTCTTGATAAGAGTTATGGAGGTCAAGGTATCCCTTCACAGCAATGAAGCCCTAACTAACACAGGAAGCAAAGCCTCCATACGCCATCTTCCCACATCTCACAGAGGTGGCTGCAGCAAACAGGCCTCACAACTCACTACCTGACACATTATTCTTATTTTGATCAGCAGATAAACATTCCTGGGTCTTTTATTTTTGATATCTGGTCAACATAAATACAATTTCTATAATTAAATCTAATTATTCTTCTTAAGGGAAAAATTACAGACTCCAGTATGCATAGTCTAAAGAGGCCAAGAGGCCAAATTTTAAAATGGCACCTTCAAAGATTTAAAACAAACAAACAAACAAACAAACTAAAACAAAAACTCACAAAAAAACAGGGGAGGAGAACTTAATAGTTTCCTTTCTACTGCAAACTTTTAAAGAATTAAAACTATGACTACTAATCTTAAACAGCGTATTTAGTGTCATTCGGCTCTCCCCTAATGAGGGCAGCAATCCAATCTGTTTCATGGACTCTGAAACAGTCAAGCTCTTGGCACTGTCTGACTTGACCCAATTGTTCCCAACCCTTTTCTGATTTTGTTTGTTTATTTTTGTTTTGTTTGTTTTTAGCATACCTATGACTCAAGCAAATAGTTATCCTTAAGCCGTTATAGAGATTTCACTAAATGTAAATGTCCCTGAAGTGAGTAGAAGAGTGTGTCATGTTGCTTAATCAACACACATCTGGACTTCATACGGATATGGTCCAGAGCTGTGGGAAAGCCAGGATAGTCCCCAGCTCTGGTAGAGGACTATCTATGGCCCTGCTAAAGCATGCATGATCAGACCTGTGTCATGAAAGTGTCTTCTTCGTCCTCAGACAGGAGTTCCTCAGGTGTGAACTCAGCCTAGCACTTAATTCCTTGTCTAAGTACACACCCTCTCTTCTGGGCAAAGGGTGATGACCTCCACTGTTCACAGAAGACTGGAGGATGTCTGGACTCCTTTATTCATTGGAGCTGATCTGCACAACACTTTTAGCCTGGCAGGGTTTGGTGACCATGCAATGTGGCGACAAGGTTCCTGGATGCCACCCAAAAGCAGAGAAACAATTGAGGAGCTAAGGACAGTGGGTCACCTGCTTGAGTCACCTGCCCTGCTAGGGTGAGGTACTAGGAGAGGCTCAAGGTCTTTCACTGTGACAGTCTTCTCCATTAACAAAAGATGGCTTCATTCAGGCAGGGACCATCCTGGAGGGTCAGGTTAATAAGACAAGGAGTCATTTTTCTTATTTTTCCCAGAGTCTAACTTCCTTGTATTCTTTACAGGCTTTTTTTTTTTTTCATGTTTTTACCTCCACTTTCAGACATAAAGCAGAGCCTTTGGGGTCCAAGGTATCTGTATTTTTTTTATTAGTATTATTATCTCCCTTCAACAAAGCCTCAAGACCTGGGACATGACTCTTGGTCCTTTTAATCCCACTCCTGAGTCCTGGAACATGTCATGCCCTCAAATGGTTGATGAATGAATTGTGATATCTATCTCAAGAAAAACACTGGCAAAGAACATGGACTGCATGAAGCTCTGTTGCCACAGTAACCAGGATGTGACCTCAGCAAGTAAAGGTGGCTGAGGGGGCAGACAGCACTTGAGTTATTCATGTTAAAATCAAAAGGAAACAAGGCAAGACCCCAGTGACCGGGAACACACCAAGAATCTACTGTCTTGGGCTTTACTTTGCATAAATTTCGGAGGAAGGTTTGCCTTTAACCACTGCATTATGGGTAGGAAAAGGAGAATAATGTGGGGGGATCCCATGTATGGGTGTCTCTGTCCTGATCCTTGTTCACATTATACACTTCTATAGCCCTTGGAGGTGAGTTCAGACTTCCTTGGTCTGCTTATCTTGGGATTAGCAAGGAGGGATGTTACAGTAAGCTTAAAGAAACCTGGAGAGATATTTTTATGGGGTGACATGTTTCTCATTGTAATGGACAGTCATCAGCCAACTTTGGAGATCTCTGTTAAGATGCTAAGAGGCTGGCCTCCACCCTTTAAATGCTATCAAGACAATGCAAGCCCAGAGATAAATGCTGGTCCTATCCAGCAACCTAACAAGAGAATAGATTATATCTGTAAATCATGTCACTACATAGAACTGAAGTAATATGCACAGAAGAACATTGTGCTGAGGAGGCAAGCCAGACAGACCGTGTTGTGATGACCAAGCACACGGAGCCACAGGGCTCATTTTCTTGCTTGCTTTGGGATGTTTCTTTTCTTCTATGACCAGCTGATGAGAGGGATGTAATTTTCCTATCATCTCAGAGCTCAGGGTGAGCTTGGGGTTGACATTTTAATACATCATTTTGCAAATAGGAAAAGCATCCTGCTGAAACTCTGCTCTCTTCCTACCTACTGGAGATGGCCCTCGTGCAGTAACTGTGAGAGTGCCTGAACTAGTCAGAACAACAATGGGCAGTGTTGTAACCAGTCATTGTGCACATAATGAGAGGAGTCAGAGTCTGAATCGAAGCAATTCCGTCCGGGTCAATCCTCCACATGGCTGCTGAACTGAGTTTGGTTTTGATTTGAGTTTGAGTATTACCCAAATGATATATTATCTTAAAACAGGGACATTATCTGCCATTCTAGGACCAAGTCCTAAGAAGCATTTTTTCTAAGTTAGAAAACTCAAAATGAAGCCATAAATAAGTAAATATTTGACAAACTACAGTATTCACTTAAATCTAAAATAAGATTTCTTTGAGTTGGGTGTGGCATATGTGGAAGAGCAGAGGAAAGTAAATGTAGTCAAATATTTACAAAGCAATGTCATAAGATGTAGAAAGGATTTTCATGCAGTTATCACATGGGCACAGAGTTGCTCATAACTTCAAAATAAATCATTTTGGTACAAAAATAAAGCCCAGGGAACTAAAATTATAGAGAGCCATCTGTTTTACTTCACTTTTGAATAAAATGTTATGTGTATGTATATATGTATATGGGTATATACATACAGATGCATGTATATAACATATAAATACATATATAGGCTGTATCTGTATAGACACATACATACTCATGCCTACGTTAGATTTAAAACATCAAGAAATATGTACAGCCACTGTAGAAACACCACTCCAGCTGTGCCCTGTTTGTCGAGTAGCTTTTGATCCAGACAGCTACTACATCTATTGTCAAATGCATAATTGACAGACACCTGAGTCCTCTGACTCCTCTTTTCATGGTGGTTCTTATCTTCCATTTTGCTTCATCTCGGTTGAGAAAAATGCAAGCCCTGGAAATTACCTGCTTTAATACAGGAAGATACGATGCTCAAAGGACACTATTACATGCCTTCTTATGCTTTTTCTTCATGTCCTAGAGCCCAAGGCCAAGCTGATGTGATCCCAGCCATGAACAGAGCTGACCCTCGCTCTGCTCCATCGCGCCTGCGTCATGATGCGGTATTTGAAAACAGGCAAACAGGAGACCGCCTATGCTCTTGCTCTGTGACCTTGACTCCCCTCTTTGTTTCTAGCTCACCGGGAGAGTCTCAGGCTAAGCACTAAACATGCTATGCTGATTACCACACCCAGGGAGAAGGTGCCGCAAGAACCAAAATAACTTTTCCGAGGAACAAATCGTAGGCATCTAAATTACTCCTTTGACAGAGTAATGGATCTTGCCGATGAAACGGGAGCAGAAGGCGTCATTTATCTTGACTTCACAAGACCCGTCAACTTTTCTGGCTCTTTTCTGAAGAACGCATTCATAAATAATTTGGAAAATTATGAGTTAGACCTTAAAACCTTTAAGGTAGACTACCACACCTGCGAATGGCACTCCAAATGTAAATATTCATGGCAAACATTGGTTAGTGTAGGGAAAGGAATCTTAAGGCAGCTTATCCAGGAAATACCTTGAGCCTGGTGCTATCAACTACTGACAGGAGATGCTCATGTCTTGATGATTCAGTTTTACCTAACTCAGTAACTACATATGTGTTCAGTGGGACCATGATGGGGCTGGGCATGCCAATGATGGTGGCTGTCCCTGAAGTGTGGGGCCTCTCCTAAATCTATATGTCAAAGTCCTTGTCTTCAACACTTCAGAATAGAACCCAATTTCAAGCTTTTTTTTTTAATGGGAATGATTGAGGCCCTTAAGGTAAATAGTCCCCCAGTATGACTATTGCCTTAGATGTAGATATATACAGAAAGAAAACTTCATGAAGTTATCAAAGGAAGATGGCTATCCACAAGCCAAGAAAAGAAGCCTTAGAAGAAACCAGCCTGATTTTCTTGGATTTAGAGACCCTGAAACTCTGGAGAATAAATTTGTATTGTTAAGCTGCTGGGGCTATGGTGCTGTGTCCCAGTGGCCTGGAAGAGTTTATACAGATCCCCATGCTAAGAAGCAAATACCTACGGAATGCCTATGGTATCCAGGTAGCTCGTACTGGGCCAAGAAAGAGCAAGCCACAGGGAGAGTAAAGTACAGGGTGGACAGGTGCATGGCTCGCTCCAGGACTGGCTCTGGCTGATGCAGGGGACTGACCCCTGATACAAGAGAGCTGGAAGTACCCAAGGAAAAGACTGTCAGCATAAGGGGAGATCACAGGGGCTAAGAGTGACCGTGGAAAATGTGTACTCCAACCTGCTTCCAGCTGGTTTCCAAATCCGATTCTAGTCCTCATTTAGCTCTCGAATAACTTCTCTGCCTCATTCCTTGTGTTCTTAAGGCACACATGCCCAACCACATGTCCAGACAAGACCACATCTTACACCAAGCAGAAGCTGGAGAAATGTATTCTTTCACAAAATGGTAGAAGCAGAAGCTTCCAAATTGGAAACAGCATATCCTTTTGGGAGAGGGGATTAATCAACGAGAAGCCTTTTATGGTATATTTGCATTCTGGAAATATGAGAATATTCCCACTCATTTGGTCCTTCAGGAAGCCTGGTACACAGTGAAATAAATCAAATGTCCGTCCTTTAGAATTGAATATAAAGTAAACTTATGTAGCTTTTTTTGTTAAAGGGGCATATATTCATTGAACATTGTAGTGAGTTTCACAAGACGAGTTCATACAGATAGCATGCTGTGTCCCTCCTCTGCCTCCCGTCTCTCCTGATCATCTTTCAGTGTTGACAATTAAGCACACATATTAGTTTCCCCTTGATTTCAGTTTATCACTGAATACACATCTCTATGTGTGTACCGGGTATGCATGCCATGGCCCATGTGTGAAGGTCAGAGGACAGTTTTGCACTTTGTGCCTTTTCGGAGGAGAGCCTGTTTTCCCCCTGACACGCCAGCTAGCCCAGCCCAAGAGTCTCCTGTCTCTGCCTCCTGTCTCACCATAGGAGTGCTGAGATTTCAGATATAAGCTATTGAATCTGGCTCACGATGTGACTTACACGGGAAAAAAAAACTCAGGCCCCCAGGCTTTCTCACATTCCTTTACCCGTACAGCCATCTCAGTGGTCCAAAGGTTGCGCTTTTAAATTTTAAAATCATGGTGATTACATTTTTCTATAAATCAGAGTTCAGATGTAGATTTAAGAGGATGCAAACATAGAGAATTAAATTTGTATTTTTAAAATTACAATTTATAGTTGGGGAGTGTTGTATGTGTGTTATGGTGTGATTCTTGTTTTCATCTGTAAAGAATTTACTACCAGGGTAAAGACAGGACTCCTGCAAAGACAAGCAGAACAAGGAACTTCACCTTGAACTGGAGGGATGACTGGGCGTGGTGAAGAATTAGTTAGAAAACTGCAGTATTTCATGATGAAATCCTGGTTGCTTCGTGGGGAAGCATGGTGAGCTGAAACACAACAAAACAGTAAGGCGCAGACAGATATAAACTCACAAAATCTTTCTCTGGGGAGCAAGAGGATACAGTAGCACACAAAAGAGCTCAGTGGCAGGCTTGGATGAAAGGTGAATGGAACATGCCAGTGAGATATGGGGATAGGGCGTTCAGAGGTGAAGGCGGGGTGTTCAGAGGTGAGGGCGGGGCGTTCAGAAGTGAGGGCGGGGCGTTCAGAAGTGAGGGCGGGGCATTCCTAGATGAAGTTAGACTAACATATTTCCAATAAGCACTACTAAAACCCCCAAAACACTCAGAGATTAGAGATACTCATGTCTCTTAGGCTTCCCCAAAACGTGCTCTTTACTTTTTTGCTTTCCTTTTTATACAGTCCTTTTGACATTGTGACATGAGATTGCCATTATATAACATTTTCACCTACAAAGTTCAGACTCATGAGCTGCACAATCAAGTTACAAAATGCATTGCAAGAGTCTCATATTGCTTTGAGACTTTACCATTTCATGTTGAGCCATATTATACCCAGCTGTCCTTATCTACATGGGACACTTAGGCCACAGGTTGGCACATCTGGAATAAAGTGAACCAAGGAATATGGCGCCCATTTGAAAGGTTATAGGGAGGGAGTCTTCTTAGCCAGGGGCTAAGTCAGAATCTGCTCTCGTGAGGGTAGCAGCCTTCTATTTTACACTTAGCTCCCAGAATGCTCCAGGCTGGTTCATTCCTTCAGGACATAGTTTGGGAAAAAAAATACCAGAAACTTGGAGAATTTGGCATTTCGAGGTCATCCACTAAAGGGTGACTCACTGTGATCAACTTTTAGGATCTGATAACTTTGCTGTTAAGTAAGAGCAAGTCTCCCAACATTAGATGATTCCTTGCCACATGGAAAAGGGAGGAAAAACAGGTTAAAGAGAAAAATAAATGAAGAAGAAGAAAGAAGAGAAATATTTCAGAAAGTTTTTTTTTTTAAACCTAATATTAAAAAGTCCTTGGAGAAGAAAAAATATATTATGGTCATGAAACAAGAATTGCCTACTATAAAAAGGAAGAACACTATATTAGACATTAAAATTTTAATATCACAAATTGAAACTATCAGTAGGAGTGTTAGAAAATATAGGAGAAGCTTAAAGCCTGTCCAAGGTACTATGACCAAAAAAGTCAAGAAATGTAGCACTCAAGAGAAAACACAATTAAATCCGAGGATTCACTGAAACAGACTTGGGAGGGTTAAAAAAATGACTATCAGAAAGTATTTTAAAAGAGAACAAAAGAAATTTATAGGACAGAAAGTCACTTCAAAATCAATAAAGAAAATATCTCTGAAATAAAGTGCATGGGTCCTAAATGAAATTGCCCACGAACTGCCCACTAAGCACAAGGATGGATCAAAAGCAACACTTAAGTGTATCATTTGGAAATTTTAGTGAGGGAAAACTCTACTGGCTAAGAACCAGGACGTCATAGTTTACCTCCAATATACAGCTGAACAGTGTCTCCCAAAGATGGCGGCTCCCAGTTTTTGAACTTTATAAATGATAGCACATTTATCAGAGGAACTTTACAAATGTGATTAAGAATCTTTAGGATGAGACTATTCTAGATTGCCAGGTGGATATTAAATGCCATCACTTGTGTCCTTAGAAGAGACAAAGAGAAAAAGAAAACGATGACGAGATGGAGCAGATACTGGAAGATGCTGGCCTTAAAGCTAGCTATGGGAGGGTTACAAGCACAAGAAGCTGGGAGCAAAGTGCTTCTGGAAGACACATGAGCGCTGATGTCCAGTCTCTGCTGCTTTGGTACCAGTGTTAGTCCACTGATGTCCAGAACTGTGAGACCATACGTTTCTGGTGTTTAAAGATACCCTATTTGTCACAACTTGGTATAGCAAGCAGAGGGAAATAGTGTGCCTCTGAAAGCCCATGGGACAAAATTAAATAAGGATTCTTAGCTATTCTAGGACATCTGGCGGCAAAGCATGCCCTTGTAAGGCATGGGATATGATTTACCATCAAGTAAATGAGTAAGAAAATCGTAAAGTGTCTGCAACATTCATCCTCTAGGAGCTCTTTTTAGAGAACGTGCCGGAGTATGTGTCCCCACCCACACGGAGGGATCTAAAAGACATATCTAGACGTGGAGAAACCAACACAGGAGGGCCATGAGTGGTTCTCACTGGATGGTGGAGGAGAAAGGCTTTGGAACAGCACCGTGAAACAGTCTTCAGTCCTGCTGAGGCTGGAAGTCCTAGCTTGAAGGAGAAGTGTTGCCAAGGAAACAGTAGGGACTCAGAGGTGAGCTGGTGTGTCTGGCTGCTCTGTGAGGCTCATAGAATGGTTGAGGAGGCAGCAGTGACAGGTGAAAAGCCGAGTCAGGGAATAAAACAATGCTAAACTTTGCATTAGGCCAATATAATGCAAGAAAGGAAAGAGGCTAGAGGCCCGAGCCTACTCGAACAATGCATGATACAATAAGGTAAGTATTGCCAAGTCGTTTGGTAATGTATCTGTACTGTGGCAGGCAGGAAGTGTATAGGAGGAGGTCCAAGGGACAAAACCCTCATATTCCATACTGTGGAGCTAAGGCATAATATTTATCATGAAGAATAAATATCAGCATGTGCCTGGTATTTAGAAATATGAAAATAAATGCCAGAGAAACATTTGAAAGAGGTTGTTGTCAGGGAATAAACATTACAAACAGCACTGGTGGCATTATAATTCATGGAATATAATTTTTTTTAGGTATAACTTTGCTTTTAAAAAATTAAGGTTGGATAAATCCCTCCTGTGTGGGATGGGATGCCCTGTGGCCCTCCACATTCCACTTGCTTATGTCTAAAGCACAGCCTAACAGAATGTGTGAGTTTGTGTGAGAGACTATCCAGAAGTGGCTAAATTAAAATAAGATCCAATATGGTTGGTATGTTTATAACATGGGTAGGGGGGTCTAGAACATGGGTATGTACACAGGAAAACATCAAGAAAACTACTGAGCAAGGTCTGAAAGAGACATTGTCTCCCAGAGGAATTCATTTCTGCAGAGACTCTAGTCTTAAACTCATGGTCTTCAAATCTATACAAAAGTAAGTTTCTGTTAAACTCTCCTAACCTGTGGCACTTTGTTAAAGCAGCCCTAGGAGAAAAACATGCTGTAGTTACTGTGTAGCAATTGTCAAATTTAGGAAAGGGATACAGCATATATTCTAGAATTGGGTTGAATTGCTGCTGTCAGTCACATGGGGGGCCTGGGACAGGAAATGAGAAGTCCTTGAAGAGTATAAAGGAAAAGTCCTGACTTGGGTTGAGCATAAATGGCAGTTTTGGGGCTAGTAGTACACATGGAACTTTCCAGAAGATGAGTCGAGCTAGCTGCTCTCTACCATAAGGAATCAAGAAGGGATGTGGTCTTGAGAAGATTCTCTTGAGGCCAGCTTTAGACAGAGGTATCCTTCTAGATATGACTGTCTGATCCTTAGTGTTTGCTGACACCAAATTCATAGCCTCCTCTTGGTTATACTTGGTCCTGATGGGAGATTTCAGGAGGTTCGACTAAGGAACAGATGGATCAGGGTGTCAGTGCCTCCAAGGAGCACAGCTTTGATCACGTGAGAGCAAAGGCTTTTGGGTTGCACAAACAGCATGGTCTCTAACCCTGTTAGCTTCCAGAAGCTAAGTGGATGATGCTTAGGAGCCTCAAATGTTCCTTTGTCCATTTGCAGCATAGACTGTCTTCCAGAGGCTAAGGGGATGCTTAAGAGCCTAAAATGTTCCTTTGTTTTTAATTCTTTAGTCAAAATTACATCAAGAATACAAGATGAGAACCATATAATATTTCACTTGACTAAATGTTTAAAGCACACTCCCATCTGTACATGTACACTCTATCCAGCACACACGTTTTCCTTTGTGCCCTGAATTCCATCTCTCAGGTACTTCCTGCTTCTCGGGTACCACCATTTCTCTTTTCCCCTGAATTATTATTCTCACTAGTCCACATTCCTGCTAGGAATTCTCATATCTTAACAAAAAAAATGTTTTTCTCTTGATCTCACATTCTCCTCTGTTCTTCCTTATATCAAACTCCCTGAAAGGGATGGCTGCATTCACTCGCTTTGCTTTTTATCTGTTATTCTCTCACGGAGCTGCCTTAAACAGACTTTTGTCTCCATCGAAGCACTAGAAAAGCACCCTCTAAAGGGCATGGCCAACAAGGACCTCCTTGTTCCTGACCTTAACCTCTTAGCAGCATTGGCCATGGCTGGCCCCTCCCATCCCCTTACAGCCTTTCCTTATCTGGTTTCCAGGACACCACATTCTCCTTCTTTGTCTCTTTCATCTCTAACCTCCCTTTCTCCGAGTTGAGTTCTTTTTTTTTTTTCTTTGTTCTGCTGACTTTTCCTCTTTCAGATTGCTAAATGCCCAAGTAGCCCCAGGCTCTTTCTGTATTATATTCCTTAGGTGAGCTCATCACGGCGTTAAAAATAGCCCATGAGTTGATGATGACTCTCAGATGTAAATGCCCAGCATCTTCCGGCATCTCCTTCTCTGGAATCCATGTTGGAGAGCATGGACCTAATTAAGCTCCAGCTTCATCCTCTTCCTCACAAATCCTCTTCTTTCTTGCTTTCAGAAAAGGAGGCTGAACTGTCGGAGTCAATCAAGCGGTCCTGATGATCCTGTCTTACTACGTTTTGCCTTAGGACGGACTGTCTTTATTACACATCTCTCTTATTAGAGTTTTTGCTATTTTTAAACACTATCTTTTTCCTAGCAGGATTCAGAGCCAAAGATGATAGGAATACAAAATTAATAGGAAAAGCCACTAAAGAGAAGAAAAGGTTATTTCTATCCAAGAATAAGTAGAAATCAAGAATATAAAATAACCATCCAATTGTGCCTCATTCTCTGATTACCAACTCCTCAGAAGTTAAAGATGAAAATGGGGGTGTATGCCATCACTACAGAGACTAGGGGAGGCAAGAAGTTCTTCTGTGTGGGCTCAGATAGTCCCTGGATAGATGAGCCACTGAGGAGGGAGCGGTGACATCTTTTCTCCGAGTACTTATAAGACCCAAGTCATCAACAGTCTGCTCTGGAACATGTCAAGGCAAGCACTCTAGGGAGAGGGGGGAAGCATCTAATTACCTCCCCAGGGTCCATATAACTGAGATTTATAATGCCCCATCCTATCACTACCATCCTTCGGTTACATAGCATTAAACCTGGCACCATCTGGGACTTAGCCAGTGCCAATCAGTGTCGGCATGGGGTTCTCACCAGAGAAGGTGGTCACACATTTGTGGGCCTCTGGCATAAATATTTTATTTTCATACACAGTGCCCTTCAAGTTTCCTTCAGAAAGCACCACAAATAACAGGTTTTAGCACATCAGGTGATATTTTGCTTCCTGGAGCATTTAAATTAATTTTCTATTACCAATGCAAATGTGTACTTTCCAATTTACCTACTGCACAATAAAACCTAATTTAAAGCAATTAATGTTCATTAATGGGCCCATCTGCATGTTTATCACTTTATCTTTAAATACTTGAGACATGGTATCCACAGCTTATAGCTCACTTCTTATCAGCATGGATTCGTCTCTTCAAGGGTAGGTCTAAAGCTTTCCATGCCAGGATTTCAAATCCTTACAGGAAAATCTCACTGTTATTTGCTATTACAAGAAAAAGTTGAATACCAAGATGATAAACATACTTAAATGCAAAACAAGGCCACACTCCTGTCGCTTGTTCTCTGCCTCTTTGTCCACGACTGGATTGGCACATCAGTGAGCCGGTGCTGGCCACTGGCAGTGGCAACCACCTAAGTGTCTATGTTATTCTCCATGCCACCGAAGGGCACTGAATAGGAGAATGGTTCAGAGAGGGTCCCTGTGTCAACAAGTGGATCTGAGAGTCACTGCATTACCACTTATTAATGGTCCTAACCGTATGCACTGGTGGATAGTGTTCAAACTTCGGAAGCAGGAGGATTTTATTTTCATACTAAGGAAGGTGTTACCCCACCGCAACCCCCAAGTCACTAAGATAATGTTAGAAGATAAAAATAGGCTGTAACAAACAAACAAACCAAACAAGGTCTTCCACTGATGTGCAAGCTTGTCCCTTATCTCCTCTCTCTCTCTCTCTCTTTCTCTCTCTCTCTCTCTCTCTCTGTGTGTGTGTGTGTGTGTGTGTGTGTATGATCTTTAACTACTCTGGGTTCTACAGAATGTATAACATAGCAGCAGCTGTATTAAGGGAACTGCAAGGATTACACTGTGTTACTCTGCATAAATTCTTTAATGCAGAGGTTGGTAATGGCAATGTTTTGTAGGATGTTATAGTGAGAAAACCGAAACAGTAGGTACCTTGGAAAGAGCAGACATTTTCACTAAAACTTTCTCCAGGAGCCATGACTAAGGTGCTAAAATGGGGCCTCTGGGTGTAGAAACATGAAGGCTGGCAGGAAGGCACAAGCAGGTGGCTTCTTGTCACTGCCTCTTACTGTCCTAGAGGAATCATAGCGAGTACTCTTTCTGCAACACTACTGTGTCTGAAGCCTAACAGTCAAGTGTATGTGCGATTCTTAGGGGAAAAAAGAGATATGTTGATATCCTTGTAACAAATACATTTGCATTTTAAAAACTAATGGTGCTGAATATAGAGCAACACATAAGACTATTTGTGAAGGGAAAATAGTTAAACATGTCCACATGTGTGATTTTAATGAAATTTACATTTACCAATCATTATCATTTCTGGAGAAGGCAAAATGCTATTGTGCTTGTCACCGGAGGGACAGATGGAGGAATGCTTAGGAGGCTGACAGGCAAACTGACTGAAATGAGTCAAATTTACGTTCCTACAAACCTAATGGCAAGCAATTATCTCTGAACTAGATAACAAATGTGCTTTTTTATCCTAAAACTTGACATACGTTATAGAAGTTTCCAGAAGGCATATTTTCTGTAAGGAAGCAGCTGCTTCAGTATTCAACACTTAGTACAAGAGTTTAATTGGATACTGACCCTCCTGGACTCTTTGGTTCTAACTGAGATATTAAGAGACTAGAACACTTACCTGAAGTTGTCTGTTGCCTTCTAGATCTATTTCTCTGTTTAAATATTGGCTTACAAATGTAGTTTTACTTCATATTCAATACCATTTACAGACTTGGGCATTGGTAAAATATGAACTACTTTCTATGAAATCCATAGTCATAGTAATTTATTAATATCACAAATAAAACAAATAGAAGTGGGAACTTTGGTGTTTACCTTGAATTGAAGATTGTTGGCTTGTCAAAGAATGTTTCGCAGACATGACTAAGTGTCATCTTATCTATTAAAAGTGGGAATTTGAGCAGAGTTGCCTGACACCCGCAAGGGCCCACACAGGATTCCCCACGGGATCCAAAGACCTCTGGTGAGTGGAACACAGCGCCGGCCCCAATCCAATCGCGCAGAACCTGAGACTGCGGTACATAGGGAAGCAGACTGCCCGGGCCTGACCCGGGGCAAAAGCCCCTTCCGCTCCACTGGAGCCCCAGGCTTCCTGGCCAACGGAGTTGCCTGACACCCGCAAGGGCCCACACAGGATTCCCCACGGGATCCTAAGACCTCTAGTGAGTGGAACACAACTTCTGCCAGGAGTCCGGTTCGAATACCAGATATCTGGGTACCTTCCCTGCAAGAAGAGAGCTTTCCTGCAGAGAATACTCTACCCACTGAAACCAAGGAGAGTGCTACCCTCCGAGGTCTGCTTATAGAGGCTAACAGAGTCACCTGAAGTACAAGCTCTTAACAGAGACAACTATAACAGCTAGCTTCAGAGATTAACAGATGGCGAAAGGCAAACGTAAGAATCCTACTAACAGAAATCAAGACCACTCACCATCATCAGAACGCAGCACTCCCACCCCACCTAGTCCTGGGCACCCCAACACAACCGAAAATCTAGACCCAGATTTAAAAGCATTTTTCATGATGATGATAGAGGACATCAAGAAGGACTTTCATAAGTCACTTAAAGAATTACAGGAGAGCACTGCTAAAGAGTTACAGGCCCTTAAAGAAAAGCAGGAAAACACAGCCAAACAGGTAGAAGTTCTTAAAGAAAAACAGGAAAACACATCCAAACAGGTAATGGAAATGAACAAAACCATACTAGAACTAAAAAGGGAAGTAGACACAGTAAAGAAAACCCAAAGCGAGGCAACGCTGGAGATAGAAACCCTAGGAAAGAGATCTGGAACCATAGATGCGAGCATCAGCAACAGAATACAAGAAATGGAAGAGAGAATCTCAGGTGCAGAAAACTCCATAGAGAACATCGACACAACAGTCAAAGAAAATACAAAATGCAAAAGGATCCTAACTCAAAACATCCAGGAAATCCAGGACACAATGAGAAGACCAAACCTACGCATAATAGGAGTGGATGAGAATGAAGATTTTCAACTCAAAGGACCAGCAAACATCTTCAACAAAATAATTGAAGAAAACTTCCCAAACATAAAGAAAGAGATGCCCATGATCATACAAGAAGCCTACAGAACTCCAAATAGACTGGACCAGAAAAGAAATTCCTCCCGACACATAATAATCAGAACAACAAATGCACTAAATAAAGATAGAATATTAAAAGCAGTAAGGGAGAAAGGTCAAGTAACATATAAAGGAAGGCCTATTAGAATTACACCAGACTTTTCACCAGAGACTATGAAAGCCAGAAGAGCCTGGACAGATGTTATACAGACACTAAGAGAACACAAATGCCAGCCCAGGCTACTATACCCGGCCAAACTCTCAATTACCATAGATGGAGAAACCAAAGTATTCCACAACAAAACCAAATTCACACAATATCTTTCCACGAATCCAGCCCTTCAAAGGATAATAACAGAAAAGAAGCAATACAAGGATGGAAATCACGCCCTAGAACAAACAAGAAAGTAATCCCTCAACAAACCAAAAAGAAGACAGCCACAAGAACAGAATGCCAACTCTAACAACAAAAATAAAAGGAAGCAACAATTACTTTTCCTTAATATCTCTTAATATTAATGGACTCAACTCCCCAATAAAAAGACATAGACTAACAGACTGGCTACACAAACAGGACCCAACATTCTGCTGCTTACAGGAAACCCATCTCAGGGAAAAAGACAGACACTACCTCAGAGTGAAAGGCTGGAAAACAATTTTCCAAGCAAATGGTCTGAAGAAACAAGCTGGAGTAGAAATTCTAATATCGGATAAAATCGACTTCCAACCCAAAGTTATCAAAAAAGACAAGGAGGGACACTTCATACTCATCAAAGGTAAAATCCTCCAAGAGGAACTCTCAATTCTGAATATCTACGCTCCAAATGCAAGGGCAGCCACATTCATTAGAGACACTTTAGTAAAGCTCAAAGCATACATTGCACCTCACACAATAATAGTGGGAGACTTCAACACACCACTTTCTTCAAAGGACAGATCGTGGAAACAGAAACTAAACAGGGACACAGTGAAACTAACAGAAGTTATGAAACAAATGGACCTGACAGATATCTACAGAACATTTTATCCTAAAACAAAAGGATATACCTTCTTCTCAGCACCTCACGGGACCTTCTCCAAAATTGACCATATAATTGGTCACAAAACAGGCCTCAACAGATACAAAAATATTGAAATTGTCCCATGTATCCTTTCAGACCACCATGGCCTAAGACTGATCTTCAATAATAACATAAATAATGGAAAGCCAACATTCACATGGAAACTGAACAACACTCTTCTCAATGATACCTTGGTCAAGGAAGGAATAAAGAAAGAAATTAAAGACTTTTTAGAGTTTAATGAAAATGAAGCCACAACGTACCCAAACCTTTGGGACACAATGAAAGCATTTCTAAGAGAGAAACTCATAGCTCTGAGTGCCTCCAAGAAGAAACGGGAGAGAGCACATACAAGCAGCTTGACAACACATCTAAAAGCTCTAGAAAAAAAGGAAGCAAATTCACCCAAGAGGAGTAGACGGCAGGAAACAATCAAACTCAGGGGTGAAATCAACCAAGTGGAAACAAGAAGAACTATTCAAAGAATTAACCAAACGAGGAGTTGGTTCTTTGAGAAAATCAACAAGATAGATAAACCCTTAGCTAGACTTACTAAAGGGCACAGGGACAAAATCCTAATTAACAAAATCAGAAATGAAAAGGGAGACATAACAACAGATCCTGAAGAAATCCAAAACACCATCAGATCCTTCTACAAAAGGTTATACTCAACAAAACTGGAAAACCTGGACGAAATGGACAAATTTCTGGACAGATACCAGGTACCAAAGTTGAGTCAGGATCAAGTTGACCATCTAAACAGTCCCATATCACCTAAAGAAATAGAAGCAGTTATTAATAGTCTCCCAGCCAAAAAAAGCCCAGGACCAGACGGGTTTAGTGCAGAGTTCTATCAGACCTTCAAAGAAGATCTAATTCCAGTTCTGCACAAACTATTTCACAAAATAGAAGTAGAAGGTACTCTACCCAACTCATTTTATGAAGCCACTATTACTCTGATACCTAAACCACAGAAAGATTCAACAAAGATAGAGAACTTCAGACCAATTTCTCTTATGAATATCGATGCAAAAATCCTCAATAAAATTCTTGCTAACCGAATCCAAGAACATATTAAAGCAATCATCCATCCTGACCAAGTAGGTTTTATTCCAGGAATGCAGGGATGGTTTAATATACGAAAATCCATCAATGTAATCCATTATATAAACAAACTCAAAGACAAAAACCACATGATCATCTCGTTAGATGCAGAAAAAGCATTTGACAAGATTCAACACCCATTCATGATAAAAGTTTTGGAAAGATCAGGAATTCAAGGCCCATACCTAAACATGATAAAAGCAATCTACAGCAAACCAGTAGCCAACATCAAAGTAAATGGAGAGAAGCTGGAAGCAATCCCACTAAAATCAGGGACTAGACAAGGCTGCCCACTTTCTCCCTACCTTTTCAACATAGTACTTGAAGTATTAGCCAGAGCAATTCGACAACAAAACGAGATCAAGGGGATACAAATTGGAAAAGAGGAATTCAAAATATCACTTTTTGCAGATGATATGATAGTATATATAAGTGACCCTAAAAATTCTACCAGAGAACTCCTAAACCTGATAAGCAGCTTCGGTGAAGTAGCTGGATATAAAATAAACTCAAACAAGTCAATGGCCTTTCTCTATACAAAGAATAAACAGGCTGAGAAAGAAATTAGGGAAACAACACCCTTCTCAATAATCACAAATAGTATAAAATATCTTGGCGTAACTCTAACTAAGGAGGTGAAAGATCTGTATGATAAAAACTTCAAATCTCTGAAGAAAGAAATTAAAGAAGATCTCAGAAGATGGAAAGATCTCCCATGCTCATGGATTGGCAGGATCAACATTGTAAAAATGGCTATCTTGCCAAAAGCAATCTACAGATTCAATGCAATCCCCATCAAAATTCCAACTCAATTCTTCAACGAATTAGAAGGAGCAATTTGCAAATTCATCTGGAATAACAAAAAACCTAGGATAGCAAAAACTCTTCTCAAGGATAAAAGAACCTCTGGTGGAATCACCATGCCTGACCTAAAGCTTTACTACAGAGCAATTGTGATAAAAACTGCATGGTACTGGTATAGAAACAGACAAGTAGACCAATGGAATAGAATTGAAGACCCAGAAATGAACCCACACACCTATGGTCACTTGATCTTCGACAAGGGAGCTAAAACCATCCAGTGGAAGAAAGACAGCTTTCTCAACAATTGGTGCTGGCACAACTGGTTGTTATCATGTAGAAGAATGCGAATTGATCCATACTTATCTCCTTGTACTAAGGTCAAATCTAAGTGGATCAAAGAACTTCACATAAAACCAGAGACACTGAAACTTATAGAGGAGAAAGTGGGGAAAAGCCTTGAAGATATGGGCACAGGAGAAAAATTCTTGAACAGAACAGCAATAGCATGTGCTGTAAAATCAAGAATTGACAAATGGGACCCCATGAAACTCCAAAGTTTCTGCAAGGCAAAAGACACCGTCAACAAGACAAAAAGACCACCAACAGATTGGGAAAGGATCTTTACCTATCCTAAATCAGATAGGGGGCTAATATCCAACATATATAAAGAACTCAAGAAGGTGGACTTCAGAAAATCGAACAACCCCATTAAAAAATGGGGCTCAGAACTGAACAAAGAATTCTCACCTGAGGAATACCGAATGGCAGAGAAGCACCTGAAAAAATGTTCAACATCCTTAATCATCAGGGAAATGCAAATCAAAACAACCCTGAGATTCCACCTCACACCAGTCAGAATGGCTAAGATCAAAAATTCAGGTGACAGCAGATGCTGGCGTGGATGTGGAGAAAGAGGAACACTCCTCCATTGTTGGTGGGATTGCAGGCTTGTACAACCACTCTGGAAATCAGTCTGGCGGTTCCTCAGAAAATTGGACATAGTACTACCGGAGGATCCCACAATACCTCTCCTGGGCATTTATCCAGAAGATGCCCCAACTGGTAAGAAGGACACATGCTCCACTATGTTCATAGCAGCCTTATTTATAATAGCCAGAAGCTGGAAAGAACCCAGATGCCCCTCAACAGAGGAATGGATACAGAAAATGTGGTACATCTACACAATGGAGTACTACTCAGCTATTAAAAAGAATGAATTTATGAAATTCCTAGCCAAATGGATGGACCTGGAGGGCATCATCCTGAGTGAGGTAACACATTCACAAAGGAACTCACACAATATGTACTCACTGATAAGTGGATATTAGCCCCAAACCTAGGATTCCCAAGATATAAGGTACAATTTGCTAAACACATGAAACTCAAGAAGAATGAAGACTGAAGTGTGGACACTATGCCCCTCCTTAGAATTGGGAACAAAACACCCATGGAAGGAGTTACAGAGACAAAGTTTGGAGCTGAGATGAAAGGATGGACCATGTAGAGACTGCCATATCCAGGGATCCACCCCATAATCAGCATCCAAACGCTGACACCATTGCATACCCTAGCAAGATTTTATTGAAAGGACCCAGATGTAGCTATCTCTTGTGAGACTATGCCGGGGCCTAGAAAACACAGAAGTGGATGCTCACAGTCAGCTAATGGATGGATCACAGGGCTCCCAATGGAGGAGCTAGAGAAAGAACCCAAGGAGCTAAAGGGATCTGCAACCCTATAGGTGGAACAACATTATGAACTAACCAGTACCCCGGAGCTCTTGACTCTAGCTGCATATGTAACAGAAGATGGCCTAGTCGGCCATCACTGGAAAGAGAGGCCCATTGGACACGTAAACTTTGTATGCCCCAGTACAGGGGAACGCCAGGGCCAAAAAGGGGGAGTGGGTGGGTAGGGGAGTGGGGGTGGGTGGGTAGGGGGGACTTTTGGTATAGCATTGGAAATGTAAATGAGCTAAATACCTAATAAAAAATGGAAAAAAAAAGTGGGAATTTATTTTGGCATATATCACCATAGGTGACAATATGTAATTCAATTTTATTCATATAAATTTTGTGGTATTTAAGGTTCTCTGTATAGTCAGTTTTGAATATTTTGTTTCATAAACATAGTCTGTAAGATACAGTAACCAAACAGAAAACTGTATCCTACCTATATAAAACTGCATTTATTGAAATAAAATACAAGAGTTATTTTCACGTCTTTCATAAATGCATAATATATAGGCAATTTGGCAAAGAAGTATACACATAAAATAAGTCAAGTGGAAAGTATGAATATATATTAACATGTTTTTGATTATAAATACCAATATATTTATAATCCAATTCACTTATGTTTGAAGTAAGATATTAGAATAGAGCACATTGTTTTAAGATACTTATTTTGATACTATGGTATCAAATAAGAATAGAGAAAGTATCTTCAACCACCTAAAACTTATTATAAAACTAGTTTCATGGTATAATAATCTTAATCTAGTAAAAATAGAGAAAGAAAAGACAGAACTCAGATGAAACTGTGACATTCCACTGGGTTGATGATGGATAATTTTAGTTCCAAAGGAAAGGCAGAAAGGAAGCAGAATGTAAAGAAATAAAAACCAATCATCTACTAAACATGACCAGATACAAAAAGTATGAAGAAGAATTTGAGTTGTCCCGGTTTTATTTGGCATTAGAGATTAATGACAAAATAATGAAAAGAAGGTAAGTGTGCAATCACATGCAGCAGAAAATAGGAAGCAGAGACTAGGTTTCCAAGGATATTGCAACCCCCCCCCCCTTCCCCGGCTAAGGAGTAAGCTAACACTAGCTGGATAGAGGATAGGAAGATAGTGTCATCTCCCTGTCCCTTGATGTGACACTCTCAATAATCCCAGAGGAGTGTTTACTGGTCAGAAAGAGTGAGGGAGAGAGATGAGTTCTTAGAACACAGAGGGGTACTTAGTGAGGCACAGATGTCCAAGAAAGCACCAAGCACGCAGCCCAAATTAAACACTGAATGTTGGGGGTTGCCAGTTGACTCTGTCTTGAGCAGTATTCTCTGTGACAGAGCTCAGAGGTGGGGGTAGGACTCAGATAAGGATGAAGAAGAGGGTGATGAAGATGCCATGATGATAATTGCTGCCAAGAGTCATGGAAAGCTATTTGCAAGAATGAGGTCACCTTCCATCTACTGTCCTATTCTGTATAAATATCCCTCCTGTTTCAAATGAGAAGGTAGAGACTTCCTTTTCTGTCAGTGTCTGTATTTTTATACAATTTGTTTTGCTTTGCTTTGCTTTGCTTTGCTTTTTGAAACACAACTTTACATTGTATCTACACAACCGAATGTATCTCAGGCTGGACTGGAATTTACTTTCTAGCCCAATCTGGCCTTGAACACACAGAACTCTTTCTACTCCGGGCTCTTCAGTGCTAGATTATAGGCATGAATTATCACATTAAGCCTGTGAATTCTTTTTTATGTAACTTTATTGAGGCATAATTATATATCATAAAATAAACTTGTTACATGGCCAGATTTGGATTGTATTTAATAAATGTTTAAAGTGGTCAGCAGCTCTCACCTCATCAGTTTTAAAGTGTTTTTGTCATTCTAAAATATCCCCTTAAGGCTTGTGTGTACTGAGTACCCTTCTAGCTCCCTAAAGTGGCTTTATAAATCTTTCTGGTATAGAGATCTCACACAAACAGATTCATGCAGTATGATGGTTCTTCTCATATGTCCATTCCCACTTAGAGTAACATTGTGCTGGTTCATTCATTCTGTGGTATACATTAGTAGTTTGTTATGCTTTTTATTGAGGAATACCATTTAGCTGTGAATATGGATTTTTATAGATGGAAAAAGAATTTGGGGGTTTCGTTAATAGGTTTGTATACATTTATTATGTTTTTCTAATACATTGACTTTATAACATGAAATGTCTCTACTTCTAGTAAAATAATTTATCTTAAGATTTATATTATTTGATATTAATATAAGGACTCTAGTTCTAGTACTATTATTGATATATATTTCACATATATTTTCATCTAGAAATGTTTATAATTTTAGGCTTTTACATTTAAATTTTTATGCTTTTTTGTGTGGGCTTTTGTATACAGTAAAATAAGAACTAAGGGTTCAATTTTACTCTTGCCATGTGGGTATTCAGTTTTCCCAACATAATTTATTGAATAGATTTTCTTTTCCCTGCTGTGCATGAACAAATACTAGCTGAGATCCATTTAATGTTTGTTAAACTTTTATTATTTGTTGAGTAAAATATTTATTTTCCATAGCAATTTACAATTTTCAAAACACTTCTGTATCTATTAACGTTTAATTCTTACAGAAATTCTGACTTAGGTGTTATTACTCCCAAATCCCAACTGATGATTATTTTGTATCATAAATAAATGGAAGAAACTTAATGGGAATTGTGTTCTGATGTATTGATATACTTCACACTATAAAAAGGAGATTCTCTTCATTAAAAATTTAATTGTCTTTTAATTCCACAGCTTTTGTGTGAAATAAAGTTACATAATGATTCAGTATGGTTAACAGAGAAAACAAATTTCTAATTGAGTTCACAAGCCATAAGGGATTAAATGAATGTTAGTACATCCATAAATTACATGCTATCTAGTTATCAAGAGTGGCATTATGTTCAATATTTGTATGAAAATATATTCACAATATAATAAGTAGAAAGAAGTCTCAAAAGACTAGGCATAAACAGAATCAGGTAATCCAGAAATGGATGGACGCATAAACAAGTCAATTGATGTTGGCAAAGATACTAATGAGAATCAGTAGGAAAAGCATTCATTTCCTCTGAATGCTGCTGAAGCATTAGATATAAACAGAAGAAAAAATGTGGTCCATTATTTCATATACTGTTTTGAAATTATTATAAGACAGACAATAAATATAAAAGCAGAAAGATAAAACATCTAACAAAATTCAGAATATTTTAATGCCTTAAGACAATGGTTTTCCTTCATTAGTACATAAAAAAAAGCAAGAAAACAATGTTCACAAAAACCTCCACAATACTATAGTTACTTAATTTAAGAAAAATAATTAATGGTTACTAAATGCTATTATTCTGCTAAATGGATAAATTATTCAATTGATCCCTAAAAACTTGTCATTATACCCACAGATAAATACTTCTTTCAACCCTTGTCAGAAAAGCTTCTTTTTGCAGTACATGGCAATTAACACAGAGACCTATCACCATTCAATGTGAAGAGAATAAGAGTTGCTCAGCTGTGGTTTCGACATCTATATCCCAACCCTTGCGCCTTAAGACTCAGGGATCATTGAGGAAGTGTGTTGAAAAGACTGTAAGAGACAGACGTAGTGGATGACCAGAGCAAAGCAGTGTTTTTTGGACACAACCAGCACGTTTCAAGTATGAACTGACAGCAGTTGTGACTGCACAAAACCTGCACAAGACCAAGCCAAGCAAAGCTCAGACTGGAAGAGGGGCATGGTCAGGTAGTCTCAGCATGGAGGAGGGGTGTGGTCAGGTAGTCTCAACACAGAGGAGGGACATTGTCAGGCAGGAGGGGCATGGTCAAGTAGTCTCAGCATGGAGGAGGGGTGTGGTCAGGCAGCCTCAACACAGAGGAGGGACATTGTCAGGCAGGAGGGGCATGGTCAGATAGTCTCAGCATAGAGGAGGGGTGTGGTCAGGTAGTCTCAACACAGAGAAGGGGCGTGGTCAGGCAGCCTCAACACAGAGGAGGAACATGGTCAAGCAGTCTTAACACAAGGAAGGGCATGGTCAGGTAGTCTCAGCATGGAGGAGGGGCGTGGTCAGACAGTCTCAACACAGAGGAAGGGCATGGTCAGGTAGTCTCAGCATGGAGGAGGGGCATGGTCAGGTAGTCTCAGCATGGAGGAGGGGCGTGGTCAGGTAGTCTGAGTTGGAGGAGGGGCGTAGAGTAGTTACTTGGGGTTGAGTCAGTTTTCTTCAGAAATATGTTGAGTCTAGCCAAACTGTAATAGGTGACTCTATGTGTGTTCATACCCAAGCAGCATTAAGTGCACCTCATGTGTATAAAAGAGAAGATATTATGTGGGAGTGAATAGTGGTAGGCATGCAAAGAACTAGATCCCTACTGCAAACCTCAAGACCACAAGATCAAGATCACTTGTTACCCAAGAATGTGAAGAGGAGACACTGTTGCAACAAGTATGGAAAACCGTTTGTCAATATATATTAAGGCTATATATATTGACACTGTGCACAAGAATGGACCCAAGAGAAAGAGAATTTTTCTCTCCTTTCATCCCTTCTTTCACCACTCCTCTCTCTTTGTCTCTTCTCTCTCTCACACATACACACACACATACTTGCACAAGTGCACTCATGCACATGTATGTGCACATGTGTATACATGCGCACACACACTGAGAGAGAGAGAAAGAAAGAAAGAGAATTCAAAGAAGAGTAATCTTAGGCCATGCTACATCCAAGTTTTGACAGCATGTATACAGTCATTCCAGATTCCATTTCAGAGCAGGTATGTCACTATTCTGTGTATGATTTCATTAATCTAGTCAGTTTGTTCTGAAATTCAGGTTTTGGAATGTGCTAAAGTCTTGAGTTGCAGAAACATCAGTTCTGGTTCTCAGAAGGCACAGTGTGTGGGAGGAGCCTCTAGCTCTGTTTTTGCTGCTAATGTGTTCCACTTCTTCCAATGCCTCCTCCTGTGTCCCACTAAGAAGTTCTCAACATGGATCCATGGCCAGAGGAATTTAGCAACTCACACCTGTAATCCCCAGGACTTGGGAGGTAGAACCAGGAGAAGAGAGGGTTCAAGGTCAGGCTCAGGTATATTTTAGTTCCACACCTGCTGGGACTGCGTGAGCTTTGTCCCATAAAGCCAAGCAAGCCCTAAGATCCCAATGCTATCCACAATGTCTAACAGCCAACTTGTATTTGGGGGCAGAATCAAAGTGAATATTCAAAACACAACCCAAAAAGTGCATGGCTGAAGTCTCCCAGCAACTGGGAAGCCTCTCGTGGCTTCTGACTGTGAGAAGCAACAAAATGGAGTCCTCAGGATCCGAGTTCATCTCAGCAAAGGGTTAAAGGGTAGAATCTAAAATAAAAATAAAAATGAGGCCTCATTTGAAACTATTTTTGAACACTTTCATTTTCTTTCAGAACAAACAATTGACAACCCAAAACTGGTCACCAGTTTCCTGGTGACTATTATGAGATGGTTTTAGTTTATTGAGACAATGAGACAGTCCTTAGTATATAAGACTTGCTATGGTGTTCCTATAGCAAAAGTTCAGTCGAATATGAGTTGAGGGTAGTCAAATCATACATCTCAAAACTTTAAACCTTTACAGCAATTACCAGTGGTATTGTTAACTGCAGCAATGTTTTCAGAGAGCCTTCCCTCACAAAGGTCCTTAAAGACTGGAGGCAATTCACATCACAGATTCCTAAACACCTGTGTGACTGAATTCAATCTTCCTTTCAAAGAAACATACAAAACAATTTGTTCTGATGTTCTGCACAATCAGGAGCAAATAGGTGAGATGCTTTCAAACCAGAAACGTGTACATCACTCATGCAGTACAAGGGGCAGATGGTTTTTATACCATCAGTACCTTTCCTTGTGCACACCAAGTACATCAAAGCAATCGCAGCTCAAAAATAAGGAAAAAAAAAAACAGAAGAAGAAAGCAGATGACAGAAACACAGATCAAAGAGAGTGGAAGACATGAGGGAAGAAAAAAAGGATAAAGGAAGGAAGGTGAGAGAAGGAAGGAAGAAGGGAAAAAGGAAGGAAGGAGGGAGGGATGGAAGAAGAAAGGGGGAGGGAAGAGAGGGAGGGAGGAAAAATGGAGGGAGAGTGGGAAGGAAGAGGAAGAGAATAAACAAAGGCAGTAAATTAGAAGAAAGAAGGGGGAAAGAGACTGCACACACACACACACACATGCACATACACACTTATACACACATGCATATGTTTATAAACTATTTTACACAGAGGTGTTTACATACATATATGTATCTATCTAAAGATATTCAAATATGACTGCATTATGTATAATATTAGAGGTTTAACAAAATATGTGTGCATGTATGAATATATTACTTTAACCCAAAATTTAGTGTCTTATTTTATATGAAGAGAGGCATATGGCATTTGAGTTTTCCCACAAGTTAGAACACTACCCTGCTACAGTTTTGCTGAATCAGAGGAGATTTTATGAGCTGCCCAGGTTACCTGAGGTCCATTTTTGATGCAAATCTAATACCTTGTTTCTGTGAATATGATGGTGACTGCGATGAACAGGAAAGGCTCTTTGATTTCATATTGCATCTGTCTCCTTTGCTGCCTTGGCTTTTGGATCAGTTCCTAATCAGCACTGTCTGTGGACCTGTTGATTACCATGGGACATTTATCTGGAATATAATATGGGGTTACTTAACCAAGACTCGCCTCGTCTCTCTGCTAAGCTAATGATACTTTTCAGCTTTCCTAACTAGATAAAAGTAGAGACGTGATATCTTATATCCACATAGATATACATATCTAAATTCAAATAGTCTTTAATTTACCACAATTCAACTTATATTTTTACAACAGAAATTTAAGCCAGACCTTTACAGTGGTAGTCACAGCTCTCACATCTAGCCTCAGACTCCTGACTCACAGTGGTTTGGCCTTACCATGCTACTCAGTAGAACTAACACTTCAGATTTTGATATTTGATCTTTATCAGGGTAACAGAAGGCAGTTGAAATTCTCTTCTGATACTGATCACAAGATCAAGAGAAGGAGCCAACAGTCTACAGTGCACTTACTACAAAATGGAAATTAAGGAAGGTTAGTTCTATTAAATGCATTTTCAATGAACTTCATTTTCAATAAATGGATTTGTAAGAGTGAAATCCATTATATGTCAAGAAATATCTCTATGATAATATACGTGTGCATGTCTGTAGAGAATGAGAGAGGATGTGTTATAAGGATGTATTATATTAAGGGTAGAAGTTTAATATAGTAATGTGCATATCCTGATATCCATATACAAAGTTAATATCTGACATAGTCTTCAACAAACATATATACCAATTATTATGCTTCTAAACCTCTGGTTTGTATCATGAATCCAAAGGTGAATATATTAATCATTCCAAAAACACAGAGAGAAGACTTCTAGTAAGAATGAATGTACTGTGGAGATGAAGAGCCAGGGAGAACATGGCTTCTGTGGCCACGTGAATTTTAGTCCTCAGCAGGAACAGACATGTAAACAAGTAATTGTATATAAATAAAGGAGTAGAAAGATAGCTCATCACCTGAAATCTAGGCATAGGGGTAGGGTTGTTAGGGACAGGAAGTTTTCTGGGGCTTGATGTCTGCCAGCCTAGCTTTATGTTCAGGTTTATGAAAAACCTTGTCTCAAGAGAAGAATATAGTGAGTTATGGAACAGGACACCTGTGTATGTGCAAAGTACATGCTCTCTCTCTCTCTCTCTCTCTCTCTCTCTCTCTCTCTCTCTCTCTCTCTCACAACACACACACACACACAAACACACATACATTTATACCAAGCACACATACACACTCACACACACATTTATATTAAGCAGACACACACACATATACCACACACACACACTCTCACACACACATTTATATTAAGCAGACACACACACACACACACACATTAAATATAAGTATAATCAGCCTGAGCAGGTCCAGGGCTAAAGAGAACAGAGGAAGGAGGGAGGACCACAGCACAGCTGATGGTGGGAAGAACCAGGAAAGTGTGTTTTAAGAGGGACACTTCTTAGCTCACTTTAACAGCTGAAGATGGCAGTTCTGCAAGCCAATATAGAAGTATCAGCTATGGCATAAGAGAGCATTCTATGACACTCAGAGCAATGGCAAGTTGATTCTGGTACTTGGGATGCAAACAGGAAGAGCATCAAGTCTGGGTGTGGATGCAGCTGAGGCTGCATCCGAGGGGTGGGCAAATCCTGAGATCATCTGTGATGACAGCGTGGAGTAGAAGGACTCTTCCTGGATTCCTAATGGACAAGCATAACTTCTACGATCAGAAATGTATTCCTTTAATTAGAAAATAAATAAAATAGTACAGAGGCATAAGAAGAGACTGAGATTACAGTAATGAATTAAGGGACACACTACAATAAGTAAACATTATGTCACCTCATGCCACTTAGTAATGGCTGAATAAATATCTATCATAGGGGCATAGAAAGAAGAGGGTTTTAAAATAAAGATTACATCTTAATTGTAGTTGGTGCTGTAGAATAAAGTTAATAACATCTGGGGATTCACAGGAATTAAGTGTACAGAACACGTGGGTACCACCTGCCTGTGTTAAGTTTGTCACTTACCTTCTCTACACACAGCAAGAGTTTACAGGATGGTGAACACACAAGATTTGAAGTCCATTTATGGCTTCACACTGTGCTTCTCTGAATCGCTCTCCCGCTTCAATCTCTCCTCCTCAGTCAGATGCAGTTGCCTGTTTTGAGTTAATGCTCCACCAGCCTTTGAATTTGAAGTGAGTTCTACTGCCCCTCTTTATATTCAGAATTCCTTTCCCAACTGTTTATGTTTCAAGGAAAGCCTCAACCTTGCATCCCAGTAGTGACTCAGTGATGGCTCCCATGTCTGAGGAGTACTACACAGTACCTTCACAACTTTACCCCACCCCCGGGGAATCTTACAGGTAAACAACAAGGAAGAACTTAAATGAGGGGCAGTTTTGCCAGAAATGAAAAGCAATGATGAATTGTCTTTCAAGACAGGTCAATCACTCAAGAAGACTCATAGCATGCTAGCCACATGCCAGCCACTGCTCTTTCCATGCTGACACAAACAAGAGATCAGGCTGCCAGCACCCCTGTTCCCATGCAGCTGAACTGCTAGACAAGAAGTGCACAGGATAAACAAGAATATGATGAGTGTATAGATTAGAGGGTATGTAATGTAGGAAACTCAGAGCTGGGTACAGGTCACATCTGAAGAATGGTCTGATTAGACACAGAATAGTGTGGTCTGTGTAGTACTCCTTAGACATGGGAGACATCACTGATGACTTGATGCGAGTAGAGTGAATTAGCTATGTGAGCTTGGGTTTCAGGAGAACATCTGGGAAGGAGTAACTAGCAGGGAGATTTCTGGGAAATTTAAAAGGAGCAAGGACAGGGTAATGCGCAAGAGGGGTATGGCAGGTAATAATGGAAAATCACGGTGAATCCTACAGCATATCTTACATCATAGTAAGCACGTCTGCTTTCACTCTGACTAAAAGGGTCCAGTTGGTGGTTCATCTTTCAGCTACCTGAGCAGATGTGTTAAACTGATAACTGAATATCAGTTATCTGCAGAGAGGTCAGAGATGGAAATGGAAGGCAGAAGTATTGGACATATAAACTGTAGGGTAACCCATGAAACATGATGGGAATTTAAAAGGGCTTAATTGTAGAGCAAGTAGCTCTTCAAAAGAGAACTGTGGACTTACTGCAAGCCATCCATAATAAAGGAACGAGGGCATTCGTGGTGATGTTCCTATGGAGTAGAAGCATCTGCACGTGGTGAGGGATGGCAAGACAGACAAAGACTTCTACTTCATGGGTGCTGTATTTGAAGTGCATTTTCAAAATTCAGCTGACACGCGATCTTGTGCTGTTAAATGTTTAATCATCGGCTCTGTGGAGAAGAAAGTAAATCTAGCATTTGCCAGTTTCTCCATCACGGCCGATTGTGAGACAAAGTATGAAAACTATATTCAGTTAGAAGTAGCTGGATAGATAGCAGCCAACACAAAAATTCTTAATTTATTTTGGGGGGATACATTTTAAGGGTGACCCAATTGAATGCACCTAAAATGACATCTTTTGGTGGGTAGGTACAAAAGGATAAAGAATAGTAAAGTACAGGCAGGATGTAGATAAATGCCCGATTAAAGGGCCAAGAACATCTCTTTTTTAACTTACACGGAAAGTAAGCCTGAAGATACAGTTCAATGGTACAGCACTTACTTTGCACATTTGCAGACATTGGTGTCATCCACACTACTGGAAAATAAATGAATACATAGAAAAATAAAATGTAAAAACAAAAGGAAAGAAAAGTGTGATTTTAAATGGCTAAATAGTTTTCAAACATTTCTCCATTCATTTCATTACTGGAGCCAAGTATCTCCTTCTCTCTCTCTTTCTCCTGTTTCCATAATGTGATAACAAACCAGGACCACGTAGAAACTTTTCTTTATAATCTTCTCCAGAATGGATGCATTGAGTAAAATGTTCATGAAATTATGGAAGGATTTTAATTTGGATTTGAACTTGATTAAAAATAGTTTGTCCCCTTTCAGCTCTCCTTAAAATATCATGTCTACATGACCAACATATGTTGTGATGATTTAATTTGGTTGTCAACTTGACCAGATAAAGAATAACCTAGAAGACAGCCCTGTGACTGTGCTTGGTATAGATTTTCTAGATTCTGTTGGCCGAGGTTGGAAGACCCACTGTGAATGTGAGCCATCCTATGGCCTGAGATGCTCTACTGAGCAAAATGGAGATATGGTTCAGTGAGAACCAGCACCTATCTCCTTATCTTTCCTAATGGCTGGCACAGCATGGCCTGCCTCCTCAAGCTCTTGCTACCATGCCTGCTGAAACAAAGATTTCTTTCAGCTATTCTTGCCAGGTATTTTGTCAATGCATTGAGAAACCTAATGGAAATGCATGTAGTTTGATTTTTTTTTTTTACAAATGGTTACAGTGGTGTTTCACACTTGTTTAATTCCTTTTTCATCTGTCAGAAATCTGAAAGACAATGGGTACATTTAGACAATCTGTCTTTTCTATATAACTTTATTGATTAACATTAGGACAAAAAGTATATGTTCTTTCTTTGCTTTTCTTTAGTTGGATTTAAGATTTGGTATAGACAGGTCCTAATCTATAGCTCAAAGTAGGTGACTGGTACTTGCCCAGCACGGCCTTGAACTCGTGGCAATCCTTTAGCATTATTCTCCAGAGTGCTGGTTATTCAACACCACACCTGAAGAGCCTATCTTCTAGTATGAATTCTTAATTATCTCTACAAACCATCCATGTTATGTTAACTAGACATAGGATTTAACATTCAGAGTGACAGAATATATAATAAACTCCACTTAACTTTGATGTGCCACACATACATGGAAATAATATGTTTTTGAATTTTGTAAGATAGTCTTATTATCTTCCTGAATATATTTTTATTTATCAAACTAAGAACTGCATGGTTGTTGTTGTTGTTTTTTTTTAATATATTTCACTTGAAAAACATAAACACTGTTAGCAGATTTGCTTGGGGTAAAATTAAATTTGGAATCCACCCACAGTGTCTGCTGCATGCTGTAAAGAAGCCCACCTAAATCTAAAAATTCTGAGAAAAATCTCTGCATCCCCTACCCACGTGTTGTTAGGATAGCTGGCTGGTCTTCCTGGTCCTCAGCTCAGTACTAAGTGTTCTCTCCGGATGCAACTGAACGTTCACTCCAAATCCAAGGAGTGTTCTGCCTTCAGGATGTCAAAATTATCACTTGAAAGAAAGAAAGCTGTTATATTTTCCCCAAGTAAAGTCAGGATGGAGCCTGTCAGGCTCTTCCAAGAGGCATCGCTCCATCCCAGCACTGGGGAACCTCTCCCCCAGGGCCCATCTATGAAATGAGGACAATACGGAGACTTATGCGTTCACATAATTGATCCACTCTCATCCGCATAAAGGGATGGAAAAGTCTCAGATTATTAACAGTTCAGTGCTTTTACAGCTCCCACCTACCACCCACTTACCGCTTTCAGATTCCCCCCTAATTGAATTACCGCGAGCAGCCCAGATGACCTTAGTTGTCCAAGCGCTATTTATCACATTTTGTTTTAAGTGAATTACATTTTAAAATGAAAATATTCTCTTCATCTATTCTCCCTCTCATAGTAATTATATTCTTCGTGCTCTAATGTTCTCGTGACTTTTATTTTCAAGAAACAACTATTAACTTTCACATAGTCAGTGACCTTGCTTGGATGACTCTGCCCCACTCAGATGACCTTGAAGCAAAAATTATAGAAGCTTCGATTGGGAAGCTCACCAGCATCCAGTAAACTATGGAGAGGCTAAGAGCTCCTCATTCCTCGGCGCTGGCATCCATCATGGAAAGACACATAAAAAAGAAGGGCAAATTCCAATGACATACATCCAATAAATTGGAGACTCTTGTCACGGTAAACGCCATTTCAGCTGTTCCTAATCACAACGCATAATGTGCCTACATTACTGATTAGTTAACCCCTTTACTTCCGCTTTTATGAGAGATTCTTTCATTCTTGGTATGCATCTTTGCATGTCCTCAGTTTTCTCTGTTACAGGATTTTCTGAGTCTGTCGGATGGCATCTTGAATATTAGTAGCACATTGGTTTTGCAATGGCATATGATGAATATTCACAGATGGAATAATTCTGAAAGGGCTCTTAGCTCCAAGTAGACTGTTGAACATCTCTCAGTTGTTCATGAACTGTCTTCAGTCCAGGGAGCTACCACTGGGCAGTCTGTATGACAGTTCTTCCCTCTTTATGAGAATAGATGAGTTCAAAGTTCCCTTGCCTGGATCTAACTCTAAAGTGCGTCCACAACCAAGCATGGATACCAAGCTTGTTTGTGAACAGAAACGGAGTGATTTAATATGGAACACATTTGTGCCAGCCCTAGTTTTCTCTATTGGATGTGTTCTGTTAAATATTAAAATCTTAGCACACAGAAATGAAGTTTAGCACACAGAGATTCTCACACATGTCCAGGCCCTCACATTTAAACATCACATCTCACGTGAGCATGATACAAGAAGTTCAGCAGTAACTCGGGGCAGACACGGGACGGGAGAAATCACGGCATGAGATTAAGGCCCATGGCTCAGATTCACATCCTGTTAGGCAGCTGCTCACCCTCTGTGCAGTCACGTGATCTTATAGGCCTATTTGGCTAAAAGTAGATGTCATGTTAACAGTAGGGTTTTGCTCTGGATTCTTTTAACACAAACCCCCCATTTTTTAGGAGAAGCAGAAGAGACGTCAGCGGTTTTGTAATATACCTGAGATGCCCGTGGATTTTCCTCTTTGTAACCCTAGCTCCCCGATAACCACGGTTTAACCCACGTAGCGATGCCAGGAAGTCTTTAAATAGTACGTTTAAACAACGCTATGTCTCTTGATCGTTTTACATTTCCCCCTTCAGATGAATTTAGCACATGTATTAGAACCTGAAGTGAGCCTTTTGGAATCAGAATGGATTTAGGTTATATTATTTACCCAAAATGTAATTTTCTTTAAGACCATTCATTAAATGATTGCCACATATGGAACATGTTTTCTCTGCAGAGGAAAAATCCTCCCCAGAAGTTTCTTTTCTGAAATTTGGTTTGGGTAGTTGCCACACTCATAAACAGGTGGCAGACTTGGAGGCTGGTTTTCTAGACTTGCGTTTTCATAAACTGTCTCTGATCCTCTAAGGCAGAGCGGGCCACTGGTTTTGGCTGTTCACTCTGCCATCATACCCTCCATTTGCTGGACACATGGTGCAAAGTCAGCCCTCAGCACATATCCATTTCTCCACGAACATCAGTCAGTTTCCTCGGCTGCCTGTGTTTTCTGTCCTTCATGTCCCTGGGACAATCTCTTGGTAGATCGTTCACAAGCGATAGCGTACTTTAAGCCACCAAGAAAAGAAGGATCCACTGCCTGCTAATACTTTTTTAATGGGGTTTAGAAGATCACTAAGCCTTAAAATTATAATTCCATTTCTTCTTGCTGATAGTTCTAAATGCTGTTAATTGGGAAAAGAAAGACACGTTTCATAGCAGGGTGCATTTCTTAGGAAGAGGTAACACATGATTAAAGTGTATATGAAATACTATCAATTACTTTCTAAGAATGGACTGGACAGCCCCACAGGCACCTTACATGGAATCATGTTGAAAAAAGGAGGGAGAAGAAAAAAAATATTTTTGTTTCCTTTTGTATCATTATCATTTACAGTATTATAACCATAATGATTGTCTCCTTAGGTTGTCTTAGACAATTTATAACAACAAACAAACACCATTATTTGAGGTGGTTCTCAATCTTTCTAATGCTGATACCCTCTAATATAGTTCCTCATGCTGTGATGACCCCAACCATAAAATTATTTTCATAGCTACTTCATAACTGTAATTTTCCTACTATCATGAATCATAGGGTAAATTTTTTTGATGTATTTTTGAGTTAGAGGTTTATCAAGGGGGTAGCAAACCACAGATTGTGAACTGCTGATTTATTGAGTCTTCAATAATTAGGACTTACATTTTTAAAAAAAAGTACAAAAACATTTACTGTATATCTATATCTAGGAAGACTCTCCTCCACAAGGGAAGAAAACCACCAGAGAAATCAGAAAAACAATCGCTTCTGCAACTCACAGGACATTTTTAAGCACAAATCTCATTTTTAAACATTCACATTTTTCTACATTTTTTTTTCTTTTTCTTTTATCTTTCTTCTTTCTCTTTTTCTTTTTTCTTTCTTTTTCTTTCTTTTTTTCTTTTTCTTCCTTTTTTCCTTTCTTTTTTGTTTTTCTTTCTTTTTCTTTTCCTTTTTCTTTTCCTTTCTCTTTCTTTTTCTTTCTCTTTTTTCTTCACGAGCTCTTTAGTCGACCTGGTTTAGAGCAAACACTTTCTTAAATGGGCACACATGAATAAAGTGCTAGAGTCTATACCTCATTAGATAGAAATGGTAATAGAAGAAAGAAAAACTCAAAAGCAAAATATAACTAATGAGGCATAGACAGAAAAAAATATGAGCCTTAAACTGTTTCTTGAATTTAGATGCTTGACTGTAGGGATCTGAATATTCTTAGGGTGGGATGAATGATCAAGAAGACATAAAACAGTCGAATCCTAAACTCTTAGGTTTCTACGCCAGGAGGAAATGACAGTGTGGGTAGGTGAGTGCTGAAGGTTTTCCGCAGCCTATCTACATAGTTAGGACCTTCAGCAGGTCTGAGGGTTCTAACTTGACAGTACAAATTAGATTAAGGAAATCTCTGACTAACCATGATCTGGTCATTAAGTATACACTGGGCAGTATAGAGTACACACACACACACACACACACCAGAGTTCATGAAATTTGCTCAGAAAAGTCACCAAAGAATAAATAAATAATAGAAAACTCTGATGATATAGAATCTCATTTTCAGATTTGTTGTATTAATAATATGACAAATTAATCTTAAACATATTAATCTTAAACATGTTGACTTAAGTATTCAGTTTACAACAAACATATGAAAAATAAACAAGCAAGCACATATGGCCAAACCTAGGAGGAAAATACTTTTAAAACTTGACAAAGACACCCTTAAAGCCTAAATATTCTAAGCAACACGTGTTTTTAAAAACAACTCTTTAAGGCAATGCACAAGCAACTGTTTAAGGCAGTGAGAATATTATTTTTAAATTTAATATAATAAAAGACACTTTCTTTCAGCAAAAGAGACTTAGTTAACTTAAAGACTTTTCCAATAAAAATGAAATGTTATTTAATAATTTGGGGGAGGGGATGTACTATCAGTTGCTAGTACTTTGTTGTGGTGCTGGCTGGAAGTGCCCTTTTAAGGATTCTCATTCACCTAACTGAGATAGGTCCTTGTTAGCCCCTCTAGATCTATAATATAAACAGTATTTTTAGTAATGATGAATTCTGTAAACGTGTCTACTCTGAGTCATTAACTTCTTATACAAGGAAAGCTGTCTGGCACTAAGAAACACCATGGCTCAGGGTTATATGGGTCGAGGACTGGGTGTTTGACTTAAAAATTAAAATCTAAGAGACATAGGTGCACAGGTGAGTTCTTAACAACTAAGCACATGTTAAACCATTTAAAATTTAAATATAATTACACCAGTCTCCCCACTCCCATTTCTCCTGCCAACCTGTCTCCAAAAATAGTAGACGAGAGAAATTTGGAGAATATAACTTTAAATTTAAAATTGCCACATGACTCAGCATATGATTTCATCAGTCAGAATTAAAAATAGTGAGCATCAAGTATGTGTTAATTAAAAATTTTTAGCTAGAGGACTCAAATTAAAAGAGACAAAGGACAATTAGCAATCCTTGAAGGCCTGTATATAAAAATCAAGTTAACCAACATAAGCATAACAGGAATTCTAGGAGAAAAGGAAAAGAAAAGATATTCAAAGTCATAATGGTGAAAACTCTGCAAATTTGATGAAATCTATTAATCTATATGGCCAGTAAGATAAAATTTGTGAGACAAACTCAAGAAGATCCATACCTAGACAAAGAACAAACAAACAAAAAAACTTAAAGACAAAGAGAGCCAAAAGTAGCAGGAGATACTATTTTATATTCAAGGACACACATTATATTCACAGCTGATGTATTAGCAGAAATGGTGAGGCCAGAAGGCCGTGGGATACAGGTAGACAGCTGACTGTCAAACAAGAATCTTACATACAGTGAGCATATCATTCCAAGATGAAGTGAAATTAAGATACGTCAAGAGAGAAATAGAAATGTTGGGTTTTTTTTCCTGACCTACAAGAAATACCAAAAGTAGTTCAAGTTGGAAGGAAAGGACACTAGATTGTAATTTAAAATACTCCTCAAGAAATTTGTAAGAAAAATAAATATAACCACATCGGTAGGTATTTTTTTCTCCAATCTAAAACACGAGGCCTTAAACAGCTACCATAGTCTATACTGGTACACACAATAAGTAGACACATCTCTTCAACAGTGATAACACAGAGCACAGAGTCAAAGCCAAGCTATATAGCAGTAAGCATTGTGCAGTTCAGAGATTATGTTGGTATAAATCCTAACTAGATTGTCCTACCTTAATATCTATGTGGACCTCCTGCCAACTATTAAGAAAATAATTCAAGACATAGTAAAAGAACAGACAAGGATATTAAAATTTCACAGTGGAAAATATCTATTTATAACCTTTAAAAGCCTGCAATAGGGAAGACATCCATGATCCAAATTATACATGAAACAACAAAATGATATATGTGAACCCTATACCATTAGTAATTTTGTTAAAACTATATATTTAAATGATATGCAGAGATTGAAATTTTTTTTAAAAGCAGGATTCAAATATATGGTGTCTCAGACATCTTTCAAAAACACATATATATGAAGCATTGGGATATAAAAGATATACCAAACACAGGAAGGTACTCCAATAGAGGACATGGGTGGGGTCATCAAACAAGTCTCAATAATTTCTTTTTCTGTTTGCTGTTTTGCAAAGCTATGTCCATGTCTTCCTTCTGTCTTTCTGTTAGGTACAGATCACAGGCTGAATGTGCTTCGTCTGGTACTTTAGGCATTTCCACTCATTATCAAAAGATCTGCTCCCTTCCCGTGACTGTTTCCCACTATGTGGCTGTTACCCACCACGTGACTGTTACCCACCACGTGACTGTTACCCACCACATGGCTGTTTCCCACCACTTGACTGTTACCCAACACATGGCTGTTACCAACCACGTGACTGTTACCCACCACGTGACTGTTTCCCACCACGTGGCTGTTTCCCACCACGTAGCTGTTTCCCACCACGTGGCTGTTACCCACCATGTGACTGTTTCCCACCACATGGCTGTTTCCTACCACGTGGTTTTTACCCACCATATAACTGACTCCCATGCCTAACTCAAATATCTTGGCTCTTTTTCTCCTTTTAAGCTCCCATTAGAATATATGATAAAATATAAAAATGTATAATATAAAAATACAGTAATTCTGTAAAACTGATGATCTGTAATTGGTGATTTTCATACTTTGGATACTATGCCACAGAATTGTAACTATTAATAATTATAATATTGATATGGAAATAGTCGGGTGGCTTTGAGAACAAAGAAATCCTTCTCTAGAAGCTGGGGGCCATGATGAACAACAAAAGCCATCCTATCCCAGGGACTTCACGGCTCATGCCTACATATCTTTAAGTGTATTCCTTAAATGGTATAAATTAAAAATAAATGGCTAGGGACTCTTCAAACTTATTTTACAACACATTCCATTTAATCCTCAAAAGTTTAGGGAGAAACTTCAGTAGTGAGGATTGCGCACCATCCTAAGACTAAACAAGAAACAAAGCTAAACTTCATGTCCTACACTGAATCACCAATTTAATGATGCCTTATTACAGAGATATTTCCATCCATGGAGGCTATATAAGGCCTTAATGTGTCTTAGTTATGGTTTTACTGCTGTGAACAGACATCATGACCAAGACAATTCTTATAAGGGTAACATTTAATTGGGGCTGGCTTACAAGTTTAGGGGTTCAGTCTAGGTAGGAACATAGCAGCATCCAGGCAGGCATGATGCAGGAGGAGCTGAGAGTTCTACATCTTCATCAGAAGGCTGCTAATAGAATACTGGCTTCCAGGCAGCTAGGATAAGGGTCTTAAAGCCCACACCCACAGTGACACACCCACTCCAACCCAGTCACACCTTCTAACAATGCTACTCCCTAAGCCAAGCACATACAAACCATCACACCAGAGAATCTTATTCTTCTCTATGAAAATTTTCTAGGTTGGAGTTGTGTATATCTGGGGTAACCAAAAGAAAAGGGTTCCATACATTAGAGGAATAATTCACCTGCTTCCTCCTGACTTTTCTAGGATAGATAAGTGAAAGTCCCAGGTATAAGGATTGCTCCCAACCCTGAGTAAACCAAGGTAGTCAGACACACAAGCTACAGAAATCTCTCCGACGACTGCACATAACTAGATTCTCTCTACAGGTAAAGCTGTCACCCAGGAGACAACAGTGCCGCTGCACCTGACTTTTTCTTTAACAATACTAAGTGACCGGGTCTCAGCCACTGGATGGTCTCCATGTCGACACATTACAAGTTACGCTTCGCAGGCACCATGGAAACACCATGCAGAGACCGAACAGAACAAGATCTCAAAT
The DNA here is from genome assembly GCF_000001635.26 of Mus musculus. NCBI lineage: Eukaryota > Metazoa > Chordata > Mammalia > Rodentia > Muridae > Mus > Mus musculus. The sequence continues at coordinate 119,672,721 of NC_000080.6, read as the reverse complement.
GAGGCTTTAAATAAACCCAGGGACTCTGCCACAAGGCCCCATCACGCGGGGCGAAAGGGAGGATGGTTTATTATTGTTTACATGTTTATATGTGTTTAGCCTGCTTTCTCTCATAAGATATCCTGCCCATAAATCCATGGATCTTCTCTTTTAACTCACAACTGGATATGAAGCATCTTGCCAACGTCTGGCAATTGGAGAGTATCCCATACATGTTTTGATAAACTCATGACCCCGTGACTTCTGAGGATTTATCTTAATTGCCATCTATAGTCTGCCTTGCTTGTCCCTTGTCTTAATCCAGATGTTAGTCAGAAATACACGTCACTGCTGTAACTAGGCTTGACACTATCCCACTGACTCCACAGAGCATGCCTTTGAAGTCGATATCCCCCTTTTCCAAAGAAGGTGAGCTAGATGAAAAGACTTCGCTGGGTCTCAACATTCATCTCTGTTCAGCACTCACATGCTGTCTTTCCATCATCTGTGTTATTTTGGCAGAAAGAGAGACTCTAGTGCTCACACAGTGTGGGGCAAAAGATATCAAGAGCTCCACAGATGCTCCATAACACCGGCTACTTGTCCATGGTTGCTACCCATATTGCTTGTCCTACCGATGTGATAAGGTAAATAGTTTTCCTATCTGGCATGTGAGGAGACTCATCTGGGCCTCTATCCAAATGAAAAACTTCAAATTAACACAGAGTTATGTGAAGCTGCAGAGACTATAATAATAATCTTCAAAATCACCAAATACTAGCATTTTTTAAGTCTACAAATAATATGACATCCTGAAGATTTTTTCTTCTTTTAATTTGTAAGAGACAACCAAGACAGGGATTTTCATTCATTTTTCTTAATTTTTAGTTTATTTGTCCATAAACAATAGTTATGAGTCCTCTCCCCCCCCCCTTTTAAGTCCCTCAGGAATCCATGCATGATATTTAAATTTAATTCCCTAAAGCAGAATAGCTTTATCTTCAAACAGCAGAAGGTAAAAGACTAGAGCAAACATCTTCAAATATATATAAACTCATGGCTGGCTTCTCCTGAACTCCTGCCCTCGCCAGCTCGTTTAGAATACAATTTTCCAAATGCCACTGCTTTCTGGGATCTGAGGGAGGGGAAGAGAGCAGTTTCATTTCATTAGATTTATGTCAACTCCATTCTGAGTTTCTAGCATTAGGGACTCTTGGAAAAACACGCTGCTTCCCCCAGAGCTGCCATGCTGAGGCTCTGGCAACTGTGAAGCACCAAAAGTAAATAAAACGATCCTGTTGTGCTGTGGGCCAGAGGAGGCCAAAGAGATGGGATGAGGGACCCAGTTGATGTGCCCAAACCCCCACCCCAATGGCGTGCTGCTGGCTTTTTCAGTAGTGACAGCTGAACAGAGCCAGATTCTCGCCTCACTCTGCACAGGCAACTTCATCCAAAGTCAGTTGGTGCGGTGGCCATGTTTGAGAATGAGGGCTGGCAATGGTGGGTGCCGCTGAGTTCTCCGCACTGCACACTTGCTATGCATTAAGCACCTTCCTACCCATTTCTACACAAACCAGAGCCCATTTGCCACCATCACACAGCAGCCCGTGTTGAATGATTTCCTCGCTCTTTGAAGCATTTTGTGTGTTGCCAGTGAGGAGCACATTTTGCAAGTCCCTGGCAAGGACACGTGTACTTTCTCCTTGGCTTCAGCATTGCGGGAGCCAGACGAGAGAAACGGTGCCCACGGAAAGCTTTAGATTTCATCAAATCATGGATGAAGTACTCTGTGCTCCTGCAGTCAAGATTTTAAGGGATTGTTTTTCCTTAATTAAAGGAGCAGAAACGCAGATGAGGCCGAGCAGAGCACAGGACTGTGGATGAAGCTCATTTTCTGGTCTTTTCTCTCTGATTTTTTTTTACCATTGCCTGATGGCCGTTTCTATATCCTGTGAGCAGATCCATGTCATATTCATTTGGGGTGAGTTTTACATGGCTCGTATGTCTCCTCTATCCTACACTAGAATGGGGCCATCATATAATATTTCTGACATACAACAATGAGTCTAGGAGTCAGAGCAAGGAAAGTCTTTTTATTACCACATCTCCATTCTGTGACCATCTTGCTGCCATGGAGAAGATGGGGTGGTATACGTTCTTTCATGAGAAATCTAGATTCTAGCCATTGGGCACATCTGTTTACATTGTTATTGGAAGCCCATGAACTATGCTCAGAATGTGAGGAGAACATAGCAGATAGGTGAACAACTCTTGTGGCTATAGCTGGAAAGGCTGACAACGGAAGACCACGTCAGAACTGAATCCTTACAAAGCCACAGGCAATATCTGAACAATTAGTGAAGTTCTGGGGGTGGTTCTAGCAGGGTAGTGGTCCAAAAGAAGGGAGAGCATAGGAAAGCGTGATGTAGCAAGGACAGATAGGACTTCCAAGCAGTTTGCCCTGAAGATTTTAAGGGCTATTCTGAGAACACTAGAGTCTTAAACTGAAGAGGTACACAAGGTCTAAGCAAGTCAAAATATAATAATCTGTTTTCTTTCTTTTTTTATTCTTCAATCCCTTATTTTTTGCCGTCCAGTCTTTATCCCCATCCCTGTCCTCCCTCTGACTGTTTCTCATCCCATACCTCCTCTCCCCACTGTCTCCAAGAGGATTTTTCTCCCCAGTCTACCCTCCCCCAAGCCTCCCCACTTCCTGTGGCCTCACGTCTCTTGAAAGTTAGGTGCACCTTCTCTCAGGGATCTCTCACTGAGTCTAGACCAGGCAGTCCTCTGCTGTACATGTGTTATGGGCCTCATATCAGTTAATGCATGCTGCCTGGTTGGTGGCTCATTGTCCAAGTGATCTCTGGGGTCTAGGTTAGTTGAGATTACTGGTCTTCTTATGGGGTCTTCCTCCTCCTCAGCATCTTCCAGCTTTTTCCTAATTTAACCACAGGGGTCAGCAGCTTCTGCCCATTGGTTGGGTGTAAATATCTGCATCTGACTCTTTCAGCTGCTTGTTGGGCCTTGCGGGGGTCAGTCATGCCTAGCATAATTATCTGTTTTCATACAACAAACATTGAAAAAAAATGTAACCCCGAGAGAATCACACTTGCTATTCCTTTTTAATTAGCTTAAATGGGGAACATAATAAAAACATTGATTTTCTATGTGCAAATGGATAACAAAGAATGCACAAGGGAAGCAGTTGTGAGAGCCTTGCTGAGAGGCCATAAAGGCCCATATCAGGGCATTGTTGCTAGGGCTAAGGGAAAGGTCTTCTCAAAACTCTGAGTAGGCTACAAAGGAAGGACATTGTGCTTGGTTAGAGGAGGGAGAAATGAGCTTCCAATAGTGTCTGGGCTCTGAGTTATATGAGCCTGAAACTAAGTAGGAATCAGAAACTAAGGTTAAACTATATGGTGCATGATTTTATAGACATAGAAATAATCTCTGAAAGTTGACGAAAAATCCCGCAAAGAACTTAAAAGACAAGCGAATCAGCGACTGGGAGAAGACAGAGAAGCACACACAACACGGTTTTGGAGCACGGGGAGCAGCGCCTCTGGCTGTGTTCCCTGCTCTTGGGACTCCTTTCCCCCTACTGAGTTGGAGGGCTTGTGCCTAGACTTGTTGTAATTTGTCATGCAGTGTTTAGTTGATATCCCTAGGACGCCTGCTTTGTTCTGAGAGGAAATGAGGGAGCAATGGATCTGGGTCGGGAAGGGCTTTGAGGAGGGGAGGAAGGGGAGGTTGCAGTTATCATGTAATGTCTGAGAGAGGAAGAAACAGAAAGGATGTAGAGGGCATGTCAGATCTGTTTGTGAGCTATAAGGTGGGAGGACCTGGGGTCTTAGTAGGAATTTTTTTCATAGAAAAGGTAAAAAAACAGAGCCCATATAACACTGCTGCTTAGTAAAACTATCATAGCATATAAACATTTGTCCAAAGCAAAGACACTAAGGAAATTATTAATAAATACTTAGGGCAGAGTGAATGCGTGACTTAAGTTTTCTGTATTCCTATGACTACAGCTGTCCTGGCAGGTGCAAAGCAACCCAAGGAGAGACAGAAATCAGCCCTCCCTTTGACTGTTATACCATTGAGACGCTGGAAACCAAGGGAACCTAATTTTCTCTAAGAGTCTCATACTGGGATGTGAGAGGTGGGTTGTGACTTGTCTCTTGGAAGAGGTTTCAGACAGTAGAGGACAGTCTGGAACGAGGAACTGTGATAGTGAAGGCAGAGTTAATGATAGGCAGGACCATGCCATGGGCAAGTTAGTGATGGATGGGACCATACCATGGGCAAGTTAGTGATGAACAGGAAGGACCATGACATGGGCAAATTAGTGATGTGCAGGGCCATGCCATGGGCAAGTTAGTGATGAACAGGAAGGACCATGTCATGGGCAAGTTAGTGATGGGTGGGGCCATATCATGGGCAAGTTAGTGATGAACAGGAAGGACCATGTCATGGGCAAGTTAATGATGGGCAGGGCCATGCCATGGGCAAGTTAGTGATGAACAGGAAGGACCATGTCATGGGCAAGTTAGTGATGGGTGGGGCCATACCATAGGTAGGTTAGTGATGAACAGGAAGGACCATGTCATGGGCAAGTTAGTGATGGGCGGGGCCATGCTATGGGCAAATTAGTGGTGGGTGGGGCCATACTTACCAAGGACTGCTTTCTTTTGCCCCCTACCATCAATGTAAAAATAAACTTTCCTTCTGTATCATAAAGATAGAGTAGTGTTGTATGTCCTTATCTTTTCAAATATGGCTACATTAAAACATCTTCATTCTCTGCTTTATGATATCAATTATGCCTTTAATTGGCATATTGAAGACAGGAAGCCACGCCTGACTCAGTAGAGCTATCAGAGCTCCAGTTTTGACCCAACATTTCCAGAAATATCTTTGATTATAAAAGAAGCATTTGTTGGACAGCATTTAAGTTGTAAAGGAGCCCAAAGTCATTTAGTACTGATGACATTAAACAAATGATTCTCTCTCTTTTTTTCCCTTACTAATAACTTTTCTCCATAGTTCCATGCTTCCAGTGTCAGCAGTGACATGGGGACATGCTTGGCTCAAATGCAGAACACAAAGGCAACTTCCTCTTACCGCTTACCACAAACACCTCCTACTGTGCTCAGTTTGAGGACTATAAGAAAGTAGCATAGAATAGAGACTTGTAAAGAAAGAAACATGGACTTCTTGCAATTCTGGTCAGTTTTGTTCCTATTTTTGTAATAGAGATCAGGACCTGGGCAACCTGGGTATGAAAGGGTTTATTTGGCTCAAAAGTTTCAGTTTATTATTAGGGGATCCTAAAATAGGAGCTCAAGGCAGGAACCTGAACACAGGAATAGAATCAGTGACTATAGAGGAGTAATTCTTACCAGTTACTCCCATGGATTCCTAAATTTGCCTTCTGATACACTCCAGGACCACCTGCCCAGGGGCAGCACAACACAGAGCAGGCTGAACCCTTCCCTGTCAATCATTAATCAAAAACAAAAAAATGCCTCAAAGATTCAACGACAGGTTAATCTGATGGGATTATTTTCTCAATTGGGGACCCCTCTTCTCAGATCACTCCAGCATGTGCCAAGTTGACAAAAACTGACAAACACATTTCTAGAGGTGTGAAAACCAAAATCAAGTGCAATGAGGTCAGAGTCTCTAGTCAGTCACCTCCAGGAGGATCATGTCTCCTTTATGCTTCTCCCCCTCCAAAGCCCTGCATCAGCCACCTTTCTCACCCCACGAACAAGCGTCTGTCGAAGCGAATTCAGAGAGGAAAGGTTTATTTTGCTCCAGTCTGAGCGATGCTGTCCATTGGCACGAAGAAGGCATGGTGAGGTGCCGCTTATGAGGCAGCTTCTTCTTCACATCTCAGCAGAACAGGAAGCAGAGAGATGGGGCAGGAAACAGTGCTGAGCAATAAACCCTCAACGACTACATCTAGTGACCCAATTCTTCAATCTAGGTAATTAGCCCCTTAAAGCCTTCATGGCCTTCCCAAACAGTGCCACCAGCTGGAGATGAAAGGTTCAAACACAGAAACCTGTTGGGGACATTCTGCACCCAAACTCTAACAGATGCCATCTCTAAATAAGGCCACAATAAATATTGAGAGACTCAAACACCATCTCCTTACCACCGGCCTCTGCAACATGTGTACTTGCGGCATGCAAAGCATCAGTGGGCATCTTGAAGTAAACACTAACAAGAATCACAGCCTTAGAAGCAGCTCCTTTATATGCAGTGCCTAGAGCTAAGTCCACAGTATTGCTGGACCTCTAGGCCCCCATGTTTGAATGTAAGTAACAAGCTAATAAACAGCTAATTGTTTCTCCAACTCAGTATTTCTAGAGTCACCACTCTCTAGTTCCTTCGGGAGCACGACGCAGACGCATTCTTTCATTTGACAGACACACAAAACTCTCAGTGCCTAAACCAACCTTTGCGACTAAGGGTTTCATTCCTAAACAAAGAGAACTGTGTGCCGTTTGTTCCTGACCCAAGCTGAGATTTGTTTTGCTTTCTGCAGAGGTTCTTCATTTCTGCTTTCCCTGTCGTGTTGGTACATATGCCTTCTCTTTATATTCCTGCCTTCCTCTGTGGAGGTCTGAGGAACAGCAGTCCCTGCTGATGAGCACACCATGCTGGCTGCTTCATCGGGTGGGGTGGGAATCTGCTTCCCTGTGTTTTGACTCACTGCTGGAAGGAGGCACAGTGCCAGCTCTCTGGGTGAGAGGAGTGACAGGGAAGCAAGATGAAAGGGTAGAAAAGGAATTAGGAGAGGTACTGGCTGTAAGAGTGGCTTGCAGCCCAGTGAGGGGGAGACACTAGCAGATATCAGGCTGATTCCGCTGTAAACATGGGCTGAGCATTCATGTGTGCCCAGCTCGGCTTGTCTATCGATGCCTTGCCTGATGTAGTCAGACGATGCACCATATGGGCAGAGGCACTCATTCTCTTAATCCTTACTGTAGTGTACAGCCTGCACTATCAAAGTGCCACCAACACTGAGGATAAAAAGAAGAAGTATTGTCACTTACCGTAGTGACTTCCTTATGGAAGCTTCTCAGGGCCAGAATCTAGTAGATGTAATGCAGTGTTCGAAGAGCTCACAGGGCAGACACTGAATGGCCAAAGCAATGGCTGTCTTCCTTTACCAAAGAATAGACTTCATAGGCCCCTTAGAGGGGGCCTAGCTTCTTTTTGTCCTAAGGTCTGTGCTTGTAACTGCCTTTTGAGGAAACTTCAAAAGTCTGAATTGTAAATAGCAAACTATATTTTGGTATTCAGAAATTATATTATTACTATGGGACTCTTCAAACCACTTTTTATAAACTGATCTTTTAAATTAGAAAAGCTCAGCTTTAGGTCACAACTTAGACGGCTCCTGCAACTGTAACAAAATACCTTAGACTAGGTAATGCATAAGGGAAAAAAAAACTTACTTCTCCTAGTCTATAGGTTGAGAAGTCCCGGCAGTATTTAGTGTGTGTTCAGATCCATGCTTACTTGGTGAAATAGAAAAGAGGCAGAGCAGACAGCCATCTTTAAAACCCTGATCTCATTCAAATGATGGAGCTTTGGCTGCCAAATTATTTCCTTAAGTTGCCACCTTTTAATTCTGATTTTTGGACATTAAGTTTTATCATGAGTCTCAGAGGAAACACAATTGTTCAAACCATAGTAGCTGCAATCAACAGAGCAAGTCTGTCACCCTTGACTCCACTGACTTCGTATGGGTTTCTAGGTACATGGGCATTATGTGACTCAATGGCAGGACTCTCTCCACCTTCTGGGAGAGTCAGCATCATTTTTTTAAGATAAGGATTTTATGAGCTTCAGAGCATTGGTTCAGGAACATTTTCATTTATAGAAATGCTTAGGAGATACATTGCACACTCACTGAAGTAGATTGAAATTAATTGTGGTTTTGGAAATTTGTTACAGTATCTGGGAAAAAAACCTTAAGTGATATTTAAGAAATATAATATGGCTTAATTTTACTGATAGTAATTTATTGGGGGAAGTCTGCACTATGTCTTGGGCAAACCTATGAGCTGCTATAGACTGGGGCTGAATAATCTCTAAATATAACAGATTCTTTTTAAGGATTGGAAGAGAACGCCAGAGAAATGAAGTATTTCCTCTTCCATGGGGATTGCATTGTTCACCCTTAAAACTTTCTTTTTCTTATCATTAAAATTTAAGACTATTGGACACAGTGTCCTCTGTTATTCTTTGGAGAGAACCCATAGCGTTTATGGGTGATCTTTCACAATAAAACCTTTTTCAATCCACCACTCATTGATATGAGTAGGCCAGAGGGTACTGGTGTTAGATTCAGTAAAGCGTTGATAGGCAATTACCAGGAACAGTGGAGAGGAAAAGTCCACTAGCCAATCTAGAAAAGAAAAACAACAACAACAACAAACAACAACAACAACAACAACACCCCACTGGGTTTTTAACTGGTTTTATCTATTTCCAACCCTGCCACTGAAACTAAAGGAGCTTGCTTGAAATATTGACACTTCTCCAGCAGACAGCTGACTTGATTGTCACCTGTGTCTACAGACACATGTCTCACAGTAGCAGAGTCCATCTCTGGTGGTTCTTTGAGCCAGTCCTATAAACTGCTCCTTTCACGTGTGAACACTTCTGCTTTTAGAACTTAAAAATCATTCATTCCTAATCATAACACTGAATTTAACTGTGTCTAAAACATAAAATTCAAAGTGATTTTTTTTTTGTTCTTATCTCTATTCTAACTGTCATTATAGAAACAAAACCTTAGAGGAGACTTCTGGTTTCTGGATCTCTCAATTTTCTCAATAATTGTCTTTTTAATAATGTCAAAAATGGGGACTATAATTAAATCCCAAAGCTTATGTATTTCAAATCATCTCTAATTGGTAAGGGAAAATGAGGAATTCAGATTAAAGTAAACCTCAAGGGACATGAGAGTCCAATCTCAGAGGAGGTAAGGCCATTTCAAGTCAAAGGTGTCCCCCAGGTATCGATCAACTTCTGTTGCATTGACCACATTTGGACCACTTATTAGAGTACACAAGGTGAGAGACAAGTTTGCTCACAGAGAGAAATTTTAGAGAGCTCTACATGAGGCTCAGGCTCCAAAGTAGAAAAGTATAAATAATTCGTAACCCCAGGAAAAGAGCATGAGACTTTGCTACCTTGTGTGAGGGAGAAACTAGATTACTTATTAATTAATTATTATGATGAAGAAGGCACTTGTGACCGATATCCATACTTGCACTGGGAACTAGGAAATATCAAACAAAGAAAATAAATGTATGCCTCATAGTCTAGCACATTTTCTCTACAGGAACATAACCTCAAGTTATAAGGCAAACAGTTCTCAAGACAAAAAAACAAGGAACTTACAACTTAATAACCCAGCTCACAGACATAGCACAGACACGACAAATAAGAAGCCTCAGAGTGTTCTAGAACGCACAAGGCCTGGAACTATGCCAAATCAAAGAAAATCACATTTTAGAAGCATAACTTAGGTATGTTTCATTTTTAAATTAAAAATACAGTGAGATAAAACAGCAGTAAGTTCAACTTCAAATGACAGAGGCCATAAAGAGAAAATCAGTGAACTCAAATGCGGGCCTCAAACAATAGTTGACAGGGTTAAAAAAATATACAGAGAAAATATGAATTAATAAACATGGCATGCCAGAGGGACCGGATCAAACTGAGAAAAGAGAACTTTGAAAGACCCATAATAACTAATATATCTAACAATGTGTTGAACACACCGACTTCTGATCCAAAACACTCAATGACATCAAAGCTAAATGAGCTTTTAAAACATCTATGTTCATCCATACCAAGAGACATGGAATAGAAACAGAAGAAAGTATCACTTACAAGCAGAAAATTATATTGATGAGTGATAATTTGATAGAGCTACAGATATCAGAAGACAGTGTCCAAACCCTGGGAAAGAAAAACACCACCCTAGAAACCATCAGCACAAGGAAAACTAAGTTTCCAGAACAGAGGCGAGCTAAGGACATCCTGAGAAAAGCGAGCCTGTGAGTGTTTATTATATACAGACTCTCCCTAAATGAAATTCTAAAGGACATGCTTCAGGAAGAAAGAAAATTAGACCAGATGGAAGGGCTGAAATGTAAGGTTGGGTTCTGAGTAAAAACTGGCAGATGTGTGGTACACGCAAACAAACGTACATGAATGTGCAAAATGGTCTGCCCTGCGAGGCCCTAAGGAAATTACAGCAGAACGGGTTTGCAAAATAATGGTACATAAGTTGGGAAGGGGAATCACTATAGTCTGAGGAAACCACTATAATATCTTTTATATCATTTAAGATAAGGACAAAATAATGGCTAGCTTTAAGCTGTGTTCAGTACGAATGTCAAAATAATCCATGCAAGCAATGAGAAAAATAGTTAATGAACTTCAAATATAATTACAAAGTTGTAGTGGAATAGGAGGCAAAATGAGAAAGCAGAAAACCAACAATGGCAAAAAACACATTGAGAAGGAGAAAAGGGAAAATAAAAAACCCTAATGAAGTTGATGAATACCTACAAATATACAAATGCCACTCGTGTACTCATCCCTGAGTGTGGATATGTGTATGTGTGAATATGTGTGCATTTTAAAAGGATGGACATAGTAACATCTACAAATATTAACTCAAAATATCATCAAGAGTATAGGATACCAGGAAATCAAACCTGTGAACATGGACAAATAAGGCCTCTATCCAACAATGCAAACATTAATTAACCAGCTAAAGTCAAGGATAGAAAGAGATGCAACAATGTAGCCCTACATCGACACTCTACTGCTACATAACGAAAAAAAAAATGACCAGTGCACCAATATTAGGAGGTGTTTTCATGCTCTTCCAGGCATTGAGAGACTAGGCAAACAAAAATTCAGTAAGGGGAGAGAGATTTAGATAGCACAAACTTGATTAAAATATACCAAACAGCTCAAAACTACACCTTAATTTTAGGAAGGTATGAATTATTTATGAAAATTGCTGTCAGGAGAGGCCATAAAACATGCCCTTTAAATAAATATGCATTAAAATGTTACAAATTCTCCTCAGCATTTGTTAGCTGAATCCCACATGATTCAAAACAATTACATGATCACTAGCATGTAAGCCATATTCTTTATACAGAAAAATCGGGAAATAATGAAAAAATTGCTATAGTATCAAAATTCAATGCAATGTTTACCAAAACTTCATTGATAATCTTCAAAGTTTAGGAAAGATCCCAGAATCCATTGGAAAGCACAGACCACAGAAAAGCTGAACATAGCAAGCAACGAAGGTCCGCAACCCAACCTCAGATTATACCTCAGAGCCATTGTCATGAAAACAGCGTGCCACACGCATCATGCAGGTTAATGGCAGAGAGTAAACGTAACCTACATTTCTATGCCCACCTAAATTTTAACACAGGCATCAAAATAGACATTAAAATCAGTGCCAGCCTCTTTGACAAGCAGGGCAGAGAAGTCAAAGGCTACCGACTGTCACCCCTTTCACCTGGTGCAGAAATGAATCCAAACTGGAACTAAGACCTTATAATGCTCAAAACTTTGAAACTTCCAGAGGGAAAATATAGGCAAACTATTTCAAGATGTATGCATAGGTAAGTTGTTCCGAACACATCCAAAGGAAGTAGCGGCAAGAGTTGAAATGAGGGAGTGGAGGGAATGGAAACGGTTCTGAAGTGGGTGCAGATGGATCCTGGGCTTGGCTGGGTAGTCCCCTTAGAGAGAGTTCTTGCTTAGGATGTACTAAACCCTGGGTTCAATCCTCAGCATCACAAAATCCAGGCATGCTAACAAACACTAGTCACCCCAGCACTCAGGAGGTAGGTGTAGGAAGAGCCGCGGTCTAAGATCACCCATGACTATATGATGAGCCTGAGACTTGGGTGCACGCACAATAACCTAACTCCAAGGGAAAAATGGTGGGGGGGGGGGGACTCTTTTAATTGAGTGTTAGAAAAAAAATGAGTCAGTATGGAAACTCTCACACAATACCGGGAATGTCAGTTTATATAATCATTTTGGTAAATGCTTGGGTATACCTTGTAACATTGGCTATAAACATGGCCTATAGCCCAGCAGTCCTATGTCTGGATTCAGATCTAACGAAACTTCTACCTGTGTGCACAAAAGTATTGGCTCAAAAATTTAACTGCCCAAGCTGGAGCGAAATCCAACCTAAGTTAGGAACAGAATGAACCATGAGCATGTTATATTCCTTCAATGGTATATTTTACAGCTACATAAACAGTTAATACTCTAATCGCGTGCAGCTGCAAAAGTAATGCTTAGCATAAGTAATGCTTAGCAAAATGAAAGCATGTAAGAGAGAGAATGCACTATTCTATTTACCTGAAACTAACATATGATCAACACTAAAAATATGTATCATTATGGTCATATATGTGCCAGCACAAAGAAATCTATGTTAACAGTACAGGTGCCTGACGTATTATCTCTGGAGAATACGTGGATCCTGTGATCAGAAAGAGTGTTTCTAAAGTACTGATACGGTGCTAGCTCTCAAGTAGATTATAGTATACATATTTGCTGTTTGTTTTTATCTTTATAGCTGTATACACATTATTCAAATGCATACATAAGATATATTTACATCAACACATATCCATATGTATAATATTTATATAAAATAGTTTTCACAATAAATACAAATTTTACCAAAAATAAACAAGCACAAAAATTACCCAACATTTATATAGCATTCAAGAACCCAGCAACCACAATCCAGCCAAAAGTGAATAGATACTGAGTACTGGTGATTTCCTTCTCTAAGACAGAAATGTGATGCCCAAACCCAAAACATTTCCCCCCTCATAGAAAATATATATGATATGTATACAAATAAAAATATGATAAATAAAAATATATGTGATTTTATGGAAAACATAAATCTTAGCAATGTTTACTTGGCAACAATATTTTATTTTTGCTTTAGTTTTTGTTATTTTGAGGAAGGTCTCTCTCACTATGAAGCCCAGGCTGGCCTTGAAACTTCCATCCTCACGTCCCAGTCTTGGGAGTGTTGAGTGGCAGATCTGTGTAGCCACAGCTGGCTCAATATTCTATTCTTCACTTAGACTTACTTTCCTCCCTCAGATAACCCATATGTTACTGTGGGAACCTATACCCTGCTACAGTAAATTGTCAGGCACAAATCACTACAACATATCTGTGAGATGTAGCCTCCATAGAAGATTTATTCACATAGACCAGTGCATGCCCAGTCCTCATGGAACAGGAGAGACACACAGGTAGTCTACACCTTGTCAAACTTTTCAGGTAGACTGAATTACAGTTTTCTAATGTTTTGCCGACCAGAGATAACATTAAACTCTTAAAAGCCAAGGTAGGTACTGATCCTGATACATGGAACGTTAGAAAACTGTAACTGGTCCATCTGAAAAGCTTGACGTCTACCCAGCTAACAAGGTGTTGACTACCAACACATCTATTCTGGTCAATGAGAACTGGGCATGCCCTGCTGTCCTGGAGTAAATGTACTGTTGTGACTACATCTCACAGATGTGTTCTTGCAGCAATTCATACCTAAAGTGTTACCATAGCAGGAGGAAAAACAAGGAAGAGGATGAAGAGAAAGAGGTGGTGGTGGTGGTGGTGAAGGAGAAGGAGAAGGAGGAGGAGAAGGAGAAGAAGGAAGAGGAGGGGGAGTGGGAGGGGGAGAAGAGGAGAATCTACCACTGAAGAGTCCACAGATAAGACTAAAGGGATCTATTGGATTACTAAGGATTTCAAGTGGCAAAAGTCCAAGATGTAAAGGAAAGATTAAGTGATTTAAAATAATGAATGACACAACAGAAGATGTACAAATTATGCAAAAATTCACGAATACTATCCTGGAGCCAGGAAAACTTGAAAAACACCCACCTAGAATTAATAGATATAAAATACTTGAACTGTCAAACTTCAAAGATAAATTAAACAGCTAAGGATCTGAATGAAGAAAGACTAAGGAGCTGGAAGATGTGGAAGATACAATCTGTAAGAAAGCAGAGCTGAGATGAATGTGTTAATTGAGTTATAAATTACACAATATAAAGTCAAGCTTTTAATCATTGTGAGCGTCCAAAAAAGCTATATTTAATGTGACGACAAAACTGGTGGTAGGAAGAGCCATAGGGAGAACAGCAGTAAGACATTTTAATTTTTATTTATTTTTACCCAACCTACAAAGCAGCAGAAACAATTTGTGATTTTTTTTTAATGTTGCTTGATCAACCCTTATCTGAAGTCCACCATATTCTTTAGCCTGCCCATTTTGGTTAACAGTTTAATCCAGTTCTTCTGAGAACTTGGTTCTTGATAAACTTAATCTTCATAAAATGATACTGTGGAATAGAAAACAAACATGGGAATGAGAAAGTCAATGAGCCTGAGTAGTCAGTGAACTTGGGTAGACACAGCTGGAACCAGCAGGAAGAGTAAGAGGAAGGTATTCCACTCAAGTAACAGGCTGCCTTGCACAGCTGCTGACCAGCAAACCAACAGGCAAACACCAAAACCTCAGTGAATCACTTCTGCTTTCCAAGGCCAGGGGAATCACACAGATGCAAAAAAACAAAACAAAACAAAAAACAAAACAAAACAAAAAAACAAACCAAAACCAAAAACAAAAAACCTGTAGTCCCATTGACACAGAAAGCCTCAATTTCTAATAAAGGTAGCAAGCTGAAATAAGGGGGTCAATGGACATGCCATTCTACAACTCTCACAATTGTAGTTTCCAAGGAAACAGGACTTTTGATCAACTTCAAGGTCTAGACTTGATGTTAAGACCAGTACACACAGCTTTGCTTTGTTTCAAGCCTATCCAAATATGTCCTTATTTAAAATTCACCTCAACTCTTTCCTCCCTCTAAGTCCTATAAGAACCCCTATCTTTTCCTTTGTTTAGAAAGATGCACATAGCTTCCGTGGTTTTCAGCGGTCTCCTTTGTTGCCATGGTGCAGTAAACTTAACTTTGCTAAAAAAAATTCATATCTGGTGCTCTTAGATAGATGGAGTGGGGGAGGTGGGGAGGTCTGGGAGATGACCAGCTAAGGTTAATCAACCTAACCACCAAAAAAAATAAAAATAAAAAAAATGTTTGCCAGGAGATATCTAGAGAAGAGTGCAAACGAACTGTGAAAGGTTCATCGGAGGAGTGTGGTTGGTCTGACGCTGAAAAGAGATGTTCACATTGGTGATGGTAGCATGAAGAAAGGCCAGGCTGAGAGATGGGGGAATGTATATGCCTCAATTGCCAATAACGACAAAGAAAGAGCTGGAGGAATCTGTAAAATTCGGAGACCTCTTGTTCTTGCTGTAGCTACACTACACCTATAGACAAAGCTTTGTTCAATCCAGGAAGCTGAAGGGACTCCTAGGAAACTGAGCACAGCTTAAACCAAGTGCCAGTGCACAGCCTAAGATCCAGCTGCCTCCCAGGTCTAGGGCTGAGTGCCTTGGCTGTATTTCTAGCAGCCAACTGGCAGCCATAAATGTCAAGCCCTGATCGGTGTAATCCCTTCAGTTCTTCCTGCTCAGTTCACAGCCAGGAAAGGTGGCATCAGGACAATTTCCTATGTTGGGGATAAATAATTGCAGGTCTCAGGCAGGCATTCTATCACCAGTGTCCTTGTCACAGATGGCTTTAGGTCTAGCTTGTGGATGATCACTTAGGTATCTGTGGAAATTAGACCTCTCCATAATTAACATAAAACACAACGTTGAGCATCATCTCCGATTAGTAAGTTGACTTAGGCTTTCTGTTGGGCTTTTGATTAATGACAGCACATCTTGTATAATATATTTATCAATTGATTAGCAAAGCCTAATAAAACTGTAGCTCCTGATAGAAGCTGCTCAAGAGACTTCCACTGTGGACTGATTTTGGGTTTGAGCTTCCTGCTCAACCAATGAGAAGGAAGATGGCTTTCAAAGGCAGCTTTCAAGGCAGGGGACAGTGTAAGAATATGCTTAGGAGAGTGATGTGCTACCTAAAAACAACGACTTTCTAAGTATCTTGATAACTGTGGGTTAACTGGCTCGCTCGCTTATATCTTCATTTTGGGTTAATTCACTTTTTTTGAGAGAGGGTCTCCTAAGTTGGATTTGGTACTACAAAGATGCCCTTTCCTTGGCTTCTGGTTACCAGGGTTACAGGTGTCTGCTACCATGCCCAATCACTAACTAGTTAATCTTTAGGTTGCTATAATTCCCTGGCTTCTGTAGGTCCATTTATGCTACCATACAAACAACAACCACATGTTGATTTTCTCGACTAAGCCACTTTTAACAATCATAATGGCAACAATAATAAATAATAATTAAAACAGAGCAACATTGAAATAGAAGAGTGGGGTGACTGTTCTAAATTAACTACTCAGGGAAGTGCCCATGAAGACCACAGTTTCTGGCAACAGTTAGGAGTGCTTTCTCCAGCACAGACAAGCCAAGCACGGCCCCTCTCCTCATCCTCGATAGAAAGCTCCATCATCCTTGTCTGTGAACTTTGAAGACGGTGCCAAGTGCGATTCACCTGCCAGTCTCCACAGGTGTCAGCTAGGCATGAAGAACATGACAAGGAGCCTCTCAGGAAGGGAAAGAACCTGTCGATCCAGCTGCCTTGGATATTTCACAGGCAGGACATTTAAAAATGTTTGGCATCCCAAAGTTCGGTTGTTTTCACAGATACTGCCAATGATATGTTGCTAGGGTCTGCCACCTGCCAACCTTGTCCAAGCTACCTAAAGAGGAAACCATGAGGGTGTATGTGCCATCCGTGTAGAATATAGGATATTAAAATAAAAAATATTCCAGCTCTTTGATTTCCTCTGATTTTGTGGGTAATACAATAACCAGAATGAGATAGCTGAAACCAATAAAATCTGATTTATGGCATTAAAGGCAATCTTTATAGCACTTATTTATGGTACATTACATCTAAAATCCAATTTCACAGGCTGCTGTTTGAAACTTTCTGTTCAATCATAAATACACCACATACACTGCACCTCAGCCCCGTGGAGTTAGATTATATAAATGTCTGTATCCCCAGAAGGTATTAAAATTTGGCCACTACTGTGGTGAGGGAGCTTGGCAGTCATTTTCCTAACCAACTCTTCAACCAAAAAGATCCAGTCAGCACTCAATAAAGACTGAAAATGATAATGTTATTATCGCTAAACCAAAGGAGAACTAAGCCAGCTAACTCTCTATTGTGGAATGAAACTAATTGAAAAGAAGTAATAGAAAACGGGGGTAATTGACGATCGTCAAGGATACCTGCATTAATATCATGAGGTACATTTTCAGGCCAGTGAACAAATGTACTTGCTTGCATGACATCAATGGTGCTAACAGGAGGCTCATGGGTAAGTCTACCCATGGCACTTTGGGAATATAACCTAAGTGTCTACCTTCATACACTTCAGTGGAGAAGAATATGCTCTGTTCAATTACTATAATCATTGTCAAAGAGAGGGCAAAGAATACAATTTGACTTTCAGCAAAGAACTGTCATTTGAATCTTAAGCAACTTCACTTTGGTTTAAAAAGAGTTTTGCCTTAAAAAAAAAAAAAAAAAAAAAAAAAAAAAAAAAAAAAAAAAAAAAAAAAAAACCTCTCCATACGTCCATATGCTTTTCTTGGCAGGTATTGGATAAATGCAAATAGAGAGGCCGGACGCCTCACCTGGACTGACAAGCAGGCAGACTTCTTTGTGAGAGACTGCACCCCTTGACACTTGAGTCTTGTTTTCTAAACATGGTCATCCATAAACGGGCACCATGCGTCCATCACATTGCTTTCTACTTGTGCTGCTGAGTCTATCCAGAATGCCATCCAAGGTTCAGAGGTGATAAATGATAAACAGCAGCAAGGACTGGCACGTAGAGACTGAACCCAAAAAGCTGATATCTATTAAGCCTTTACGATACGTCAGGAATTGTTCCACGGCAGCACCACAGAAAGCTCAGAGCAGCCTGAAGCTAATACAGTCTGAGAGTCATGCTTTAAAAGAAGACACAAGTTTAAAATACAAAATGACACCCACATTTACTGTTATTCAGATAATAAGGCCCCAAATTAAGGGCCTCGGGTGAAACTGAGAGAGCCCTACTTTAGGCTTAAATGGGCTTAAGGCTCATTAGTGATGGGAATCAGCTCTGATTCTGGCTTTTTTAATATATAATTTCCAATGGTCTAGCCATGAATGGAGGGAAGTTACTTTCTTTTCTAATTTTTTTATTAGATATTTCCTTTATTTACATTTCAAATGTTATCCCCTTTCCTGGTTTCCCCTCCAGAAACCCCCTATCTCATCACCCCTCCTCCTGCTTCTATGAGGGTGCTCCCTCACCCACCCACCCACTCCTGCTTCCCCATTCTAGCATTCCCCTACACTGGGGCATAGAGTCTTCATAGGACTAAGGGCCTCTCCTCCCACTGATGTCTAACAAGGCCATCCTCTGCTACAAATGTGGCTGGAGCCATGGGTCACTCCATGTGTACTCTTTGGTTGGTGGTTTAGTCCCTGGGAGCCCTGGGGGGGGGGGGTCTGGTTGGTTTATATTGTTGTTCTTCCTATGGGGTTGCAAACTTTCAAAATAAGGAAGCCAAGTTTCTTCAATATGATCACGTTAGGAATCTGCTCACTGGGGTACTGAAAGCTTGAGTGTCTCTGAAGAAATTTGAGTTTCAGTTTAAGCGAGTTGGGATTTGGGCTGTGGTACCTGGACATGCTGCCCTGAGTTGTCCTAATAAGGTGTAAACAGAGCTGCTGAAATAAGAGTGTTCATCAGCATCTTTCAGATGAGTCATATGAGCAGACTATGGATACTACCTCCAGGAGTTTACACTCAGAAGATGAGTCACGTACCCAAGAATTTTCCAAGTGATGAAAATTGGTACCTTCCATTCATAATCCATGACCTAGAGAAGTGGAATTCATTCTTCACTCTGCTCATCCCAGTTTCCCCCCAGTGCTGCCACGAGTAAAATTCAGGTTTACTTTATGATCTCAGCGAATCCAGTGAAAAACCCACCCCTTCTCGAAAGCCTTGGGCTGCATTGACAGCAGCTACAATCCCAAAGATGATGAGAAAGAATTACGGAATCGTTATCTCAGATGTACAGAGTGATTCTTAAATTGTAACTCCGTCATGATAAACACTATATTTACATTAGCTTCACTAGTATTACAGGATTTAAAATTGTTCAGTAAGTGTAGTTAGCATTAACTCATAAAGGTACCCACATTTTCATAAACTAATAGAAAAATGGAATCAATGAATATGCTAAGAAGCCCAGGAAAGGACTTTACTGCATAGGGCAAGAAATGCTAACCACTAAGGGCATGAAGTGGCATTGCAAATTGAGTTAGGAGGGTTTAATCAAGGTATTTAAATGCATTCTACAACAGAGTACAACCTACACTGTCTATTTAAGTCTGATTCAATATAATAATGATGGACTTTTATTACAGGAGGGCTATTCAGTGATGTCTACAAAATGATGGTAGACAAATTATCTCCATGACATGCTACAATAGTCATATCCATAAATTAGCTTAAGATGCCAGTGCTAAGTATCATAAGGTCTGGAAGACTTCAGTGCACTCTGAACTCTCATGTCTTAGAAATACATTTACAGAAGAAGAGATGGCCTTTTGCAACCATTGCAAGATGAATTATCACAAAATCATTATTCTTTGTATATGTCCTTTGTTTGAAAGTCTATAATGCTCTATTTATTCAATAATAATTTTAACACTTCCTATGTGGCCATCAAGAACAAATTAATAAGTTCCTAGTCTAATGTTAAAATTTTCACCAACTTCCATCTGTGGACTTAACTTGAAGAAAGCAAATAGAATTAATATAATCACCCCCAGATAGATAAAATACTAACTTGCTCTTGGGGGTCATGAGGCTCTTCTGGATCATGAGGATCATGTTGATCAGAGGTCCACAGTTCTCTTGTATAATCTTGTATAAAGTGAGACTTCCAAGAGATTGAAAACTTGGCCCAGAATTGAATGGTTTCTGTTTCTTCTGTCAAACACTCTCAGTTAAGTTATGTGCACTGACATTTGTACAAGATTTGTATAGAGATCAGTGATTGATGAGCGAACATTGGCAGCTTTGCTAAATAAGAAAACAAAATTTTAGGCACAAGACCTTATGAGGAGCTTGTAATAAAAGGCAGTCCTTGATCTTAGATGACAAGAAAGAACGCCCTTAGCAAATGCAGTAGCAGGACTCCCTCTCAACTCTGGCTTCTACTCCATCATCTAAGTTGATACCTGAGAACACAAAGCAACAACTCCATTCAATGACCACGGGAAGAAGGCACCTACAACCAACTATCTGGTAGATTTTAGAAGAAAATGCATGTTTTATATTTTCAACATTTGGTATTATAGATTGCTAAGCATGAATTCCCTAAGTTTATTTCTCACTCCACATTCCATAGGCAGATGGCTCAGAAAATACAATCTAACGCAAAACAAGAAAACAATAACATTTCTGTTAGTTGGTGTCAACTTCGTTTACATCAGTCTATAGTCCCTGAAGAGAATAGTTCTGATCTTCTTTAATATTTTAGCATAAAATTTATCTACTACATGAAAAGGTTTTTAAAGGCCTAATAGAAGCAAGTCATTTAAATTATCTTACCAAAGAAAACTTGCTCGCATGCATAGGACAGCTGTAAACATGAAAGTAATTCTAACTACATTCTGTATAAAGAGATGTGCTCAATCTCAGACTTCTTAGTGTGGCATGTCCCAGTGTACTATGTGTCTGAAATTCTTAAAATGATCATGGTTCACCCAAGTGAAGCCATGTTCTCATGAGTCTCTTAATGATTATATCTATTCAGCTGCCTTTATGTCATTCTCTGAACGTTGACATAGAAGGGACCTTAGAGTTGAATTTGTCTCTTCTCTACCAATTCCTTTTTAGATGTGATTTATAGAGATCCAGAGAAGTCTAGCAAGACTATGGAGTCCGCATCCTTCTGATGAATGGCCAACAAAATGAAGCTACTGTCCTTGGGACCGCTGTCCATCCCTGTTGCTCTCACTGTGCCAATTGACCCATTATCCTGTGTGGTGCTCTGCCTAGTTATAGGAATAGCATGTTCTCTAAATAGCTATCCAAATACATTGTACCTGCTTCTTTGGGTAGTCATGGGCCTATATATGATATTATGAACTAGCTCTCTTTGGTCTAGCCTTCTGCAATATAGCTGAGATCTGCTGAAAGAAAACTGAAAAAAAAAAAAGCCAAATTCATGAACTATAAAGCTTCATCCTAATGTAAGAAATTTTCAGAATCACTCAGCTTAAGTATGTTCTGTGATGTTTACCCTTAAGGAAAATGCATATGTCTTGTCAGGAATCTGTGCAATACTAAAAGATCTATGCCACAATTTACTCACAGAAAACAAATTGAACAGATTTTAAAGACATAGGATATATCAATGTTAAGTGTGATCTTATTAAAAATGTTACTATGAAGCAAACCTGAAAGCCAATAAAAATTCATCAATATTTATATATTTTTTTCTAATACCAGGGGTTGGAGAGATGGCTGAGAGGCTAAGATTATGTGGTGTCAAGAGTATATCTTCCAAAGGACTCAAGTTTGATTCCCAGCACACACATTCTGCAGTCACAACCTCCTGTAACTCGAGCTCCTGGGTAACTGACAGGCTTTTCTAGACTCCTCAGTCACCTGCACTGAGGTGCACAAGTCCACACAAAAATGTACAGATACATTACATTTAAAGTAATAAAAAACAATCTTAAAAGATACTGTACCAAAACAGCAACTGTAAGAAGAAATGGTTAAATAAAGCTAGAATTCTCTGTTTGCATAATTAAAAGAAATGCATTTTAAGGAGCCAACAAAATGGGAACACATCAGTTCAATTCCCGACAGTAATTTTTACACTGACGCACTTCTGAGTTTTCAACAGTCTTATAGCAATTTATGGTACTAATAAGAAATTGGATTTTCAGAAATTAATATACTTTCCCTCCATGAAGCACCATTCTGTATAAAGATACACAACATGAATCTTTTTCCATTTTTCACGCTTGTTCCTGTGTCAGGAAAGACTTGGAACACATACCTGTCACCACTGATGATACCACCTGCTTCTATCCCACCCTTGAACACTGAGGTGATTTTCAGATTCCGTTGATTCTTGTTTTGTTTTTGTTAATTTGTTTGTTTTAAAACAGGGCTATGCTACATAGCCCTGCCTGGTGTGAACTAAGTATGCATGCATTTCTGCCTGGTCTCAAACTAACTACAGCCCTCTTGGTTCTACTTCTGCAATAGTAAGATTACAGGTCCCTAAGCTCATTCAATGCTAACACACTCTCTCTACTAAGCCTTTCTTGACACCCCTCCTTTTGTACCCAGTTATCCAATGGTCTTCGTGTTCCTGTCAGTCTCTAGCTCTAAAGCTTACTTTTTTTGCTATTCTAATGACCTTGAACATCTTAGTTGGGTGAAATTCTTCCATGTCTACTCACAGCCTAGCACCAACCATGACAAATACGTGGTTGCTCAGTTGGACTTGACTAATATTCCTCATCAAACATCATTTGATTGGCTGCCTCCCACAATGCAATTAAAAGAAAGAAATTTCGTAGTTAAGCTTTGTTTTGATTAATTTGCTCTACATAGCACAGGATGAGGAGGAGGCAGTCAAGGATTTAATATTTAGTATTTACTGCTGAGTTCACAATACCAGTGTTCTAATAGAAAATGAAACCACGCAGGCAGGTTTTTGTTTTTGCTTTTTTAACCCAGAAGACTTCCTTAAAAGAACTGCAATGACATTCTTAAAGAGGCAAGGATATGACGGTTGAATGGAAGGAAACTTTACAGTTTTATATGTTTATGGTTCCTTGGGTTTGTAGGCACAGGAATGAAGAAATTGTCTTATCACCTCACACCACTATAACAAAGTTTTTTTTTCACAGCCATTTCTTTCTTTTATTTACAGTTTGTGCTCAATGCAAATCAATTCCATAACATGAGATGTTACTATGAATCAAAGCATAAATACACAAACACAATTTACAATCAAATAGATGTACAGCATTCAGGTGTGAGGCAAGGGGAGTGTTCATGCACACACACAGTAGCTTCGGGTCTGTGAGCTCTCTCTCCTTCTTCCCGGGAAAGTTTCTAAAGATGGAGAAAATGACTCTGGTTATCAAGACTACTGTACGGATAAGCATCAGTGTGTGACCATGCAAACAAAAGATTTTTTTCAGGAAATGTCTAGGTTTAGAAGGTATGTGTATATCAAGGAAATTGAAAAAAGTTACGGTAGAACCAAGCCCCCTTTCAGGCACAGGACCAATAACTATTTGAAAATATGAATAGATAACCAAAGTATTCCAAACGTGGCTATTCTGATCCACCGTTTGTTTTTCTCTTTAAAAAAAGTATGTACAGAAATTGTTTTTTTTTCCATTTTTATTAGGTATTTAGCTCATTTACATTTCCAATGCTATACCAAAAGTCCCCCATACCCACACACCCCTACTCCCCTACCCACCCACTCCTGCTTTTCGGCCCTGGCGTTCCCTGTACTGGGGCATATAAAGTTTGCGTGTCCAATGGGCCTCTCTTTCCAGTGATGGCCGACTAGGCCATCTTTTGATACATATGCAGCTAGAGGCAAGAGCTCCGGGGTACTGGTTAGTTCATAATGTTGTTCCACCTATAGGGTTGCAGATCCCTTTAGCTCCTTGGGTTCTTTCTCTAGCTCCTCCATTGGGAGCCCTGTGATCCATCCATTAGCTGACTGTGAGCATCCACTTCTGTGTTTGCTAGGCCCCGACATAGTCTCACAAGAGACAGCTACATCTGGGTCCTTTCGATAAAATCTTGCTAGTGTATGCAATGGTGTCAGTGTTTGGATGCTGATTATGGGGTGGATCCCTGGATATGGCAGTCTCTACATGGTCCATCCTTTCATCTCAGCTCCAAACTTTGTCTCTGTAACTCCTTCCATGGGTGTTTTGTTCCCAATTCTAAGGAGGGGCATAGTGTCCACACTTCAGTCTTCATTCTTCTTGAGTTTCATGTGTTTAGCAAATTGTATCTTATATCTTGGGTATCCTAGGTTTGGGGCTAATATCCACTTATCAGTGAGTACATATTGTGTGAGTCCCTTTGTGAATGTGTTACCTCACTCAGGATGATGCCCTCCAGGTCCATCCATTTGGCTAGGAATTTCAAAAATTCATTCTTTTTAATAGCTGAGTAGTACTCCATTGTGTAGATGTACCACATTTTCTGTATCCATTCCTCTGTTGAGGGGCATCTGGGTTCTTTCCAGCTTCTGGCTATTATAAATAAGGCTGCTATGAACATAGTGGAGCATGTGTCCTTCTTACCAGTTGGGGCATCTTCTGGATATATGCCCAGGAGAGGTATTGCTGGATCCTCCGGTAGTACTATGTCCAATTTTCTGAGGAACCGCCAGACTGATTTCCAGAGTGGTTGTACAAGCCTGCAATCCCACCAACAATGGAGGAGTGTTCCTCTTTCTCCACATCCACGCCAGCATCTGCTGTCACCTGAATTTTTGATCTTAGCCATTCTGACTGGTGTGAGGTGGAATCTCAGGGTTGTTTTGATTTGCATTTTCCTGATGATTAAGGATGTTGAACATTTTTTCAGGTGCTTCTCTGCCATTCGGTATTCCTCAGGTGAGAATTCTTTGTTCAGTTCTGAGCCCCATTTTTAATGGGGTTATTTGATTTTCTGAAGTCCACCTTCTTGAGTTCTTTATATATGTTGGATATTAGTCCCCTATGTGATTTAGGATAGGTAAAGATCCTTTCCCAATCTTTTGGTGGTCTTTTTGTCTTATTGACGGTGTCTTTTGCCTTGCAGAAACTTTGGAGTTTCATTAGGTCCCATTTGTCAATTCTCAATCTTACAGCACAAGCCATTGCTGTTCTGTTTAGGAATTTTTCCCCTGTGCCCATATCTTCAAGACTTTTCCCCACTTTCTCCTCTATAAGTTTCAGTGTCTCTGGTTTTATGTGAAGTTCCTTGATCCACTTAGATTTGACCTTAGTACAAGGAGATAAGTATGGATCAATTCGCATTCTTCTACATGATAACAACCAGTTGTGCCAGCACCAATTGTTGAAAATGCTGTCTTTCTTCCACTGGATGCTTTTAGCTCCCTTGTCGAAGATCAAGTGACCATAGGTGTGTGGGTTAATTTCTGGGTCTTCAATTCTGTTCCATTGGTCTACTTGCCTGTCTCTATACCAGTACCATGCAGTTTTTATCACAATTGCTCTGTAGTAAAGCTATAGGTCAGGCATGGTGATTCCACCAGAGGTTCTTTTATCCTTGAGAAGAGTTTTTGCTATCCTCGGTTTTTTGTTATTCCAGATGAATTTGCAAATTGCTCCTTCTAATTCATTGAAGAATTGAGTTGGAATTTTGATGGGGATTGCATTGAATCTGTAGATTGCTTTTGGCAAGATAGCCATTTTTACAATGTTGATCCTGCCAATCCATGAGCATGGGAGATCTTTCCATCTTCTGAGATCTTCTTTAATTTCTTTCTTCAGAGATTTGAAGTTTTTATCATACAGATCTTTCACCTCCTTAGTTAGAGTCACGCCAAGATATTTTATATTATTTGTGACTATTGAGAAGGTTGTTGTTTCCCTAATTTCTTTCTCAGCCTGTTTATTCTTTGTATAGAGAAAGGCCATTGACTTGTTTGAGTTTATTTTATATCCAGCTACTTCACCGAAGCTGTTTATCAGGTTTAGGAGTTCTCTGGTAGAATTTTTAGGGTCACTTATATATACTATCATATCACCTGCAAAAAGTGATATTTTGACTTCCTCTTTTCCAATTTGTATCCCCTTGATCTCCTTTTATTGTCGAATTGCTCTGGCTAATACTTCAAGTATTATGTTGAAAAGGTAGGGAGAAAGTGGGCAGTGTTGTCTAGTCCCTGATTTTAGTGGGATTGCTTCCAGCTTCTCTCCATTTACTTTGATGTTGGCTACTGGTTTGCTGTAGATTGCTTTTATCATGTTTAGGTATGGGCCTTGAATTCCTGATCTTTCCAAAACTTTTATCATGAATGGGTGTTGAATCTTGTCAAATGCTTTTCCTGCATCTAACGAGATGATCATGTGGTTTTTGTCTTTGAGTTTGTTTATATAATGGATTACATTGATGGATTTTCGTATATTAAACCATCCCTGCATTCCTGGAATAAAACCTACTTGGTCAGGATCGATGATTGCTTTAATGTGTTCTTGGATTCGGTTAGCAAGAATTTTATTGAGGATTTTTGCATCGATATTCATAAGAGAAACTGATCTGAAGTTCTCTATCTTTGTTGGGTCTTTCTGTGGTTTAGGTATCAGAGTAATAGTGGCTTCATAAAATGAGTTGGGTAGAGTACCTTCTACTTCTATTTTGTGAAATAGTTTGTGCAGAACTGGAATTAGATCTTCTTTGAAGGTCTGATAGAACTCTGCACTAAACCCGTCTGGTCCTGGGCTTTTTTTGGCTGGGAGACTATTAATAACTGCTTCTATTTCTTTAGGTGATATGGGACTGTTTAGATGGTCAACTTGATCCTGATTCAACTTTGGTACCTGGTATCTGTCCAGAAATTTGTCCATTTCGTCCAGGTTTTCCAGTTTTGTTGAGTATAACCTTTTGTAGAAGGATCTGATGGTGTTTTGGATTTCTTCAGGATCTGTTGTTATGTCTCCCTTTTCATTTCTGATTTTGTTAATTAGGATTTTGTCCCTGTGCCCTTTAGTGAGTCTAGCTAAGGGTTTATCTATCTTGTTGATTTTCTCAAAGAACCAACTCCTCGTTTGGTTAATTCTTTGAATAGTTCTTCTTGTTTCCACTTGGTTGATTTCACCCCTGAGTTTGATTATTTCCTGCCCTCTACTCCTCTTGGGTGAATTTGCTTCCTTTTTTTCTAGAGCTTTTAGATGTGTTGTCAAGCTGCTAGTACGTGCTCTCTCCCATTTCTTCTTGGAGGCACTCAGAGCTATGAGTTTCCCTCTTAGAAATGCTTTCATTGTGTCCTAAAGGTTTGGGTACGTTGTGGCTTCATTTTCATTAAACTCTAAAAAGTCTTGAATTTCTTTCTTTTTTCCTTCCTTGACCAAGGTATCATTGAGAAGAGTGTTGTTCAGTTTCCACTTGAATGTTGGCTTTCCATTATTTATGTTGTTATTGAAATCAGTCTTAGGCCATGGTGGTCTGATAGGATACATGGGACAATTTCAATATTTTTGTATCTGTTGAGGCCTGTTTTGTGACCAATTATATGGTCAATTTTAGAAATTGTATAAAAGACTTTGTGAATTCAATGAGAGTTAGCTTCCAGTCTTCACATTCCAAATGCTGGGTTTACAGTTTTGGCTCCTTTGCATATTTGCCTGTAGAATTAAGATTCATAACTTTTGCCTTGCTAACAGAACACACTTTAAATTATGAAAAGCCCTCAACATACACCAAAGTAAAAGGCAGCATTTTGAAATTAGCCAAGGCCAACATTATTCTGTTCTCTGGAACCAGTGTACTCTAGTGAATTTGGTACTTGTGGTGAATGAGAAACGACAATGGGAAATGTCTACTGTTTGACTTTTGAAATCAGATTTATTCAGTGGTGGCTGGACTTGGGGATGGGTTCTAATCCACCATTGCCTGGCACATATTAATTACTAGTAAAGGTCAAATACAATGTCAGACCTAAAGCCACAGGAGGAGGATGCAAAGCGTTCAATTCCAAAGAGAACAGTCAGAGTTCAACAACATGGAACTTTACCTAGAGCTTAGCGTATTAAATTAGTAGTAACGAAACAACACATTGGGAATTTAAAGCAACGCCTGGTAGTTCCTGCCAACATATACATAAAGAGCATCAAAGAAGCTTTTGAATATCACCTAACTGCACTATGGCCTTATCGGTCAGATGAATCAATGACAAAATGGGTCTCCATTCTGCACCCTGTCCTTATCTCTACATCAAACCTGTGCCCAATTTCAAGTGAGAGTTTTAAGTGTCCACATTTCCTAAGCCACATTCAAGGAAATCACATCAATTCTGGATGCTGTCTTCATCTTGGGACGTAAAACTCCAGCAGATTCAATAGCGGCATCTCTCTTCTCTCAAACCTTTCACGCGTCCTTTAATCCCGTCGAATTTCGAATTCTCCGTGTTTTCTGTTGAGGTATGGTAACAGACAATTCGAGGTGGACCTGTTTCTTCCTGATCACATTGGACTTGTGGTTGCCATTTGGGGTAGGTGTAGAAGATAGGGAAGTAGAGACGTTTCCTGGCCTGAGTCTCTAACAGTAGAGATGTAGAAGAGAGAGCCAGGAGACCAGCTGTGGACTGCAAGGAGCTGCCACCCCCTCTGGTGGTAGCGTTACTTGGATTTGGGGAAGCAGAAATATTCTGGTTACCAGAAAACGGTGCAACAGATGTTTGGTTGCAGTAAATCTGCGTGGGTAGGAGCAGTGCCAGAAGCAGCAACCCCAGCCCTAGCCTGGCCACCATCGCTCTGCCCATGTCCGCTCCGTCGGCGCGACTCTCTAGATGTTAGGTGCGTGGAGATCTGCTAGGCTTGCGCAGGCGCAGGCAAGGTGGGGGACAAAGTTTTTTGACAAACTAAATTCAAAGGTAGGTCACATTCTAGATGCTGGAAAATAGCAGAGGAGTGGACAGAAGTAGCAACACTCTTGGTCGTGCAAAGTCAGGTTATTTAAGTTTGTGATCCAGCTCTGCCACAGCTGAGCTGTAAGGTCCCAGTATGTGACTTAACCACCGTATACCCAAATGTCTGGATCTGTAAGAATACATCTGCATCATAGGACTTGCCGTGGATATTGTAAGCAGTAAAATTGCAAAGGCATTCAGTATATGTGTAGCCCATGTTGTGAGTGTAATCAATAAGATCTCAAACTCCTGGAGCTATTCTTAAAGAGTCAGTCATGAATCGATATCCATGTAATATGCAGCATATCGATATATGTTGAGATGTAAGGGAGGCCTGGGGTGTGAGGAGGTAGCTTGTTGTATAAGGCCAATGCTACACATGAATGGGGACATATTTCAGGTATCTACCACCCAATATAAAAGCCAAGCACAGAATTGCACATCTGGAACCTTAGAGACAGAGAGACAAAGAGACAGAGACAGGCAGGTCCAGCAGACTTGCTGACTAACCCGTCTAGTTGAATCAGTTTGCTTCAGGCTCAGTGAGTCCCTGACTCAAAAAACAATAAGGTGGATTGCAACAAAATAAGACAACCAACACTGACTGCACATACACACACACACACACACACACACACACACACACACACAGAGAGAGAGAGAGAGAGAGAGAGAGAGAGAGAGAGAGAGAGAGAGAGAGCTATATAACAAGGTGACTTTGGAACAGAGTAACAGAGGCCTGACTATATAAGTCTCTACAGCATTATAGAAAGAGGAACCAACATGAGTGAATGTTCATAGAGGGAAGATGGCATGAGATTGGAATATTAAAGGAACCAAGTGTCCCAGTTTCATTTCTATTTCTGGCGCAAAGCATCACAAAAGAAAGTACCTTAAAAGGGAAAGGGGTTTATTTCAGCTTATGATTCTCAGTTATAGCCCATTATTTTAAGGAAGTTAAGTCAGAACTCAAAGCAGCTAGTTACATCTGGTCAAGAGTACAGAGAGATTGAATGTGTGCACTTTCAATTGTCTGCTTGCTTGGGATCAGCTTAATCTTCCACCATCACACAGATCAGGATCACTTATCTAAGGTATGATGCCACCCACAGTGGGCTACATCCTTCCTCACCTAGAAATGTAATTGTAACAATCCCTCCCAGATATGCATAAACTGATTTATATAATTCCTCATTTAGGTTTTCTTCACATTCTAGGTTGTGGGTATCTAGTTAACAGTTAAAGTTAAACATTGCACTAAGGAGACCAGGAAGAGCGTCTGAAGCAAGCCACTGAGGATTAGTGTCAGAATTCCAGGTTGAGGTGAGATGGAAGAGTTGATCACACCAAGTCTTATAAGTAGAAAGTGGAATTCTGAATTGCATTCCAAGTGCCATCCTTAAGGACAAAGAAGTGGCTTTGAAGAAAGGAATTATGTTATTAGATGTCCACTTTAATCCCCAGAAGACTCTGTTTTATTTTTGTGGGTACTAGAGAATCAAATACAGGACTTTTCACAAGCTTGGCAAGTGATCTATTACTAAGTTACATCTACGGCTCTTTATATGTCTTTTTGAAAAGACACATCTAGGTGCTGTGAGAGAGGAGTCCAGGTTGACTCAAAAGTTTTATCTTCCCTCATTAAACCACAGAGTCATTATCAATTAAACCATACAAAGTGGGGGGGGGGGAACATACACGAAGTGTTAGTTTGACTTTTGTTGGGAGAATTTTCAGTTTGAGATACCCAGGAGGAACCTAGCAAGCAGATGCATGGTTGACTCCAGAGGCAGCTTGAAAAGCTTGCACCAAAATCTAAATTTATTATAAACGAGGAAAACCATAGGAGCTATAAAATTTGGGATGAGTGGGGACACGGAAATTAAGACAACTACCTTCTTTCTCAGCCTTAGAATACAACCCACAGATAGAGGTGGGATAGTTGTGCAAGCTATAAAAAAGGATGTTGAGGGAGACACTGAGAAGGTGAGAAAAGGGTAGAGTCAAGCAGATCAAGTGCTGCTTGAATGCCACTGTGGCTCCTATGCCAAGCCTGTCCTAGTCCTCCTCTATGAGCTTTTGAAATAGTTTTCCTATCATTTCTTAGGTGATTAGTTAAGTTTCTTAAATTCTTACCACATTGTTCCTTCTGGAGGCTATTTCTACAAATATTGATATAGTCAAATGACTTCCCTCCTTAGAAGTCTTGTACAAAGCTCAAGCTTAAGTGGATCAAAGAACTTCAGATAAAACCAGAGACACTGAAATTTATAGAGGAGTAAGTGGGGAAAAGTCGAGAAGATATGGGCACAGGGGAAATTTTTCTAAACAGAACAACAATGACTTGTGCTGTAAGATCAAGAATTGACAAATGGGACCTCATAAAATTGCAAAGCTTTTGTAAGGCAAAAGACACTGTCAATGAGACAAAAAGGGCACCAACAGATTGGGAAAGAACTTTTAGCAATCCTAAATCTAATAGGGGACTAATATCCAATATATACAAAGAGCTCAACAAGCTGGACTCCAGAAATTCAAATAACCCCATTAAAAAATGTGGTACAGAGCTAAACAAAGAATTCTCAACTGAGGAATACTGAAGGGCTGAGAAGCACCTGAAAAAAATGTTCAACATCTTTAATCATCAGAGAAATGCAAATCAAAACAACCCTGAGATTCCACCTCACATCAGTCAGAATGGCTAAGATTAAAAATTCAGGTCAACAGATGCTGGCGAGGATGTGGAGAAAGAGGAACACTCCTCCATTGCTGGTTGGATTGCAAGCTTGTACAGTCACTCTGGAAATCAGTCTGGCAGGTTCCTCAGAAAATTGGACATAGTACTACCAGAAGATCCAGCAATACCTCTCCTGGGCATATACCCAGAAGATGTTCCAACTGGTAATAAGGACAGAGGCTCCACTATGTTCATAGCAGCCTTATTTATAATAGCCAGAAGCTGGAAAGAACCCAGATGTCCCTCAACAGAAGAGTGGATACAGAAAATGTGGTACAATTACACAATGGAGTACTACTCAGCTATTAAAAACAATGAATTTATGAAATTCTTGGGCATATGGATGTATCTGGAGGATATCATCCTGAGTGAGGTAACCCAATCACAAAAGAAGTCACTTGATATGCACTCACTGATAAGTGTATATTAGCCCAGAATCTTAGAATACCCAAGGTATGATTTGCAAAACACAACAAAATCAAGAAGGAAGACCAACGAGTGGATACTTCATCCCTCCTTAGAATAGGGAACAAAATACCTACAGAAGGAGTTGCAGAGACATAGTTTGGAGCTAAGAGGAAAGGATGGACCATCCAGAGACTACCCCACCCGGGATCCATCCCATAATCAGCCACCAAATCCAGACACTATTGCATGTGCCAGCAAGATTTCGCTGAAAGATCCTGATATAGCTGTCTCATGTGAGGCTATGCCAGTGCCTGGAAAATAAAGAAGTGAATTCTCACAGTCATCTATAGGATGGAACACAGGGCCCCCAATGGTGGAGCTAGAGAAAGTACCCAAGGAGCTGAAGGGGTCTGCAACCCCATAGGTGGAACAACAATATGAACTAACCAGTACCCCCAGAACTCGTGTCTCTAGCTGCATATGTATCAGAAGATGGCCTAGTCAGCCATCATTGGGAAAAGAGGCCCGCTGGTCTTGCAAACTTTATATGCCCCAGTACAGGGGAACGCCAGAGCCAAGAAGTGGGAGTGGGTGGGTAATGGAGCAGTTCGGGGGTGGGAGATGTACAGGGAACTTTCGGGAAAGCATTTGAAATGTAAATAAAGAAAATATCTAATAAAAAATAAAATAAAATGTTAATCTTACTTTTATTTCACAGAAAACATATGTAAGGATAGATAGATAGATGACAGATAGATAGATAGATAGATAGATAGATAGATAGATAGATAGATAGATAGATAGATGGATGGATGGATGGATGGATGGATGGATGGATGGATGGATGGATGGATGGATGGATAGATAGATAGATTGATTCTTCTCATTTACAAAATGTTGATAGGTAAGTTGGAGAGGAAGAGAAAAGGTAATAAAAGAAAAAAAACAGACAAGCAATAGTAATAATAAAAAGTGGAATTGACACATCTCTTCTCATTCCTTGTTTGTCAGCCTGATATGTTTCTGTGGATGATCATATAGGTAATACCCTTGAGCTTTACTTGATAAGGTTAAAAAATTTCTATGATATTCTAGTGTAGTTCAGACAATATGTCTTAAGTTTTTATTTTTTCATTTCTTTTCCAGCACAGCTATAAGCTTCTCTGGGGAATGAGCTATAAAACAAAGATCTGGTACTATCTGTCTCTTCCATTTCAGGGAACTACAAATTATGTGCTTTGAGTCAGGAGGAAGTGAAACATTGATTGTATATAGTATTCAATAGCTAAGAAGGTATTCTCATTAACACCATAATCAACACAGTACTTTTATTGGAACATGTTTCAAAATCATTTTTTTTATGATTTGACAAATGTAATTTATTCTCTAATGGATTTTAAGCCACAGGCATAATTTGTGTTTTCTGTACACCAGACTATGCAATTACACACAGGAACTCAGGAAATGCCAATAAGTAACTTAAACATTGGCTATCAATGGATTGATTGAGAGAAAGAATAACACCCAATTCCTAACACCCCTGGGTGTTAAGATAAACCACATTGGGAACAATGAACTCAGCAATGTCCTGAAAAACCCCCTAACATGTTTGATATTTATACATAAGCTTCTCTTCTCACTCCACATTTTTGTTTAAGATGAAATAAATAACTCTAACTTGGCATAGAATTACTATAAAAACTGTTACTGGATTTTTTTTTCTTTTAGTCCAAACTCTGCCAGGCATAGAACTGGGAGTTTTAGATTTTAAAAGTTTAATTTTCAAAAATAACATAAAAGGGTAACAAATTTTGTACCCAGATGCACATCAATCACTGTAGGTCAAGGCACATCCTCTCTCACCAAGGCCAGAGTAGCTGGCCAGATAAGGGAATGGGATCCTCAGGTAGACCACAAAGTCTGGGACAACCCCTGCTCCAGTTGTTGGGGGACCCTCCTGAAGACCAAGCTGCATATTTATTACATATGTGCAGAGAGAGGAGGAGCTAGGTCCAGTCTAGGCTTGCACTTTGGTTGGTGGCTCAGTCTCTGGGAGCCCCCGTAGGTCTGGGTTAGTTGACTCTGTTGATCTTCCTATTAAGTCCCTATCCTCTTCAGGTTCCTCAATCCTTCCCCCAACTCTTCCAACAAGAGTCCCCAAGTTCCACCTATGGCTATGGGTTTGGCTATGGGTCTTTTCATCTGTTTCCATCAGCTGTTGAGTAGGGCCTCTTAAATGGCAGTTATGCTAGGATCCTGTTTGCAAGCATAACAGAGTATCATTAATAGTGTCAAAGACTGGTTCTGGCCCATGGGATGGGTCTCAATTTGGGCTAGTCATTGGTTGGCCATTCCCTCTTGTCTCCCCTCTTTCTTTGTCCATGCACATCTTGTAGGTAGGACACATCTTTGGTGGAAGGTTTTGTGGTTTTAGTCCGTATTGTTTCACTGAGACTCCTTCCTGGCTACAGTAAGTGGACACTTCAGGATCCAGAACCCCCACTGCTAAGAGTCTCAGTTAGAGTCACTCCATAGCCACCCTGGGGCCTCTCCCCATCCCAGGTCCCTGCTATGTCCTAGAGATGCATCCTCACTGCCAACTCTTTCCCTTGTTCCCCCATACCTGACCCCCCTGTCATGCTCCCCACTCCAGTTCCTCTCCCATGCAATTCTCCCCTCAATCTATATCTAATATCTATTTTATTTCCCCTTTTGAAAAAGATTCAGCCTCCTTTGGGCCCCCTTTGTTATCTGAGTTCTTTTCGATCTGTGAATTATAAGCATAGTTTTCCTGTGCTTTATGACTAATATCCATTATGAATACACACCTTGCATGCTCTTTTTTGTCTGGGTTATGCCACTCAGGGTAAATATTTTCTAGTTCTATCCATTTGCCTGTAAACATCATGATGTTTTTGCATTTAATAGCTGAGTAATATTCCATTTTGTCAGTGAACCACATTTACTTTATCCATTCTTCAGTTGAGTGACATCTAGGTTGTTTCCAGCTTCTGGCTATTATGAATAAAGCTGCTATTAACATAGTGAGCACATGTCCTTGTGGTGTGGTGGAGCATCTTTTTGGTCTATGCTCAGGAGAGGTATAGCTGAGTCTTGAGATAGATAGAGCTATTCCCAGTTTTCTGAGAAACTATGAAGTTGATTTCTAGAACAGTTATACAAGGTTGCACTCCCACCAGCCATGTAGGAGTCCCCATGCTCTACATCCTTGCCAGCAAGTGCTGTTCCTTGAGATTTTATCTTAGCCATTCAGATGAGTTTGAGGTTGAATCTCAGAGTTGTTTTGATAGTCCTCCTTTATAGAAACAAAAAATGCACTGAGCAAGAAATTAGGGAAACATCAACTTTTACAATAGCCACAAATAACATAAAATATCTTGATGTAACTCTAACCAAGCAAGTGAAAGATGTGTATGACAAAAACTTCAAGTATTTGAAGGAAAAAAATTGAAGGCCATATCAGAAGATGGAAAGACCTCCAATGCTCATGGATAAGTAAGATTAACATAGTGAAAATGGCTATCTTACCAAAAGCAATCTACAGTTCAATGCAAGTCCCATCAAAATTGCAACATAATTCCTTACAGACCTTGAAAGAACAATTCTCAACTTCATATGGAAAAAAAAAAACCCAAGACACCCAAAACAATTCTGTATAGTAAAAGAACTTCTGGGGGTATACCATCCCTAACCTCAGGCTGTACTATAAAGCAATAGTAACAAAAACTGCATTGGTATGGAAACATACAGGTTGATCAATGGAATTGAATCACAGCCACAGCAATAAACCCACATATGAATGGACACTTGATTTTTGACAAAGAAGGCAAAACAATACAATAGAAAAGGAAGGGCATCTTCAACAAATGGTGCTGGTCTAACTGAATGTCTCCATGGAGAGGGATGCAAATAGATCCATATTTATCACCCTGCACAAAAGTCAAGTCCAAGTGGATGAAAGACCTCAATGTAAAACCACATATACTAAATCTAATAGAATGGAAAGTGGGGAATAGCTTTGAACCCATTGGTATAGGAGACAACTTCCTGAACAGAACGCCAATGGCTCAGGCACTAAGATCAACAATTAATAAATAGGAATCTCATGAAACTGAAGACCTTCTGAAAGTCAAAGGACACCACCAACAGGAGAAAACAGCAACCTACAGAATGGGAAAAGACCTTTACCAACCCTGAATCCAACAGAGGGCAAATAGCCAAAATATATAAAGAACTCTAGAAGTTAGACAACAACTACCCAAATAACCCAATTCTTAGAATGAGATATAGAGTTTAACAGAGAATTCCCAACCAAAGACTTTCTAACAGCCAAGAAACATTTAAGGAAATGTTCAAATGCGCTAGTTGTCAGGGAAAAGCAAATCACATTAAAAATATTTGTGTTTCAAGCTAAAGCGTGTCTTAATGAAATTGGGTCCATTAAATTCATAGGCATATTTTCATGTAACAATGATTTTCTATGTCATATGCTTTCCTTATAACTGGTGGACATCTTTCTACGGTCTTATATAAAGGAGGGACCAGTCAGCACATGTTGGGATGCTGTAGTAGTCTTAGTGATGCTTTGATTGGCACAGTTCTCTATTCTCATGGGTCATCACAAGATGTTATAGTTTGGTCTATTGCCAAACCAAATTCAAAATAATATAGAAAACGAGAAGTAAAAACTCTCCAAGATAAAGCCAGTATGGAGGACCTTTCTTGGCCATTTGGTACCAGTCATTTTTGTATTTATAGTCACCAGAAATAGAATACTTACACACGTGGCTCCTTTAATTTATCTGAGTTGGGTTTGTTTGTTTGCTTGTTTGGGGGCAGGGATTCTGTTTTCTGTGTTTGTGCATTTGTTTATGGGGGTTTTAGTTTGTGTGTTTGTAATTTTGTGTGGGAGTATTATGGTTTGTTTGTTTGTTTGTTTGTTTGTTTGTTTGTTTGGAGGTTCTGTTTGTGTGTGTTTTGGGGGTTTTACAATTTGTGTGTTTGTTTGGGGGTTCAGGTTTTGCTTGGTCTTCAAGCAAGGAAGAATATTCTTGTCAAGGAATATTCTCTTAAAATACAGAAATAATTTACTGTATACATGGGAATGGAATAATTTTGATTTCACTAAATACTCTTGCTAATAATCTGAGTAAAAATAGACTGTAGAACACATGAGCAATGTATGGGACCAAAATATAAGTATATAATATGAGTATATAAGTGTATAATATTATCATATAATATGAGTTTATAAGTATGTAATGAGTATATAAGTATATAATATCATATAATATGAATAAATAATATGAGAATATAAGTATATAATACTTCATAGACAAACTCTGAGGAGTGAACTTCTATGGTGTCAATCATCTAACCCAAAAGGCAAAGCTATAAATAAGGTCTGATTAGATTAACCTTTGGCTCTCTGTGTTTGTTCACCTACTTTTACACATCATCATTAGTGTATTAGGCCACAATTTTTAGAATTTAATCATTCTTTCAAGATAATATTAATGTATTTTATCCTCTTCCTATCCATATGAATACTGTTAAATGATTATCTGCTATTCTTTCTTCACAAAAAATCTGTATCTTTGTGGGAACTGATAAATCTCCACTGATAGGTAGGAACACCCTGCGGCCAAAGAACTGAGAAGCAGCAGAGTAGACGCTTTAAAAATTTTCTGTTGATAAAATATTTAAGACTGACTGAGCTGGAAAACTTCCCAGAGAGAAAATGTTTAGTAAATGATATAGAAATCTTTAAATCTGTCAATATTGGGCTATTTTAATGACCCTTCCCTTTGTGCACCCCTCACTGTAGCCATCAAGTTTCCAAATGTCAGTTTGAACCCTCTGGTCAAACCCTGTTTCAGGAAATCTACTTATGGAAGTGGCACAGCAGGCCTTAAAGACACCATTAAACCCACATCTGCTCCCAGACACACAAACCTTAAATAGCCTGAAAGCATATAATGCCCCATCCCAGCATAAGAGAAATAAAGGCAGAAGCAATAAAACATGGAGTAAAAATATACTTCGGTAAAATTTTAATTTAAATGTGTGCAGGTGTATGAGTGCATGTTCTCCCACGTGTGTGCATATGTAGTCTCTCTCTCTGTCTCTCTGTCTCTCTGTCTCTCTGTCTCTGTCTCTCTCTCTCTCTCTCTCTCTCTCTCTCTCTCTCTCTCTCTCTCTCTAACACACACATGCTCAGATTTACTGGAGATTCACAGCACTTAGTACAATGTTGAAAAACTATAAGCTCAGTTCGTTAGGGGCATGTGTTTTACATTATTTATAAAGAACTTCTTATACTCTTTTTAACAGCGTGTTATCATTGAGGTCATATGCACCTGTGCAACCTTTAGCTGTACAAATGCTCTTGTCTTTCTTCTAAATAATCCAAAACACTTTGATTGTAAACTAGAGATAGCTATCTAACTATCAGTATGTGTCACCATCCTCAGCTAAAATCATTTCCTGGTACCTTGACTCAAAAGACACTCAGCATCTCCATCATCAAATGCACTTAAAATTAAAGGAAAGTTGAATTACACCCACTGTTTCTATTTTTAAAAAATGTTTTTACAAAATAGCAAATTGTTTCCACTCAGTAAAAATGATGGATTATTGTATAGTGCAAAAAAATTAATGAGCAGATGGAATACCAACCCATTATTCATTAAAATATTGCACTGGGTTAATTCAGCAAATAAAAATGGAGAACAGACCAGATGGCCATTTATAGTTCTCTTGATTTCTTAAGCTACTTCTTTACAGCCAGAACCGCTCCTATATTTAACTTGAAATGCACAGTTCCTACCATATGCACAGTAAGCAAGCATTCATGTGACCTTGTAAACTTCTTGTGTAAAGCAGCAATGATTTTTATGATTTACTTAAAGGCGTACCACATACTTACAGTCCAAGTTGCTCTCACAGTCCCAGGATCCCAATGATAGCTTAGGCTTTCTAGACTTGGTAGATCCTCGCCATTATTATCTGGTTTCAAGTAGGCTTAAGTAGGCACAGGGGTAAAATTGTGCCAAAGGAAATGATCAGCTTCGTTAAAAACCTCTGAAGTATGCCAAGCACACATAAAATTATTAGGCTAGCTGGCATTTCTCTTAAGGCAACACTTTTATTTTTATGAGACCTTAATTCAACAACTTAACATGTTTTAAGAATCTTTCTGCTGGTGTAGAGCAATCAAAATGCTCATCTGTGAAAATAGAATCAAACACTAGGAACCTATTTTTGAAGCCTGTATTGCAGCTCAACATACATGCAACAGCTTCTTTCTTCCAAGTCTGCACATTTACCTCCAAAGCAGAGGCATGCACGTGTTCAAAGAAATGATATTGAGCAAAAGTAAAGGCAGGAAGCAGCCCACATAGGCTCAACGCATCACTGTGGTGGATTTATAAAATGGTATTATATAAGAAAGCATGCACTGTCATGGCAACCAGGGTGATCACTGCGAGCTGGGAGGGAGCAGAATGGAGAGCCAATGCTGTGTAATTTCTATATGGACTTCAGAGATTCTAATGCACTCTGTAAGGATGGAAATCAGCAGAGAGCCTGCTTTAGAGGATGATGAGAAAGAAGGGGTTCTCTGGCCACAGTCATTTCTAAGGGATTCATTCTTGATCTGTTTCTTACAAAAACTATGCAAAGGTCTACAGTCAGCATTTGTGAATTTCCTAGCAAGCTGATCATGCTTTCATTATTTACAATCTTAGAAGATAAACACCATAAAAATAGTCCTTCATGTTCGGTTCATATACAGTCCTGAAAATTAGGATGTGATTATGTGACTTTATAGTTAACAATGTGCAATGCAATCAGTATATGTCAATATACATTCCTCCTAAACCTTTCTCTAACCTCCATGTGCAAATAGAGTCCTTGGTAGCTTCCCACTGATCATTACCCTGGCATAGAAGATGTATTCTATGCTGTGCTGATTCTCCTAAGCATCATACTCCCATACCCTAATTTAACTTGTGGAACCCCTTTCCACAATTCTCTGTGTGGTTTGTGCCCAAAGAGTATTAGCTCTGTGGTGAGATCTGAATAGCCTAGACACTGTTGTTCTAGGGAGCAGAACGGGTTGCATGAGACTAACAGACCTCTTCAATAGCATCCTCTCCACCCTGGAACCTTCTAGCAAATGACAGTAGCCTTTTGATGTTATACTTCTTATTATGTCTCTACTGGAGTTCATTGCTGCTCTTCTCTGAGACTATGGAAGCAGGGGTCACCTCTTGTTTGCTGTTACTTCGTCTTAGCCTATCAGTACCAGCTAGGTGATTTCAATCAAGCCTCTTATTATTATTCATGTACCCTGTAACCAATTATTGCGCGCATATATATGCCAAGCATAATTCTAGAAAAGAAAGACACAGTATGAAGTGTCTCTTCTATCGAGAGTGAAAGGGTTGGTTGGAAGTTTACAAATGCAAATAAAATAACTGCAGATATTCACAGGGACCGTGGGTCAGGTCAGCAGAGCGATGGGAAAGAAGACCTGCAGAAGGCAAAGACTCCGTCAGTAATTCCCAAGGATGATTTACCTCTAGTTATAATTTGTAATCTCTAGCAACATGCGTTTAATTGGCACGGGTTGGGTGAGAGATGCCACAGACCATGTTGTAATATATAAGACATTCTTTTCCCACAAAGCGTTATTCAACACAAGGCATTGGAGGTGGGAAGAAGACATTCTAGGATGATCAATAGCAGCTTCTTTGAGGAAGCCCCACTGAGGTCACAAAAACGCATGTAAACAAATGTGAAAGTCTTAAAGTATGAACTAGTCAGAGTGACTGAAGAAAGTTGAGAAGAGTAAAGGGGCTAAACTTAGCCAGTGTGAAGAATAAAAGCCAATGTGTGGTGAGGTTAGGCAAAAAAATACAAACTCTATCATTCCAGGTCATAATAAAGGGTCAGCATTTTATGCTAAGGACAAAGATAAGCCATTAAAAATTTTAAGCATCAACCAAAGAACAAAAATGGGCCATACCTAGGCTTCCCTATACATATGTAGCAGATGTACAGCTTGGTCTTCATATGGGTCCCCAACAAATGGAGCAGGGCCTCTCACAAAAGCCATTGCCTGTCTGCGGGATATGTTCTATTAGCTGGGGTGCCTTGTCTATCCTCAATGAGCGGCTATGCAGAGATTTGAAGTGCCAGGGTGGAGGGATACCCAGAGAGGTCCCTACCCACTCAGAGGGGAAGGGGAGGAGGATGAAGGAAGGATGGTGGGAGGGTGTAGTCAGGAAGGGGGCAGTGAGCAGGATGTAACAAGAATAAGTAAAAAAATTAAATTAAAAGTTTTAAGCAAGGAAGAGGGAGATTCTATACTCTTCACTCACACTGTTGGCAGAGAACAGCTTCCAGAAGGAAAAAGGTAGACACTAGTGGGTCAGAGGATGGTAGGTATGGTTCTAGAGACACAGGATACCCCGAACACATCCCTACAGAATTGTCAAATGAAATGCAAGAGTCTAATCAGATGTGGATTTCAATGACATTTTTGACACAAATAAGTCCCGAGCAATATTCATGATTTTAGTTATAAAAAAAAATCCATTGTTTTTTTCAAAGTCCAAATTTAACTGGATTTCCTATATTTTTATCTACAAAATTTGGCAACATTCTGCATTCATGGGTCGATGAATATGCACATATGCAAAATGGTACATATTTAGAAAATGAGCCAACCTGTTATATTTTCCAAGTTCAAAAACAAAAGGATCTGCATAAGTGGTTTCTATGTGTGGAAGAAGATTATGTATAAATATACATATTTTCATTATTTTTAGATAGATAATTTGCTAAAGTAATCTATTTTGATTTTTATGATTTCTTTTTATTATTTAAATGACTCAAGTTAAGTTTGAAATATCCTTCTGATGATTCATAGACATACACACATATATGTATATTATATTTTCTTATACATATTTTTTATTTTATATGTAATATATATATATCTTACCAATACATATTTTGTACTTTATATGTAGTATATATTATATAATATCTTACCATACATATTTTGTATTTTATATTTAGTATATATTATATAATATCTTACGATATCCATATGTGTACCTTCCTGGTTTTGAACTCTATCAACCTAACACCTAAATTCAAAATTCTCAGATAGGTTTCTTCTCTAATTTTATTTTCATGTGTAAAATTAATATTTTTAAGTTCTGTCACTTCTTTCGAGATTTCTCTTTTATAGAGGCATGTGTTTAGTTCCCCTAGGTTTGATTTTTGTCAATATCTGATTGTTGCTAATTTCTTGCATGGTCACAAAGACCTGTGTCTCATTCCCTGTAAACTTCAGGCTGTTCTCTAATTTGAATGTCCCAATTTTGTGTCTCATTGTATGGAATTACAAGCTGGTGAGTCCAGACCAGCAGGCATCTTTTCAAAGACCAACATCAACATTTGACATTCAGAGTATTCTTTTTTTTTTTTTCAAGAACAATTTTTATTAGATATTTTCTTCAATTACAATTCAATTGCTATCCAGAAAGTCCCCTAGACCACCCTCCCGCAGTGCTGTAAGCAACGCACAACATTTAGAACCTAAAGATGCCAGACAGATTGCTATGCGTTCCTCCTGGCTGCTACTCTTGGAGGAAGAGAGACCCTCAACCAGGAACCAGTCAAGGTCACTAAACTTTTAAACTGCAGATAAAAGGCAACAACTTCATTCACTTCATTTAGGAAAAACAAACAAATAGACAAAAAGCCCAACAACAACACTAATATTTATTGACTTAGATGAATGACTTTTGCCCGGATGACAGCTTTTGTTCATGCATGTTTTTGTTATCATTGCTGTTAGTTTCTTCCTTTAAAAAAAAATGGTATTGCTATGTTTTATGTTGTTATTTTTTAAAGTATACAAGTAACGGGAGCTATCAGATAGAAGCTAAAAACTAGCAGGTGATATTCTTGAGATGGTTCTGACATGGATTAAAACCTATGACTGATTTGCTCCTTAAGGCAAGGTCGAGGAGAATTTCAATTTAGGAAGATTCCTCCTATTAATATCCTTTTCCTGTTTATATATATATACACTAGGAATTAGCCTCCCCCTTTGAATAGATTTCTGCAGAAAAACAACGATGCACTTACTGTCTTGTAGTGATGCTACAAGTCATGATTTCTTAATTCTTAA
Organism: Mus musculus; assembly: GCF_000001635.26. NCBI lineage: Eukaryota > Metazoa > Chordata > Mammalia > Rodentia > Muridae > Mus > Mus musculus. The sequence goes on along the minus strand of NC_000080.6, from coordinate 119,629,485 downwards.
TGATGATCCTATAAGAATTTCTAATAATACATTAGTAATTATTAAGCTCTTTTATAGTGGGACGGCTATTAAGATCTCTCTGATAATCAAAACTGCAATGAGGACTCTGCCAGTCTTCAAGTGTCATGAGTTAATTGCTTCTGAGATAGCAAGCAGGCATCTGCAACTTAGCACACATTTCAAGAGACTATAAAATCATTCACCCAAGGTCATAAAATGGTAACTATTTACTATAGGTTCAAGGACAGAAGATAAAATATTGATTAGGTTTATCTATACAAAACATCACTAATAACACAAAAATTATGGCTTTTACCTTTCCATGAACATGTAGAGCTGGTGACAGATAATGAATGCTTAGCCAGAAACAAATGCTTAGACAGAAATAAATGCTTAGCCTAATGGATATGCATATAAACATTCTAGGTTGTAAAATTATTCAATTTATAGTTTGAATTCATGTGTTGACTTCTGGCAAACTTTTAACTATGTGATCATGTATTCTGTAAGACGTACAAGTGCTGAGGACAAAGAAAGGAGACAGAACTGAAGAGAACGTTTTACACAGACCCGAACTCAAGAGGAACTTAGAAGTAACGGCACTGTGACATCAGAGCAGGAGGAGGGAGCATGACTGGAATGCAGAATGCAGAATAACTTAGAAATTATAAGGCAACTTATAAAACTAAAAGAGTAATGTGCAGAATGCAGAGGGAAAGAGGAAAACAGAAGAAGCTGCAGAGAGCAGAAGGAGCAGGCAGGCTTCTCCTTACCATGGGACAGAACAGGTCTTTCCTTAGTAGCAAGACAGGCTTAGTCTTACTAAAGAGAACAAAGCTTTCTTCCTGCAGACTTGGGTTTAATTCATTTAGCAATAAAAGGGTAGAATTTTTTTCTTTCTCTATGGAATAAAGATTGGAGCTCATTTTTCATCCAGAATGAATGAGTTATTTTTGCACTGGTGCTTGGTCTTTTGCTCCATATACATATGTAAGTATGGATGCATGTGTGTAACTATGTATGAAATTATAAGCTAGTATGAAAGCTGGACCCAACTGGTTAATGGAGATGTATAAATGCATATGCATGAATCTGTATATGAATTTGTGTGAGTTCAATCCATATTTGCTTGCATAAAAGTTTTTCTTTCTGCAATCAGGACTCTTTTCTCCCAGTTCGATAGACATTTATTGCTTCAAACTCCCCCCAGCCTGACAAGTGAGAGACATCTGGACAAGAGGAGAAAGGCCCTAGCAATTAATCCATTATTTAATCCCTTGCTGTTTTGGTTTTTTGTTTGTTTGTTTGTTTGTTTTGTTTTGTTTTGTTTGTTTTTTGAGACAGGATTTCTCTGTATTGCCCTGGCTGTCCTGGAACTCACTTTGTAGACCAGGCTGGCCTCGAACTCAAAAACCTGCCTGCCTCTGTCTCCCGAGTGCTGGGATTAAAGGCATGCACCACCATGCCTGGCTATCCCTTGCTGTTTTAAGTTGCTAATGAAAGAAACTCAGACAGGGAGGTCAGCTACTGCAGCAAAGTGGCGTAGACTTAAGGCAGGTAAACATCTGCATTTAATACAGGTAAATACAGCAAGCTTAAACATCTCCCTCTCACCAACCTTCCTCCCCTCCAGCTTACGTTCAGGAGAGAACCAAGAAAGAAATAAGAACTTCCAGAGCTGACCCCTGGACACACAAAGTAAAAGATTATTTGCCTCACAGATCTCAAGAATAAAGAGCAGGGTGCTAGCTTTCTTCATTTTGGAGAGAGTCATTGGCTGCATAGAAAGGAAATAAGCTAAGAGAGACCACATTACTCTATTGTGAACATTAAAGGGCCTCTGGACAGTGCACTGTAACAACTCATTCTCCTGAGAACAAGACTAGCACAAAAGACTAGCATTATTGCTCTCATAGGTTAGAGTCTCAATAGCCCAAGGAGCCTCACTAGGCCACAGGGCTAATGTTTGTATCATCCCACTGACAGATGAGGACCGGACTTCAAGCACGTTCATCACAGGGGATACAGTCAAATCATATCTAAGCAGCAGCAACAGGATAAACAGACAATCTGCCCATTTCAAGATTTTTTTCATAGTTTGGCAATAAATTATGTTGAGGGGAGTGGTAAACCTTTTTAGAATAGACTGGGAAGCCGGGCGTGGTGGCGCACACCTTTAATCCCAGCACTCAGGATGCAGAGGCAGGCAGATTTCTAGTTCAAGGCCAGTCTGGTCTACAAAGTGATTTCCAGGACAGCCAGGGCTATACCAAGAAACCCTGTCTCGAAAAAAAAAGAATAGACTGGGAGGGGTTAAGGGGAGAGTAGGACCAGGAAGGCAACTCTGAGATTCTCAGTTGCACTAATCTAAGTGAGGTGCAGAGAGCTGATACACTGGCTTGAGTGGAATTTGAACTCAGTACAGCTACTTAAGGTCAGAGTCTTTCATCTACACCATGTTCCCAAGTCACATACTCAGGGCGAGGTGCCACTGTAACTCTGAAAATAATTTCTCCCATGAATGAGATAATAAAATTAAGTGTAAATGCAAAAGCAAACATTGTAAAGTCATACACATACATGCATGCACCCCCACACACCATGCTGCACATATACACCACACTATACACACACCACACCATACACATACATACACACACACTACTTACCACACAAGCCACACTACACACACACACACACACACACACACACACACACACGGTATAAAATGTATCACATTTGCTTTTGATTCTTGCAATTGGAATGGAGATGCCATAATACACTATGTGCATTGTGAGTAAAGTCTTATACCTCTTGGAAGGTAAAGAAATATGGTGTTATGGCATTTTTCTTCTACTTGTCTTTAAAACACTAAAGGAAATCCACAGACTTCAAAAACAGAAGTATTTCAACAACTGGATAAACTGAGGCTGGAGGATTGCTCAGTGGTTAAGGAGCTTGATAGTCAAGCAAGAGGACAAGCATTTAGGACCCCAGAGCATGAGCAGATTCTCGGCCTGCAATTCTAGCCTTGAAATGCAGAGAAAAGGCACCCCATGAATGAGCTGGCCAACAAGAGCTACCACCATATCCATGAGCTCTGGATTTGATTGACACTGCCTTAAATGAATACAATGGAGAGCAGTTGAGGAAGGTTGTGACATAAACTTCACATGCAAGGGCACAGATAGACTTGAGTGAGCATCCTCATACACAGGTGTTCACACACATGCAAACTTGCTTACATAGACACATGTACAGCACACAGACATACATATGAAAAGCAGAAAAATAAATAAAAGAATTGTTTAAACTAATCCACTAAAGACTCATTGATTCGGAGTATTTGAGAAAGATAGTATACAAAATGGAGACAATTGGTTAAAACGTCTAAATTGAAACACTTTTGTACATTACATATCAATTATTTTAGAAGTAAAAATAACAAAATGTAAGTACTAAAAGCTGTCAAGCATATTCCCTTTAGGGGCTATTTTAATAACTGAATAATATCCATAATTAACCAACAAAATTGTTTATATGCAAATGACTTTGGAAAGCATTTGAAAATATTTTAGCACATTAAAAACGTGCTATTCTTATTTATCTCAAACTTCACGTGGCAACCCTTTCTCCACAGAGAGTAGACAGGTGAAATGTAACCCAGTCCTAGTTAAATTATCAGAAAAGTCACAGTGGTAATAATTTACTACTATAATCAACGATGATGCTAGCCATTATTTATTTTCATCTCCCCGTAGGAAACCCACAGCGTTTTCTTACTGTGTTTTAGGTGTTATTTGATGTGTATTGGTGTTTGCCTACATGTTTGCTTCTGTACCACATACATGCCTGTTCCCTGAGGAGGACGGAAGCATCAGATCCCTTGGAACTGGGACCCTCCATGAGGATGCTAGGAATCGAACCCTGGTCCTCTGGAAAAGAAGCCAATGCTATTAACCCCTCTTCCATCCCTCCAGCCCCGAAGAACATTGTTTAATTTGTGTCCAACAGACTCTGTGCACAGAGGAAGGAAAAGGCCAGGGTAGTTGCCTAACAGCAATTTAATAGCCCAGCTTGGATTAGAACCCAGGACTTCTGATCCTGAAGATGTCACACCCCTCTACATTCTCTTTGTGATAGACAGACCACAGTGATGCATGCACCTCAGGTCAGATTAGCACTGAGGTAGCTTTCAGGGCCAGAGTCTATGTTTCAGTGCTTTCATACACCCTGGGTCTGCTCACACCTTACTCTATGGCCCCAGAACTTCTATTGTGTATCTCATCTAATACTGCTGTAGAACTGGTCTGTGCATGTCTCAGTAAGAACTTCCCAGGTGGCGAGTGCTGACTTTTCTGCGCTGTGGAAGGTTAATATTTCTTTCTCTCTATTGATGTCTGTGCACGTGCATGATAGAGCACACATCACAAATTAGGGTGAACAATCAAGCAGTAACTGAGCAGCAGAGCATCCTGATACATGTAGAGAGGTAGGGGAGCCTCCAACACTGCTGTAAGCTAGCGTGTTCATCCCGAGTTTTCCTTATGTGCTACCTCACTGATGCTTTGCCGATAACTTTCTTGCCAATATAAATTTAGTTTCTGTCCCTCTTCTCTTCCATATATGAAGTTTATTCCTCTTTAAGACTCAAGCTTACATATCACCTCTTCGGAGAATCACCAGATAAGGGCCCTCTTCTTTATGTTAATGACACCTTGGCCAAGTCATTACTCTATGATCTATAACAAGGCATCTATAATGAGGGGCAAGATCACCTACCTCATCCAGGAGGCTGTGCATCCACCCCTGTTGTACATGGTCACTTTGATGTTTTTCTTATCCTTTTCTCATCTGGTCAAGCATGTTTCCATCATTTCACACCCAGCAGGATACCTGGTGCAGCAGGTGATCTATACATGATCATTGGCTGAGCCAGAGCAGAGAAGCTTGTGGATCTCCAGTAACTGATGGGTGGTTAGGCCTGACTGTGACAGAGGCATTCCCAAGCAGCCTTTCACCATGTCTCAGCTCCTTGACCTGTAATGGAGGCTGCACACCAGAGCACGTGCAGCTTCCTGCATTCTTTAAAGTGCTACACACTTCCATTTCGACGTCATGCTCGTCTGGGGTGATAACTCCACCAACCTTGCCGATGGAAGGTGTGATTTATATCCATGAAAGCCTTTCTGAGACTTGATATTTAGAGGTGCAGGAATACAAATGACATTAAGCAGTAAGTGGGCAAAGAGGTATGAGTAAAGAATCTGTGTGGCATAAAAACTTACAGCTACAATTAGGGCTAAAATGTTCCACAATTAAATCAGGATGAAGTGAGCGAGTGGCAAAGGTTGCGCATTAATCAGAAAGGATATGCAAACCAAAAGCATGTTTATTGCTTACAAAATCCCTGACTCCCCGAAGCACCTATAATTATTAGTTATTTATAACAACACTGAAAGTGTTGACACTGTATACTCCTATAAAATGAAACATAAAATAATAATGCCTGTCTTAGAGAATTCCTTCAAGTTAATGAGGTGGTTTTATAAAGGACCTTGTGGAGTTTTAGGTGGACGGACTTTGAGAACACAGAAATAATGTCTATAATCTCTCTCTCTCTCTCTCTCTCTCTCTCTCTCTCTCTCTCTCTCACTAATAAAATGGAATCATAGAGGTTCCAAGCAATTGCTGGAGAATGGATGAATTTCAGCTCCCAGAAGGCCAGGAGCCATGTGTATTCTCTCTCTATGGGAAATTTGGATTAACAAGCATAATGGTTCCCAAGAGCAAAGACTTTATAGTGCTAACAGCCATGGACATCACAAGACAACAGGCTGGTCCTTGACACACCCATGCTAAGTTAACCAGCCAACAAAGCCACCCAACCTACAGAGCACACAGTTCACTGTGCCAGCAAGCTTTCGTAAGAGTTGGCTAGGATTATAACAATCTTAAGAAAACCTTCATCTGTGAAATAGCAAAATTTAAACATTCCTCTCATGAAGGCAGGAAAAGGATATTTACCTGAACACTATAGGCTTGGAAAGGTACCTAAAATATCTGTCATGTCCTTTGCCCTACTTGGTAGCCTAGAGAGTCAAAGGGCAGAAATTTCAACAGATCCCATGAAGCAAACTGGATCACAACTCACTCATTCTCCCATGTGTAATATATTGTTGTGAATCTGAAACTCACTTCTGTGTTATTCAAGTGTAATACATCTGATCCAGTTCTTCCAATACTTTTGAAAATACCACAGCGTAGGGTGAGGTGGGGGGGGGGGCGGTGAGTGGGGGGGAGTTCTGTCATAGGGGCAAAGGGGAGGGGGGAAGGGGAATGTGATGGGGGTTGATAGAGGGGGTATCATTTGAAATGTAAACAAATACAATTAATAAAAATAAAATAAATAAATGTTATTTATTTACCTCTTAAGCAAAGAAAGAGAGAGGAAGGGAGAGAGAGAGAGAGATCCGTGAAAGCAATAGATAGCTCTTTAAAACCATGATTTTTTTTTAACTGATAAAATGTCCATGTCTCTATAGGCAGACGGATCATGAAAGGAGAAGGATACGGACCACTCTTGAGTGGAAGAGCACACCTCCAAGAATGAAGGAGCAGCACAAGGTGGACTTGATCGATTAAATTAAAAGTGTACAAAGTTGTCTGCACAGAGAAAGGTGGGTGAGTCTGGGCAGAGATGAGGAGGAAAGGTTTATGACAAAACACATTGTACAGGATTCCAAAGAAGCTAATAAAAATGAGAAAAGGAAAAGAAAATGGCACAATAGCTGTTGCCTCCTGCCTCATTGCTCCTATGAGTGTGAAACTTTGAAGATGCAGCTCACACCACTCGTTGTATCTGACAGCTCATCTTCGATCACAGCGGACAACCAAGCAATGTGCTTCTCCTATTTTAGGGTTAGGAAAATGCATAAGGTCATAAGCTAGATGTGAGCTGTTACCGCTTATATCTGAAGGGGCTACAGCCCAATTATATTATGGGCTAATTACATTTTAATCCCTTTCCTTTCATTTTTAGAGGAGGTGTAGATACGGATGGATGATAAATGAACGTGGCAAATCTACCCGATGACAGAGTCCTGAGCTCTCCGCACAGAATACCCTCTTCGCTGTTTTATGTACTTGTTTATGTACTGCGCATGCACTTGTAACAACACCATGGCCTCTTACCTTGTCCCTTGAACACACTGCACCACAGAACTTGTAGTTTCTTCTCACTTCCAAGTTGCAGTTAGAAGAGAGAATGCTTTCTTAAAATGCACGTGAACAGATCGGCCTTTTCCCACAGGTTTAGTGGGATATTTAATCAATGTACGTTCTTTCAGTTTGGAATTTGTATTTAGTCTGATGTTCTAGCATAAGCATCCCCAAGGTCAGCTATTCCCTATACAATTCATGAAGAGGGGGAAAAAAACTATACTGGGAGAAGATTTAGGGTGGTAAACTCAGATACCATTTCTGCAAACTGAATTAGGAACCCTTGACTTTGGGGTATCCACATCGAAGCAACCCCATACCAACGCTCATGACCTTGCCTTTCTCCTTTGCTGTGCTTTTAGCATATCTGCCATAGTCTTCAAGAAATCAACTCCTAGGTAAACAAGGAGTGTCTTCCAGTATTGTGATTAAAGGACGCTTGAGCAGTATGACAAGGAGACATTCATTACACAAGGTGCTAAGGTAAAGCAGCCAATGGTCTGTGAAGGAAACAGAACCTCATCTTTTGCATTTCCAAAGTGCTTTCCAAGAGGGACTTTAGCCATGAACTGAAAGAGGAAAATAGACTCAAGTAACTTTATAAGACAAAAGGATGAGAGGTGTGGACTCTCATCGCTTTAAAACACATGAAGTGCTCACAGTCTGAGTTTTTCCCAAGCAAAGAGCTCTTGACCAGGTAGAAGAAAGGTTCTTCAAAATGCATCAGCCAGAAGCACTGTGCTAAATTGCCTGATTACTCATGCTCTGTAGAAAGTTTGAAGATGCCGCTCACACCACTTGTTATATCTGAAGGTTCATTTTTGACCACAGTGGACAACCAAGCAATTTGCTTTTCCTATTCTAGGTTAGGAAAATGAGTAAGGTCCTAAGCTAGACATAAGCTGCTACTATTTGTACCTGAAGGGGCTACATCTCAATTTTATTATTTTCTCTTATTTGTAAACAGATAAATAGAGGCAGGAGAAGAGTCAAGACAAGATTATCACACGGACCAGCATGTCAATAAGCTCAAGACTTTGGCTTGGCACAAAACCAGAGGATTAGAGTGGGGAGGTGGGACTGGATAATGACATGGGGAGATACACATGAGGCTCATTAGCTGTTTCTCTTTCCAAAGTCCAAAGGCCCCCTAATGAAGCTGCATCAGGAAAGAAAGTGAGAACCATTGGTATCATGCACGTCTCCCCCAGACATGGCCACGAGTTAGTCATTGGACCTCCGAATAAAGGAAAAGATACACTAGTGCATAGTTTATCAAAAATGTGTGTGACTAAGTGACATCATTCGTGTCACATGGGCCATCTAATGAGTAAGGCATCCTAAGTGTACAGTTAGGTTTGTGTAAGTCACCGCTTTCATGTCACTCAGCCCTACACACTCAGCTGAGACAACAGAAGCGGGCCTTGCTGCTTTTGGAGTTCTCACATCCCTGCCTCTTCCTCATCACTACCTGCTCCCCCAGAGCTCATAGGTCTTCTACGTAAGAACAGTGAAGCTAAAGTACGGACTAATCTCAGTCTAGTTTCCCTTATGCATATTGTGTGCACATGATGAAACACAAATGATCATTTTCTGGAACGCAGTTGCCGGAATGGGTTCTCTTATGCTATTATACTGCAGATAAATAAAAAAAAAAAAGTTCCTTGTGCAACCATGTGCTCTAGATTTTAAAAATTCAAACACTTAAAGACAGTGTGAAAAGGGCAGTTGAGAAATTATGGGTAAAGTTATTTCTGCATAAGCAGGAGTCCTGAGATTGGATCTATAAGACCCATGTGGAGAAGCAGACACAGCTATGCCAGCCTGTAATCACAGCCCTATGAGCTAGAGTCAGGATCCCAGGGACCTGCTCAGCAGCCAGGTTCAGTGATGAGATCCTGTCTCAAAAAAATGAGATAGGGAAGCAATTAAGGGAAGCATTCCAATGTTGACTGCTGGCACATGCCCACACTCATATGCAAGAACATATATACATGCATATGTCACACAAATAAAGAACTTAGACTGGATATAATTCTAGGCTTGCTGGTTATACATTATCTCAGAATTTCTGCATATCAAAGAGCCTCCATCTACTGAGAATGTACTAAAGGCTTTGTGCTAAAAGCTTACAGAATACAAATCGTCTTATTGAATTACCAAAAGGTAACATTTTGCTCTGAGGTATCAAGTCATCTCCCTTAAAGATGGTCACTGGTCATTACAAAAAACACACCTCTGAGAACCAGCAAGCATATTGAGTAGTACACACTCAAATTCTTGCACCAGTACCTTTCACCAGCATGCTGTCCCTATATTTCATTATTTAAACCTCAAGGTTGTCTGGTTACACAAGACACAAGCTATAAGGCTGTTTCTGACTACAAGCCTGTGGAGGGTCAGGGATGAAACCCACACATCTCAGTTTAGGAATATGCACAAAGGAACCATGAATACATGTGTTTTGATTAGGATGGCAATAATTAAAAATGAAATCATATGAATGATCTTACGAAATAATGATTAGACCAATTTAATAAAGACCTCTATCAGCACTCCACTAAAAATACATTTCTACATGTTGATGATTTAATCGAAGATTTGCTGTAATGCAATTCCCAGCTGCACAAAACCTATTCTCCAGCATGACCATTATAATCTCGTGCTTTATTAAACATCTGAAAGCAATGGTATAACGGTCCTTCAAGGACAGCTCTATTAGAAAAAATATAATAATCTACAGCATAATGTGCTTAAAATGCCTTTTAAAACAGTTTTGTCATTAAGGTGATCAGTGCCTGGTTATTCTCACTGAAAGAGCCTGAGATCAGCCTGATTGAAGGGACAGCTAGCTACACACCATTTTCCTGGCCCGTGAAATGAACTGAAGGAGCATTCCTCAGTGTTGTCTGGCAGTCTGATTTCACTAGAATGGGAATCCTTAAAATCAGGAACCCACAGTTCTCAAGAGGAAAAGAACCAATAGAATGTGGGTGCATTAAAGAGGATTCATTAGACTGGCTTGAAACTGGGCAAAATAAATCCAAAACTAGCCCCATTAATACCAGAAAAACAGAGAACTCAGGGGCAGCTCAGTTCACCAAGATAAAATACCTTAAAAATGCTTACACACTGAGGTCTAGAAGGCCCTTGGAGAGCTAGTGTCAGTGAGTTTACATTGGAAAGCCACCAAAGTTGGAATTTGGTGTCAATGAACAACAGCAGTAGCAAAGTCCCATGCACTTACATAGATAGCAAGAGGAGCAAAGGCATGCAAGAGATACTGCTTTTTTCTCCAACATCCTTATATCTGGGACACTCACTAGACTCCACTCAGAAAGAAGGTCTTCCCCAACAGTAAGATTTCTCAGGAAACACCTCAGAGATGTCTCGGGAGCTGTGTCTCTGAAGTGACTCCAAAACCAGTTACTTGACAACAAAGATCATAAGGAAGTCTCAGCACAACACACACAGAGACACACACACTCACACTCACACTCACACACACACACACACACACACACACACTCAAACACACACACATACACTCTTTCCTCTCACACACACAGTCACACACACACACACACACACACATACATGCACTCACACACTCTTACACATACACTCACACACATACACACACTCTCACACACATACATATACACTCACACACTCACACACACACACACTCATACACACCTACACACAGATTCACACACACACATACATACACACTCACACACACTCTCTCACACGCACACACACACACCTAGATTAGGAGGAATAGGAAAACGATTCCTCCTAATGACACAACATTATAGTCTAATAAAATTCAACTCAAATATGATTAAACAAATATCGCTGAAACTAATCTCATAATTCTGGCTGATGCTAGAAAAACTGCCTTCTGAAGTCAAAATATGATTTTCAAAACCACAAGTCTGTCACCTGGGCCCTTGACTATTCATTGTCTGACTCTGCCTGCCCTTGGGGGTTGGAGGTGAAGCGACATGGAGTCAGTGGCACAGACTCTGGGAGCAGGTGAGAAAAGCTGCCACAAGCTCATCTGAACACTGCTCCAAGCTCCTTTCACACCCTCCACCCTTGTCCCATTGGTCCCAAGAAAGCATCTCTTCTAAACAGCCCTTCCTGATTGGCTGGCATTGTCTGTACCAGCAATCCTTGGTCTCTCAGGCAGTCCTCAATTAGATCGATCCTCCTGCAGGAGATGCCTTTGTGAATGCCCCAGCATTCACATAGAGGTGGCCCCATGTTTTTGCCACACAAGTCCACCATGCACTTTGGCTTTTGAACAAATATATTATCAAGTGTTTAAAACAAATTTTGTTTTAAAGTTTATTATCCTCAATCATGCCTGAGATCATGAGGGACACTAACGGTCCCCGAGGGGAATAACAGGTTAACATGAGCTAACGTTTCTCTGATGGCTGATGATCTGTAGGTGCTTTTCAAGTCTAGAGCCTTTAAACCTCATGTTTGTGGGGAGCCGCCCTCACATTCGCTGTTGCAAGATGGCGCTGACATCCTGTGTTCTAAGTGGTAAACATAATCTGCACACGTGCAGGGGCAGTTTTCCCGCCATGTGTTCTGCCTTTCTCGTGATGACAACTGGGCCAATGGGCTGCAGCCAATCAGGGAGTAATACGTCCTAGGCGGAGGATAATTCTCCTTAAAAGGGACGGGGTTTTGCCATTCTCTCTCTTGTTTTCTCATTCTTGCTCTCTTGCTCTCTTGCTCTTGTTCTTTTTCTCTCTCTTGCACTCTTGCTCCTGAAGATGTAAGCAATAAAGCTTTTGCCGCAGAAGATTCCGGTTTGCTGCGTCTTTCCTGGCCGGTCGCGTGAACACGTGTAAGACATGTTGACAATAATTCCCATTCTTCAGGTAAGGAAAAGAAAAACTGAAAAGATCAAGTAACTATCCAGAGATGACACAGTACCTAAATGGCTCCAAGATGACTGAAAGCCAGATTTGAAACAGACCTGGCCTCTTTGTACTTCACTCCAATCTTTGTTCAGCTCAGATTCCCCTAACCCACTGCTTGCTATGCTGCCTGACCTCTCTGTAAATGAGCCTGTAAGCAGTTTGAGAAGATCATAATATGGTTCAGCAGGAAGCAGATACTGATGACTGCTATCCACCTGCTGTGAGACTGAAGGCAACTTAGTAAATCTCCATGAACCTTAACTTTCACTTCTTAATATGAAAATAATGGCATAGTCTCTCTTTTGAGGAAAATCAATAAAATACATGTAAAGACCCTATTCCAAAACTTAGCCCCGAGTAAGTGTTCAAAGCAACTCTCTGGCAGGAATCTCAATTAGAATATTATTAGGTGTCAATGAAAATATCTTTTTTTCAAGAATGGACTCTTAGAGCTAAGATCAAAGGAGAGTGGGTTTGAATGTCATACTTATTTATAAGAACAGGAAACAAAAAGAGCCTTGGGCAGAAAACAGTCAAATAGATCAGAGTGCTAAGGAAAAGCCTAAGAAAACTGGGAAAGAATTTAAAGGAAGATAATAATAATAATAATAATAATAATACCCAGATGCACAGCAACAGCCGCTGGAATCCCACTACAAGTTGAGCATTTGTATACTTACCTGGTCAGACCATAATCATGAGGTAGCTACGAGTATTATGATCATTTTCCTACACAGTCAGTTGAGAGACAGAGAAGTTAGTGTCACCCCCAAGGTCACAGAGGGAGGGTAGTGTATTAGTTAGGGTTTTACTGCTGTGAACAGACACCATGACCAAGGCAAGTCTTATAAAAAAACAACATTTAATTGGGGCTGGCTTACAGGTTCAGAGGTTCAGTCCATTATCATCAAGGTCGGAGCATGGCAGTATCCAGGCAGGCATGGTGCAGGAGGAGCTGAGAGTTCTATGTCTTCATCCAAAGGTTGCTAGTGGAAGACTGACTTCCAGGCAACTAGGGTGAGGATCTTATACCCACACCCACAGTGACACACCCATTCCAACCAGGTCACACCTATTCCAACAAGGCCACACCCTCAGATGGTGCCACTCCCTGGTCCAAGGATATACAAACCATCACAGGTAGGAAACTGAGACTTGAGCCCTGGCTTCTGTACTGCCTAGTATGTGCTCTTGTGACTGCATTGCTCAGCATCCGGTAGAAAGGGTAAAATCACCCACGCATCCTATGTCTTAAGGCACTGCCCAATACAGCAGGTCACTAGGTCCATGGGTGGCTAAGATCCCAATACAGACATCATTGCCCTTGTGTTTGCAGAAACTGTGGAGAGAAGATCACTTTGCATGAGTGGATGTGGGTGAAACAATCCAGGGCAAACTGGAAGAGATGCTAGGATACAGTTTGTATTGGTAGCTCAGCAGAGACAGTTTTTCTTCAGCACATTCTACTGGACAGGTGTTACCTTAGCTTGTCTTTTGCTTTCCTGCTCATAAGCAACACCTTTCTTGTCAATCAATAGCTATACAGAAACATTTTATTAATATTTTCATACAATCATGATCATATTCCCCTCCCCCAACTCTCCCCAATTCCTCTCTACCTACTACCCACTCACATTTATGTTCTTTCTGATTTTACATCTAATTATATATAACTTCCCCTAACAGGTGAGCCCTTCAGTGTTTGCTCTGGTCACAAACAATTCAAACTTGTCTTTGTCCTGGCTATATGACCCTTCCCCTCCTTTAGACATCCTCATCTGTGAAAATTGGTACCCCAGGATTTACCAGGCAGGGTACTTATAAGGGTAAAAGATTATGCCAGTCCAAACTGTCTGGTATTCTATAAGTGTTTGTTAAATCTACACTTCAGTAGCAGATAGTTCTTACAAACAGACAGTCTGTTTCTAGAACATCACTGTTGGCAAATCCATCTCAATGTTAAAGATAACCTATAAATCACCAGGATTAAGTAGTTCTAAAAATTGGATATGACAATGGATATAGGACCATCTCCTTTCAGCATACCCAACAATGCTGTGGCCACTGCTGTCAACAAACCCGAATGCAGCACAAATATCAGGAGCCATTATATACTATTAATGTCACTTTCAGCAATAGAAAACTGCTTTTCTGTCATTTTTATGAGCAATGACTAGCCTGTACCTGGGCCACAGGTACTATTGTTCACCTTTTTTCTTATAGAAGTGAATGGTCAGGAACACACACACAGAGAAGAGTTGGTGTCAGAATCAAGATTAAAAGGTGCCTCACACCATGGCTGGAAAAACAGCCCAGCAGTTAAGAGTGCTTGCTGCTTGTCTTACTCAGGGTTTCTATTGCAGAGATAAAACATCATGACTACAGCAACTTGGAAAGGAGAGGGCTTATTTCATCCTACGACTTTTAGTTCATCATCCAGGGAAGGCAGGGTAGGAACCTGGAGGCAGGAACCGATACAGAAGCCAAGGAGGAACACTGTGTACTGGCTGGATCTTCATGGCTTTCTCATCTTGATTCCTTACACAACCCCAAACTCCTACCCAACGGTGGCACTAACCCATGGAGACTAGGTCTACCTACATCAGTATTAATAAAGAAAAAGCACAACATGCTTGCTTACAGGCTAATTTTATGGAAGCATTTCCCAGTTGTAGTTTCCTCCTCTAAAATGACTGTAGCTGGTATCAAATTGACAACCAAACCCAACATGGATGCTGCTCTTTCTGAGTGAGAACCCCAGTTTGGTTCACAGCGCCAACAAGGCTTGCTCACAACTTAGTGTAACTTCAACACCTTGGGCATCCTTGGGCACCATGCTCATACAATGCACTTACATACAGGCAAAGCATCTATACATGTAAAATAGACATAGATAAAATATTGTGAACATACCTCACCTTTATGGCATAGTCTAATCAAAACTGTCCCACAAGGATTAGAATAAGGTCATCCTTTCCAAATAAATAATGTTCTCAATTAGCCCCAAATTACATTCAAATGGGTTCTCTCTTAAAGGTTAAAAAAATTAATGTGCTGTGTGTGTGTGTGTGTGTGTGTGTGTGTGTGTGTGTGTGCGTGCGCGTGCGTGCGCGCGCGCGCGCATGCGTGTTATCCTTGTGCTGAAGTTATAGGTAGTTTTGAGCCACCCAGTTTGGGTCATGGAACTAAGCTTAGATACTTTGGACAATGAGTAAAAATGGGCATAAAATCTATATAAAATATTGCTTTTCATCAAGGGGAATTTTAAGTTAAGGAATCAGGTCCATAAATTTAATGATCCGTCTATACCTGTAGCTACTGCCCTGGTAGTATAGGAAGCCATGTCTCAGGCAGTGTCACTGTTGACTGGAGAAATCCGCTGTTCTGATATGCACTGTAATGTGGAAGGGTCAGGGCACAGTTTGGAGAGATGCATTGCAGTTCTCTAAATGGATAGAAGAGAAGGCTTCTTCAAAGAGATGATAAATACTTAAGGTGAGAGATATAATCGTCACCTCAGTTTGACTACTCTTAAATTCATACATGAACTGAAATGATCAATGTCCTAGAAGTGCATACAATTTCTATTATGACACAATCAAATTGAGAAGCAGCAACGAAACAAACAGACCCTTGTAGCCTGTTTGTTCAAAATATATTTTAATTTTGGCAGTGTAATTGCAAACACATGAAAACTTCGGATGGTTCTCTTAGTTTACGAGTAGACAGATCCACTCTCTCCTCACACTAGGCAGAGTCCAGCTATACCATTCTCCAAATTTATTTCCATTGACATTAGAATGGTCCAGGTTCCAGAAGGTGAATTCTAGAACCCTTTCATCTTAATAATCTCTCTGAACACAACTATTTCTCTAATTCAGAGACTCAGCAATTGAAGGGTACTATGATCTATGATAGTAACTGAAAAGGCTAAGATTTGGAGAAAATAAATTGTTCGAAGCCATTTCTTGCTTTACAGACACCTCCTAATTTATTTCCTCTGTCCAGCATTTATTGTTGGTGACATCTGTGAAGTATCTGGTGCAGGAAGTCAGGTCTCTTTCCAGCTGCGTACGTGTGCTCCAGTGCATGGTCCGCCCCATCGTATTCCCTTTGGGTGTGCTGTGCTCCATTCAGGACCTGACTTTTATTTTTAAAAAACCATCTGCTTGAAGTGACTTTATTAATTCACTTTGCTGTATTTCTTGACATGTCTACAAATTACAGTTCATAAATTTTCTGATAACAAATTGTTCGCAGGGCTCTAGGCAGAACATAATGTGAGAGTCTAAATATAGAAGTGGTGTTTACATCTGTACACAAGTAATTCATACATAATATAACCATGTTTGCCAACACCATGAGCATCAGTGAAGGAGCCAGAGCAGCACAAGCCTGATGCTGTAGGTTTCCCAGCAAGCACCCTGCAAGCCCTGCAGGAAGGGCTACGACTTTACTCTCATCAAACATTTTTATATTATTTTACAATTTTCTTTAGAAATAGTTAAATTGAATATAGAAGGGACCTTCCTGGGGGAGTCAACACCAGGCTCCTATTCCTACAATAAGAAATATATTGTCTGCTGGTCCTGAAGTAGTCATTCTATATGCTGTTTGTTTTCATTGAGGAAAAACCCTGACTCTTTAAGGTGTAGGAGAAGGTAGCTTAACTAAGGGATGCTGAGAGTGGGGGAAATCATCTCCCCCAGGGAAGCACACAACTGGTTATCCAATACCATATGCTCAGCCCTGTACACATACATGCAAGCAACAGTACCCAGACTGAAGAGTTTCTATTTAGGAATATATATGTGGACACATATAGGCATATAACAATGGTCAATGAGAAAAGCCCCATGAATTTAAAAGAGATCTAGAAGAAGTATATAGGATGGAAGAACAGGAAAATGATGTAATTATACAATACTAGCAAAACCAAAATGAATAACTTTAAAAAATAAGATTATTTAAATCTAGGTATACTGTAAAGTAGCAAGGTTAAGTTGCTTAACATATGCATCAGATCATCTTCCTACCAATTATAATTTTGTTTGTATGTTTGTTTGCTTGGTTGCTATGGGAGACCCTTAACATATACTCTTAGCAACTGTGAAGAGTGCTCACCATTATGATCTAATATAACTAGCTTGTTGTAAAGTAGAGCATTGGTCTTATGCCTACTGTCTGTTTCCTTTGTGTCTAAGCTCATCTGAAGACAGTCACACAGCATCCCACTCTGTCTAGAGACTGCAAAACTTTGCAATCAGTACATCCTTACTCTTTCCCCTGGGAGCCATGTGAGGGAGAGTGGGATGCAGCATCACGTTTTGGTCCTTGAAGGGAATGGGATGCTAGAGAAAGAGGAGGAACCCCTGTATCTCACAAGCTTTTGGCAACAGGTTTCCATCCAGACTCACAGGTTCCCCACAATTCACCCTCACATAGGAAGGTGATGCCAGGATTCCTAACCAACACATGGGCATTAAAAATTACACGTGGGTTGACAAGATAGCTCAATAGGTAAAGGTGCTTATGCCAAGCCTGAAAATGTGAGTTTGTTCCTAGTAGTGCACATGGTTGAAAGACAGAACAAATTCCTGTAAGCTGTCCTTTGACCTCTCCAAGTATGCTGTGACATGCATACAAGCACACATACCACAGACATGTGTGTATATACAATCAATCAATCAATCAATCAATCAATCAATAACTTACTGACATTTACAAAGTGAACTTCAGTTTTGTTACAGCTAGCCTAGGAGGCTTCACTTTAAAAGCTATTTATATTCTGAAAGTGGATATTCATGAATATATTTATAATTGTATATGTATTGGTAAGACATAGTAGTCTTTTTTATCGTATTATTGGCTTCTGTTGCCATATATGCATTAAATTGAAAAATATTTGTAAAGGAATAGAGGACTTTTATTTTCTTTTTCCCTAATTGGAGGGCAGGCAATGATTCCACCTCCATGAAACTCTCTCTCTTTGGTTTTCCAATACTTCATTACGATATATTTATTCTGAATGATTGTTTCTTTCTCCTGTTCTACACTTAACATCCCCTTTAAAAAATAAACTTGAAACCTAAGTCTCACTCTCTTTTCTGTCTCGCTCCCTAGCATTTCCCCTGGGCTCTGAGGTTCACTCTAAGCATGCTCACAGTCATACCCAGCTGGCCACTAATCCACTTTGCATTTGTAGTTTCAGGCTTCTGTTTTCCTTATGGAGGCAAGTCAGAAGAATACATTTGGGATATATTTACACATTCTTGCAGAGGCCCAAGTGACAGACTCCTCCTGGTGTTTCTAATATCATTAACCTGGCCAACGTTTTCAGAATTATTCAGATTTGAGACCACAGACATTATCAATAATCTCTCCTTCCCATCATACTGTCACTGACATGGTACTGACATCGTGGTGGTGTAACTGTCTGCACCCTTGGCATAGCTTTCTTCTTCAAGTCACTATTTAACTTATTGTGGATAAAAGTAAGGACCCCATTCACTGCACTAACCTCCTGTATAAAATATTCAGGACGTTCTCTGAGACAACCACATGATGCCTCAGTGCAATGTAGAGAAATTACCTTGACCTGGAAGGGTCTATCAAATGAGTGCACATATGTGCAAGGCTATCTTCCCAGTTGAAGAGTACCTATTCATCCTAAGTCCAGAAAGCCTAGAAGATGTCCTAGACGTTCATTTGCTTTTACAGCTTTGGAGGTGTTTGTTTGTTTGTTTTGTTTTGTTTTGTTTTTGCCATTGACATCAGAAACTCAGCCTCTCCTGCTGAATGTTCTACTCCAGTAAGATTTCCCCTGAGTCCCCTTCCATGAACACTTCAGGGGGGTCTCTAACCCACCTACAAGTCACTCCGCACTCTAGGCCCCTCTTTAAGGCATTCATAGGGATGTGCCTTGATGTGCTGGTCTGTGGTCCTACCGTACTTTGGATCACACTGCCGGCACTACGGTACCCAGGTGACCACTACAGGCCTCCACGCATCAGCACAATGACTTGTGTAGCATAGGCGCTCACTACGTAAGTGCTGAGCATTGAACAAGGATGGTTGAGTCTTCAGAAGGAAGAAGTGCTATAAAGCATATGCAGAGCTCAGCAGACATGGAGGACAACCTGCTCATGGGGTTGACTATAAGGAGATTATCCTGTAAATGCCTCCTTCAATGAAACTATTATGGAACTGCGCTCTCTCTCTCTCCTCTCTCTCTCTCTCTCTCTCTCTCTCTCTCTCTCTCTCTCTCTCTCTCTCTCTCTCTCTCTCTCTCTCTCTCTCTCTCTCTCTCCCGCCCTCTTTCTCTCCCGCACCCCTGCCCCCTCTGGTGACTGTCAAGCTCCCATGCTCAGAAGTAATTCATGGCTCCCTGGTATAAGCTTTGTCCTTTCCCAACCCTACATCCTCCTCTCCACAATCAGACTCATCTAAGCCTTATGAGACTCCAAGGTCATTTATTATGAGATCTGCTTGGAATCCTAATTTCATCCATCACAGCTGGACTTTTCCTCCACCACACAGCCCAGTACCAGGGGCTGGACGGATTCCCTTGCTATATATTCCAAGGCTTCAACGTACTCATCTTGTCTCATATTTGACTGTGCTTTAAACTCGACGTTCTTTCTCAATATTGTCCCAAATCTTCATAGGCATCACCCTTCCTAACCAAATGCCAGCCTCCTGTAAAACCAGTGCCAAGATGCATCCAGGTGCTCTAGTGTCTGCTTTTCAATGCAGGAGAATTTCCCCTTGTGTCCCTTCTGCCATAGACATGGAGATTTGACAGGTCACTTGACTTGGCCCAACAGTGAGCAGCTAGTATGTATGTAATTTTATACCCTTGTTCCTTAGGAAAGAAGGTCTGAGTTAGAGCCCTGTTTCTTCCTCTCTGGCCCTCTGTGTTTCAGTGACCTCGTTACTGACCATAGATCCAATGTGTGGTAGGATGGAGCAAGCTATGGTGAATCTAGAAGGCACTGAACCACCTTTGGAGACATTGGATTACGCTTCTGTCTGTGAACATTCGTGTGTTGAGCATATAAGTCAGGAACCAGAGCAAAGAGATCTGCTCCAGTGATCCAACAAGGCCATGGTCAGAGAACCAGCAAAGCGCTTCCAAAGGACGGCATACTTTTAAGAGGAGAGACTCTGAAAACGTCATCACAATCCTCTTCGGCTCTCATACGTGTGTAGTGTGCATTTAAGTAATAAATACACCCTGGATTGCTTCAAAAATCATTGAAATAAACCAAATTTCACTTTTTAATGTGGGCAATAAACTTTTTCCCTAGGATATCCATTAAGATTTCTCTAACTTAAAAAAAAATCACAGCTGACTTATTCTGTATTCCTATAGCTCAGAATAAATAGATCAACTAACTTTAAAGTTGGCAGGTTTACAGTTCTCACAGAGAAGAGAAATTAAAGCCAAACTGAAGATAAAAAAGTAAGTATCTTTTTTTTTATATTTATGAAGTCTTAAAATTACAGAGCTGAACATACAAGGTCAATACAGCACTGGCAGGGAGCTGGAGTTAAACATTTCCTATATTAGCTTTATTTCCTCCAGTGAGGAACCCCTGGGAGGAGAGGCAATGGGAGCTGGGCAGCAGGCAGACAGCAGGCTATGGCCTGGTGCTCTGTGCAAACGCACTGCCCTGAGAGAACACTGCTGTCTATAAGTGCCCCCCCCCCCCCTGTCTTCTTGCTTTTCTTCCTATGTGCCGGAATAGACACACGTCACTGTGCATGTGTGGAGCTCGGAGGAGAATCTACTAGAGTCCTCTCCTTCTATCAAATGGATGCCAGAGACTGAATTCAAGTCATGAGCCTTGGTGGCAAATACTTTCCCTCTACTCTACCCTGACTCTCTTGTTACTTTGAACAAACTCAACTCTTGACTAGATTTTAATACCCCATAAAATGTACAATGATCTTATGTTAATCAACTGTAAAAAGGTGTCAGATTTACCTTGGATGCCATGTTCTCTTAAGCCCTTGCAGACTGATACACCCCCTCAATCCTTTCTATTTATTTCCCATGTGCTTGTGTTTTTATGACCTCTGTCTGCTCCCTGAGGCAAAGCCCTTGCGTTTCTAAACTGTCACCTCAATGTGGCTCACTTCTTCCACAAGCTCTGTATCAATAAAAACTTGTTTTGTGGAGGAACAATGCATTTTCATTTGTCCTCTGACCTTGTTCAAAGGAGTTCACCTGACACTAGCACCTGTTTTGGTGCTGAGAGAAAAAAAATCAACAATGCTGCTTGTTCACTAAGTAGATAAGGCCTTTCTAGCACATCATGGAAGGTTTCACCCTCGGTGGAAACATCTCAGGAAATGTTGAGGACCTGCCTCTAAAGCATGACTGAGAATATTAATCTTTGTGATATTCGTCTCTCTGATCACTGGAAATTTATTAACATTTAATTGTCTTGAATTTGAGTTTGGTTTCCAGGAAGCCGCAATAAATTAGCATATTCTAAGTAAATCCTTGTAAGTTATTAGTTCTTGATCTCAAAGGATAGTTAATTTAGGTTGTTTACATGACAGATTTGGACAGAGTTAAAGGTTAAATTATGCCTTTGAAGTATAAATATATTTGACAGCTGATATTCATAATTTTATAATTACTAAAACTATGATTAGAATTGTCTAAATATTTTATGCTAGGAAATGTGCCGTATGATTTCTACTCCCCTTCCCTGGAAGATGACCTGACTCTTGAATTTTCATTACCCCTAAAATTATCAGCTTCAAAACAGCATTTATGAAAAGAAATTAACATAAACATTTAAATGAGGTTTTTCTGAAAAGTTACTTGCTCATATAAAATTGAAAGTCAACAATGAAATTACTTACATTAATCATTCCTTCATTCACTCAACGCATAATTATGCTAAGTTTGGGGGAATGCAAGAAATAAACTCAAGTCCTGTCCCTATCATTAAGGAATCTAGCGAGGGAAGCCAATTTGTATTTGTTGACTTCTGGCACATATACACACCATTGTGTTCAAAGATGAGAAACCTTATATCTGCATTGAGCTGGAAGCTCCGTGAGTCTGGAGCCCACCTGGGCAGCTCACTGTGATTGCCTGGTATTAGAAGCATAATAGTAACAGGTACATATTAATGTCTGATGTTTTCAAAGGCAGCTGAAGAAAGGCAATGCTGGAAGCGAGGGGCAGCACACGCGGGTGGCGAATGAGCTGGAATCAGCGCCCACGCTTCGCAGCCTAGGAAGAATGCTCACGTCAGCCTGGGGAAGGTAGGGCAGACAGCATTGGGCTGAAGCATGGATAAAGAGGTGTCTCCGAGTTGGCAGGCTTGACAGGGTGTCCCAGCAAGACAAGGAGGGGGTTGTCAAGACATGCAAGGGTGAGACAGGGTGGCGTGTCAACCCATGAATGCCTTGGTGTAGCTGGCAATGGAATAGTGCAATGGATGCCGTGAAGGCTTTTCTATAGACTGTCACCAAGGGAAAACCAAGGCTTCTGAAACCATCACAGTGAGAGTCTATCATTAAAGCGGTCAGTTTTTATCATGTTAGTGCTAATTTTTGTCACGTTAGTCAGAAGGTAGAGGACCCTGGACTTTATAACTTAAACTTAAGTTTCTGAACACTGACATTTTTGTTGCATCCAAGAAAAGCTTAATAACTTCTGTAGAAGAATCATACCAGAGCTATAGTTGTTCTATAGCATGATGAGGTTGAACAGGCTAGTCCTCTGTACTAATAGGGGCTGCTTCAAAAGCTCCAAACTCCATGAGACTGTTCTCCTCATCTGAGCAACTATATCAACTGTGCACTGGATAGAACAACTTAACACGCACATCCGGGTAACAGATAAACGATACCTTGGGTGGTACAGAGTCGTGTGTTCTATGAAGGCACTTGGGAATGATTTCTGCTGAGTGCTTTGGAAGAATAAGACCACAAAGACAAGAGGCATTTGCGTCACCCCAGGAGAACTGAGAAGATGGGGAACTGGCCTTGTTTGTAGCATAAGCCTGGGAGCAATGCACAGCGTGGACAGGCAGATTCTCTGAAGGGCCAGCGCTGACAAGAGAAAATATAATAATGCTCAGAGAGGATAATCATGACTGGCCTCAGAGGTTTATAGGAAAAATGTAACTAACCGTTAGCTACATGTGTCAGTATGACTGGTCTCTGAAGGCTCCAGGTACCTGATCAAAATGTTTGACTATGTGTGGGAGTTTTATATAGAATAGTTTGTTTTTTTTTTTAAATAAATAGCCTGATTAAATTAAAGGATACGGACAAGTCTTTGAAAATGCTCTAACAAAGCCCACTACTTTCAATGCTCATTTTAAAATATTGATTTAAACCTTTTGAAGAACAGTAGACAATTTAAGACAGATTGCCCTTCTTGTAGGTCTCATCCAAACACTTGAAGTTCCAGTTGGCCACAATCTTCTGCCAAATAAGGCTGCACCTACGTGATCTGATGATGGCTTCAAACTACGATGCTTACGATGCTTTCTGACTCCAGAGCAGGTTACTCTTCTCAGTCCCGGAGCAGATGATATTGGCTTGGGTAATTTTGCACTGAGGCATCTGCTTCCTTGATGCGTAAATATATCAGATATGATAGATGATCTATAAGGACTAGATATACATACTTACCATATGCACAAACATGGCTCACACATACACTTGTATGTGTGGCTTTATATTATTATATTAACATAGCATATATTTATAATTATATGTTTTCATTCAGTTCTGTTTTTCTGGTGAGCCATAATAAAGAATGCAATTAAAAAAATAAAGGGGGTGGCGAGGGGGGACTGGCGAGATGGCTCAGTGGGTAAGAGCATTGACTGCTCTTCTGAAGGTCCTGAGTTCAAATCCCAGAAACCACATGGTGGCTCACAACCGCCTATAGTAAGATCTGACGCCCTCTTCTGGTGTGTCTGAAAACAGCTACAATGTACTTATGTCTAATAATAAATAAATCTTTGGGCCAGAGCGAGCAGGGACTGAGCAAGCAGAGGTCCTAAAAATTCAATTCCCAACAATCACATCAAGGCTTACAACCATCTGTTCAGCTACAGTGCACCCATATACATAAAATAAATAAATAAATCTAAAAACAAAACAAAACAGGCGACTACTGTGCGAAAACATGAAAAGTTGACAAAGGACTTTGCTGACAGACAAGGGAAATGCCACTTTACATGACAAGATTGTGAGCAACTTGGGCAAGATGGGGGGGAATGTTAAGCTAGGGCCACAGGTGACTCCTGCAAGAACCTGCAGCTCTGGATGTCTGAGGTCCTGTAGTTAGCGTCCTGAGCTGTATTTATACAGCTTATAAACCCTTGGAGGAGAAGGAATCCGGAAGCTTTGGTTCCAGGCATCATGCAGAGAAAGGGTGAGCGCCGCTGTCTGAACCCAATTTCGAATCAAAAAACTATTAGACAATACTTTCAATTAAACATTAGCTTGCCAAGGTGCAGGTGAACGGGTGCAGGGAAGCGCTATTTGTAAAACGAAATAATTAGACACAGTTTGAGGGGACGGAGCTCGTCTTTCTATAAACTTCCCACCGTGTAACTTTTACACTTTCCCCTAAATCCGGCTTCACAGTGAATGAGAGCAGACAAGACTTCCTCGGGTGCCTCTGTGACAGCTTCATCTTTCAAGCAAATCTCCAGGATAAGAAGAAGGATTTGTGGGCCTTAAAACACTCTGTGCTGTTGTAAGACTTGTAAGCCCAGAACAAACCGTGGCCAGGCCGTGGCAAGGCCTCAAACTCGAACTTCCGCCACCTCGCAGGTAAACACATTACTCACGCTCTGGCGGCGCTCCAGACAACTTGCCGAACAAAGAAAGATGAGGCAGAAACTATCGAGGCAACAGAAAAGGACCAAGACTGTACAAAGAGCAGAATTAATTAAAACGTTCTTCAGAGAACTCTCTTTCCTTTCCCTCCCCTTCCTCTCTCCCTCTCACCCTTGGCCATTTACATTTGGTAACAACAAGAATGCCATCGTGGTCAAGCTTAAGAAAAATGATCTTGTCTTGTCTGCTTAAAAGGCAAGATTTTAAAAATCATAGATATCAAATTAATATTTTGCCTCTAATGTCAACTCTAATGAAAAAAAAAGCCTTACTGAAGGGAAAGCTGTTTCCCGTGCCTCTTAAAAAAATAAAGAAATGCCAGACTGAGGGTTTATGTGAGCCCACCAAGGAGGAAAGGGCTGGAGAGCTGCTGAGGGATTTGCTATGGGCTGATTTGGGTACCAACCTGACACCCTGACAACCTTACAGAGCCTATCCTAAGAGCACCTTCACCTTCTCACATGCCTGGTACCACTCAGCGGTTTCTTGGCTTGGTGTCTTCTAGAAAATTGCATTCTACTGAGAGACAAAGTATCTACCATAGCTCTCAGTAAGAGCAAGGCTTCCCTACTGCCTCCCACGACAGAGCCCAGGTTTCTCCAAGGACGCGATGGTCTTCCTAAAGATGCCTTTGGTCATGAAACAGAACATTGTGTCTTCTTGCTCCTGGAATTCACCACTTCCTGCCTGGGAGTGAAGCTGCAGCTCCAGGTCCTATTATTTTGTACTGTTTGGAGAAAGAGGACACAAGAGCCCAGGAGCTAGAATAATGTGAACATCCTCAGCCCTCCAGGAACTTGCTTTCCATGGCTCCAGGCTTGGTACTGAAGCACACATTCTAGGGTAAATGCCTATTGTGACTCGAGAGTTTATTTTAAATTGAATCTTTAATATGCAAATGTGAGATCCACCTGGGGCATCATAAGAATGAAATCCATCCTACATCCTGACTTGTACTCTTACATTAGAAGGAAGAAGAGTAATTTTTTAACCCACCCCTACGATGGTTTTATGCAAATTCTTCAAGCTAGGCAAATTATTTTTGTGTTAAAATTTTTCAACCCCATAAAAACAGGAGTGAATTTATGTGGCATTTTAAAACGATGTTGGGCACATTGTAAAGCTATTTCATCTCATTTATAAAGAAGAGTGAACATAAAAACAGGCCACAGCATAATTAATAGTGAAGTGATTTATGGCACCACATCCTTCGCCATGCATATTTATGTATTTTGTGTAGATGGGTGCAAGTTTTCCCTGCCCGCACTCCCCTACCCCCATCACTCCTTCCACCACAGAAAGGAAGTGGAAGCACCAAAACTCATGGTGGAGCATTTAGGTTCTCTCTGACACACACGTGTGCGTACAACCACGAGTTGCACTCTTACCTTACTGAGACAATTCCCATTTCTCACTCTGGAATTCCCCACAGGCTCCTAACAGTGCCAGTACCTGTTTATCTCAACAGGTTCTGCCCTGCTCCATTGAGGGCACTGGGAATTTTTGCACATCCCATGATACAATGATACACTGATAGATTAAGACCTAAACTATAAAAAGTACTATCTGATTGGCAACACGATTGTGTACATAGCTACTATTATTAAGCTCAGTCATTATATGTGAGGCTCTTCTGTTTTTTAGATCCTCCTAAAAGGTTTGAGTGGTAACAATTTAATGGATATGTCTTGAACCCCTACTATGTGCCAAACACACAATACCAAGGCCCAATAAATTCAAAGATAACCCAGGCACATATTCTTTGCCTTTAAGGTGTTAGATTGGGGGCGGAGGATGCCTTTTCTGCCCTACCGCACAGATTTCTACTTGTTCACAATGTATGCAAACGTGTTTTCCTAAAGAGGTATTTGATTTTCCTACTTAGACTCTCTTTTACAAATTGCATTATGGATATGGGTGGGAACTAGTAGGCTCATTCATATATCTTCCTAACATCAATAAGAATACTAGTAACAAACTGATTTTGAAACTAATTAACATTTCAAAGAACCCATTGAAAATAAGTAGGACACAGTCTTTCCTTGTGGAGAAGCGGAACATCAGCACTTACCAGGCTTAAGATAATGACAATTGGATGCCATCAGCGCCGTGTCACACTAACGGGTCTGCCTGGAATCATTGATGTGCGTCTCAGAATCATTTGAGATAAGGTCTGAAATATTTCCCAAGCATTTCAAAGGAGACGTTGTGAGTCGAGAGTACAGAACAGTAGATATGCCCGCTTCATCTTGGAGCTGTGCCATTTGCTTTCCCCTGACTACATTCAGCTGAAGCGTCTGCTGACAATGGTTTGATGAGGTAAATTGACATAATTGTCCTCTTCTTCCACAGGAGAACATGAGCATGGTGAGCTGCCTTATCCATCTCAGAAGCCAAACAAGGGGCTGAAATCGGAGCAAAACTTGACCCAAAAGATAAACTTTAATCGTGCATGGAGCTCAGCACAACTGATACAAAGCAGGCACAGGCTTGGTGCTTGGTACTTTATACACAGCGACATTCAGATTGTGTTAACCAAATGTGTTTCCAAACATTTCTCTTACACATTACACTCTAGGAGTATACGTTTCCACGTTTTACTTGACAAAGACACATTTGATTCTCCAGGGGATATCAATTGTAAAGGAGTTTCATGATTTTTAAAAGTTTCATGGATTCTTCTAATAGAAAATATCTTTCAAAGAAATATACTTGTGACTATCTAACAAGGTATATGTTTAAAACAGTATGTCCCTATTTAAGACTAATAGCATGAAACCATCTTTTAATGTGTTATCATTATATCCATAGAACAACACATCTCTTGGTGCTTATCTGAGAAGCCTCTATTTGCAGTAGAGGCAACTAACAAAGAGACACAAAACTTGCCAAGATTCCGAGACTAAGAGACCATAGGATGCTCAGCCTTAAGCAGGACATCTAAATCACAAAACCTCTTCCCAAGGCTCAGAGATCATGGTGAAAGAGAACAAGAAAGAGGGTAAGGCAGAGGTGGTGGATGGCTACAAGGTGGTGTGTGCCTCCTAGACACAGCAAGGCAGCTGCACACAGGAACACAAAGCAATTATGAGAGCATGTATAAGATCACCAACTCAAGCCAGGCCAAATCCCATCTTGATGAGAGGCAGTTAAAATGAAGTCCTTTCTTTTGATGGGGAGTTGTTGGCAACTTATAGCGACTCTGGGAGAGACAGATTGGGGAATTAGTTTCCTTTAAACCTTTGGTAAGCAGAGTTTCTGGTGGAAAGCCACAGTCCAGGACATGTGAACAACACAAACTGAACTTAACAAGCTTATTAAGAAAATAACAAATTTGAGGCAGTGGGGACAGATGTGGAAAGAGTTGGTGGTAGGAATAAATAGGATCAAACCACACTGAGTGAACTCCTCAGAGAACTCATTAAAAATACGACTTTAATCCAGACTTACTGAGGTGCCCACCCACAGTTTCTAAGCCATCCAGGACAGTCAGAGACCTTAACATGCAGGCATCCAGAATAGCAGTATTGACGAGCTAATGACATGGTTGTGCACAGACAAGAGGAAAGGGAGACAAGGAACTCAGTGCTAAATAAAAACATGTACACTCAGATCTTTCAACATGGCAGACCACAGAGGAAGGATAGTGAGGGGTGATGGTGATGGTCATAGTATGCTTAATCGAGATCTGCATCTTACATGTCTGCTTAAGTTTTAATTCGTCATTTTCAGGGATAGTTCTAGAGCATCTACTTTACGATAGGAGTGTTCTAGGTAAGACTTCCTGTCCATGCACCAGGAGCTCTCCATACAGCACACCTCCCCATCCTTCCGTGAGCCCACATTCCTCTTGTATGTAAAGTGTTTTGTTTCTGACTTCCAGAAGTCTTGCATTATGGTATTCAGTGGTACAGACTTGTCCACGGTGACCAACCTGCTTTGCCTATCCTCCAGTTCAGTGAGTTAGTTCTCAGGTTAAACACAAAATTCCAGGACTGATCTCACTGTACAGATGCAGTAGGGACCAATTCTCCCGTGCTCTGAGGACTTGGCCTTTTGTTTCTATAGCTCGTTATGAGTGTTGTTTGGGTACACGGTGTACAGAAGCCTGTAGGGACATTTTCACATCAATCAGGATCACGTCATGCCTGCTCTCCCTGAGTCTGAACTAGTGAAGACATGGTTCATGGCTCAGTAGTTTATATTTATCACTGTCATGTTTCATATCTATAGTTGGAATACATCATTCCATCTTATTAGAAGAAAAATGATTCTGTCATCTATTCTTGGCCTGGGCTAATGAACAGTTATTTAAATAACTCCCATGAAGACATGTTTTAAATTTTATTTTCTATTCTTCATACTTGTGTCATGCATAAAACTGATGAACATCTTTTTACATGATAAGAGTATAGCTGTATGTACTTCCATGGAAAAGGAGAAAATGGGAGTCAGAATAGATACTGAAGAAGACGGCCCTCATAAAATGATGAGAAGAGAATGTCTTGGCTCAGAAACTGGATACACTTCAAATTGATTACAAAATATAAAATGGCTTGCAGAGGTCCTGCATGATATTGCACAGACTTGGCCCCTGAAGAGTCGATAGAACTTTTGATGACTTCTTCCTTCATCTCCCAAATGATTTTTTTCTAGAAGGAACAAACTTGCAAACACACATGACCTGTGACATTGTAAAGTGACTTCTTGAGAGCAGGATGGGTATCTATAAAGATAATGCTTCTGAGTCTCAGCATCTTTTGACTATTATGGCTCTGTGAGGATTGTTGTTGGGATCCAGTGAAATCTGAATTCCAGGACGGTCCGATAAGTAGGGTTAAGACAGGAAGACACAGATGAACCCACACACCTATGGTCACTTGATCTTTGACAAGGGAGCTAAAACCATCCAGTGGAAAAAAGACAGCATTTTCAACAAATGGTGCTGGCACAACTGGTGGTTATCATGTAGAAAAATGCGAATTGATCCATTCCTATCTCCTTGTACTAAGGTCAAATCTAAGTGGATTAAGGAACTCCACATAAAACTAGAGACACTGAAACTTATAGAGGAGAAAGTAGGGAAAAGCCTTGAAGATATGGGTACAGGGGAAAAATTCCTGAATAGAACAGCAATGGCTTGTGCTGTAAGATCGAGAATTGATAAATGGGACCTAATAAAATTGCAAAGCTTCTGCAAGGCAAAAGACACCGTCAATAAGACAAAAAGGCCACCAACAGATTGGGAAAGGATATTTACCTATCCCAAATCAGATAGGGGACTAATATCCAATATATATAAAGAACTCAAGAAGGTAGACTCCAGAAAATCAAATAACTCCATTAAAAAATGGGGCTCAGAGCTGAACAAAGAATTCTCACCTGAGGAATACCGAATGGCTGAGAAGCACCTGAAAAAATGTTCAACATCCTTAATCATCAGGGAAATGCAAATCAAAACAACCCTGAGATTTCACCTCACACCAGTCAGAATGGCTAAGATAAAAAATTCAGGTGACAGCAGATGCTGGCGAGGATGTGGAGAAAGAGGAACACTCCTCCATTGTTGGTGGGATTGCAAGCTTGTACAACCACTCTGGAAATCAGTCTGGCGGTTCCTCAGAAAATTGGACATAGTACTACCGGAGGATCCCGCAATACCTCTCCTGGGCATATATCCAGAAGATGTCCCAACCGGTAAGAAAGACACATGCTCCAATATGTTCATAGCAGCCTTATTTATAATAGTCAGAAGCTGGAAAGAACCCAGATGCCCCTTAACAGAGGAATGGATACAGAAAATGTAGTACATTTACACAACGGAATACTACTCAGCTATTAAAAAAAATGAATTTATGAAATTCCTAGGCAAATGGATGGACATGGAGGGCATCATCCTGAGCGAGGTAACCCAAACACAAAGGAACTCACACAATATGTACTCACTGATAAGTGAATATTAGCCCAGAAACTTAGGATATCCAAGATATAAGATACAATTTGCTAAACACATGAAATTCAAGAAGAACGAAGACCAAAGTGTGGACACTTTGCCCCTTCTTAGATATGGAAACAAAACACTCATTGAAGGAGTTACAGAGACAAAATTTGGAGCTGTGACAAAAGGATGGACCATCTAGTGATTGCCATATGCAGGGATCCATCCCATAATCAGCTCCCAAACGCTGACGCCATTGCATACACTAGCAAGATTTTGCTGAAAGGACCCAGATATAGCTGTCTCTTGTGAGACTATGCCGGGGCCTAGCAAACACAGAAGTGGATGATCACAGTCAGCTATTGGATGGGTCACACAGCCCCCAATGGAGGAGCTAGAGAAATTACTCAAGGAGCTAAAGGGAACTGCAACCCTATAGGTGGAACAACATTATGAACTAACCAATACCCCGGAGCTCTTGTCTCTAGCTGCATATGTATCAAAAGATGGCCTAGTCGGCCATCACTGCAAAG
Source organism: Mus musculus (assembly GCF_000001635.26). Lineage (NCBI taxonomy): Eukaryota > Metazoa > Chordata > Mammalia > Rodentia > Muridae > Mus > Mus musculus. Next base: position 119,597,959 of record NC_000080.6, on the reverse strand, counting down.
AGAGGCCCATTGGACTTGCAAACTGTATATGCCCCAGTACAGGGGAACGCCAGGGCCAAAAAGGGGGAGTGGGTGGGTAGTGGATGGGGGGGGTGGGTATGGAGGACTTTTGGGATAGCATTGAAAATGTAAACGAGGAAAATACCTAATAAAAATATAATAAAATTTTAAAAAAAAAAAAAAAGACAGGAAGACACATAACATCAGAGGCCTTATTCTAAGACTTGGCAGGAGGGGTGAATTTATGTCTTTCAGGAGTTTGTTCTTTTTTTTTTTTCCTTCTTTTTTTTTTCACTTTTTAAAAAATTAGGTATTTATTTCATTTACATTTCCAATGCTATCCCAAACGTCCACAACATGCTCTCCCACCGCTCCACTATCCACCCACTCCCACTTCTTGGCCCTGCCGTTCCCCTGTGAGGCATATAAAGTTTGCAGGACCAATGGGCCTCTCTTTCCACTGATGGCCGACTAGGCCATCTTCTGATACATATGCAGCTAGAGACACGAGATCAGGGGGTACTGGTTAGTTCATATTGTTGTTCCACCTATAGGGTTGCAGATCCCTTTAGCTCCTTGGTTACTTTCTCTATCTCCTCCATTGGGGGCCCTGTGATCCATCCAATAGCTGACTGTGAGCATCCACTTCTGTGTTTGCTAGGCCACGGCATAGTCTCACAAGAGAGAGCTATATCTGGATCCTTTCAGCAAAATCTTGCTATTGTATACAATGGTGTCAGTGATTGGAAGCTGATTATGGGAAATGGCAGTTTCTAGATTGTCCATCATTTTCTCTCAGCTCCAAACTTTGTCTCTGTAACTCCTTCCATGGGTGTTTTATTCCCAATTCTAAGAAGGGGCAAACTGTCCACACTTTGTTCTTCATTCTTCTTGAGTTTCATGTGTTTAGCAAATTGTATCTTATATCTTGGGTATTTTAAGTTTCTGGGCTAATATTCACTTATCAGTGAGTACATATTGTATGAGTTCTTTTGTGATTGGGTTACCACACTCAGGATGATGCTCTCCAGATACATCCATTTGCCCAAATGTTTCATAAATTCATTCTTTTTAATAGCTGAGTAATACTCCATTGTGTAAATGTATCACATTTTCTGTATCCATTTTTCTGTTGAGGGGCATCTGGGTGCTTTCCAGCTTCTGGCTATTATAAATAAGGCTGCTAGGAACATAGTGGAGCATGTGTCCTTATTACCAGTTGGAACATCTTCTGGGTATATGCCCAGGAGTGGTATTGCGGGATCCTCTGGTAGTACTATGTCCAATTTTCTGAGGAACCGCCAGACTGATTTCCAGAGTGGTTGTACAAGCTTGCAATCCCACCAACAATGGAGGAGTGTTCCTCTTTCTATACATCCTGGCCAGCATCTGCTATCACCTGAATTTTTTATCTTAGCCATTCTGACTGGTGTGAGGTGAAATCTCAGGGTTGTTTTGATTTGCATTTCTCTGATGATTAAGGATGTTGAACATCTTTTCAGGTGCTTCTTAGCCATTCAGTATTCCTCAGGTGAGAATTCTTTGTTTACCTCTGAGCCCCATTTTTAATGGGATTATTTGATTTTCTGGACTCCACCTTCTTGAGTTCTTTATATATATTAGATATTAGTTCCCTATCTGATTGAGGATAGGTAAAGATCCTTACCTAATCTCTTGGTGGCCTTTTTGTCTTATTGATGGTATCTTTTGCCTTACAGAAGCTTTGCAGTTTCATGAGGTCCCATTTGTCAATTCTCGATCTTACAGCACAAGCCATTGCTGTTCTATTCAGAAATTTTCCCCCTGTACCCATATCTTCAAGGCTTTTCCCTACTTTCTCCTCTATAAGTTTCAATGTCTCTGTTTTATGTGGAGCTCCTTGAACCACTTAGATTTGACCTTAGTACAAGGAGATAGGAATGGATCAATTCACATTTTTCTACATTATAACTGCCAGTTGAGCCAGCACCATTTGTTGAAAATGCTCTCTGTTTTTCACTTGATGGTTTTTGCTCCCTTGTCAAAGAACCAGTGACCATAGGTGTGTGGGTTCATTTCTGGGTCTTCAATTCTATTCCATTTGTCTACTTGTCTGTCGCTATACCAGTACCATGCAGTTTTTATCACAATCGCTCTGTAGTCCAGCTTTAGGTCAGGCATGGTGATTCCACTGGAGGTTTTTTTATTTGAGCAGAGTTTTTGCTATCCTAGGTTTTTTGTTATTCCAGATGAATTTGCAGATTGCTTTTTCAATTCGTTGAAGAATTGAGTTGGAATTTTGATGGGGATTGCATTGAATCTGTAGATTGCTTTTGGCAAGATAGCCATTTTTACTATATTGATCCTGCCGATCCATGAGCATGGGAGATCTTTCCATCTTCTGAGATCTTCTTGTTTTCTTTCTTCAGAGACTTGAAGTTCTTATGATATAGATCTTTCACTTCCTTTGTAAGAGTCATGCCAAGGTAATTTATATTATTTGTGAGTATTGAGAAGGCTGTTGTTTCCCTAATTTCTTTCTCAGCCTGTTTACTCTTTGAGTACAGAAAGGCCATTGACTTGTTTGAGTTAATTTTATATCCAGCTACTTCATTGAAGCTGTTGATCAGGTTTAGGAGTTCTCTGGTGGAATTTTTAGGGTCACTTATATATACTATCATATCATCTGCAAAAAGTGATATTTTGACTTCTTCTTTTCCAATTTGTATCCCCTTGATCTCCTTTTGTTGTTAATTGCTCTGGCTAGGACTTCAAGTACAATGTTGAATAGTTAGGGAGAAAGTGGGCAGCCTTGTCTAGTCCCTGATTTTAGTGGGATTGCTTCCAGCTTCTCTCCATTTACTTTGATGTTGGCTACTGGTTTGCTGTAGATTGCTTTTATCATGTTTAGGTATGGGCCTTGAATTCCTGATCTTTTCAAGAATTTTATCATGAGTGGGTGTTAGATTTTGTCAAATGCTTTTCCGCTTCTAATGAGATGATCGTGTGGTTTTTGTCTTTGAGTTTGTTTATATACTGGATTACATTGATGGATTTCCATATACTGAACCATCCCAGCATCCCTGGAATGAAACCTACTTGGTCAGGATGGATGATTTTTTTTTTTTGATGTGTTCTTGGATTCGGTTAGTGAGAACTTTATTGAGGATTTTTGCATCGATATTCATAAGGGAAATTGTTCTGAAGTTCTCTATCTTTGTTGGGTCTCTGTGGTTTAGGTATCAGAGTAATTGTGGCTTCATAGAATGAGTTGAGTAGAGTACCTTCTGCTTCTATTTTGTGGAATAGTTTGTGAAGAACTGGGATTAGATCTTCTTTGAAGGTCTGATAGAACTCTGCACTAAACTCATCTGGTCCTTGGCTTATTTTGGTTGGGAGACTATTAATGACTGCTTCTATTTCTTTAGGGAATATAGGACTGTTTAGATCATTAACCTGATCTTGATTTAACTTTAGTACCCGGTATCTGTCTAGAAACTTGTCCATTTCATCCAGATTCTCCAGTTTTGTTGAGTATAGCGTTTTGTAGAAGGACCTGATGGTGTTTTGGATTTCTTCAGGATCTGTTGTTATGTCTCCCTTTTCATTCCTGATTTTGTTAATCAGGATGCTTTCCCTGTGCCCTCTAGTGAGTCTGACTAAGGGTTTATCTATCTTTTTGATTTTCTCAAAGAACCAGCTCCTCATTTGGTTGATTCTTTGAATAGTTCTTCTTGTTTCCCCTTGGTTGATTTCGCCCCTGAGTTTGATTATTTCTTGCCATCTACTCCTCTTGGGTGAATTTTCTTTCTAGAGCTTTTAGGTGTGTTGTCAAGCTGCTAATGTGTGCTCTCTGTAGTTTCTTTTTGGAGGCACTCAGAGCTATGAGTTTTCCTCTTAGAAATGCTTTCATTGTGTCTCATAGGTTTGGGTATGTTGTGGCTTCATTTTCATTAAACTCTAAAAAGTCCTTAATTTCTTTCTTTATTCCTTCCTTGACGAAGGTATCATTGAAAAGAGTGTTTTTCAGTTTCCACGTGAATGTTGGCTTTCTATTATTTATTTTGTTATTGAAGATCAGCCTTAGTCCATGGTGATCTGATAGGATGCATGGGAAATTTTAAATATTTGTGTATCTGTTGAGGCTTGTTTTGTGACCAATTATGCAGTAATTTTGGTGAAGGTACCATGAGGTTCTGAGAAGAAGATATATCCTTTTGTTTTAGGATAAAATGTTCTGTAGATATCTGTTATATCCATTTGTTTCATAACTTCTGTTAGTTTCACTGTGTCCCTGTTTAGTTTCTGTTTCCATGATCTGTCCATTGGTGAAAGTGATGTGTTGAAGTCTCCCACTATTATTGTTTGAGGTGCAATGTGTGATTTGACCTTTAATAAAGTTTCTTTAATGAATGTGGCTGCCCTTGTATTTGGAGCATAGATATTCAGAATTGAGAGTTCCTCTTAGAAGATTTTACCTTTGATGAGTATGAAGTGTCCCTCCTTGTCTTTTTTGATAACTTTGGGTTGAAAGTCGAGTTTATTCGATATTAGAATGGCTACTCCAGCTTGTTTCTTCAGACCATTTGCTTGGAAAATTGTTTTCCAGCCTTTCATTCTGAGGTAGTATCTGTCTTTTTCCCTGAGATGGGTTTCCTGTAAGCAGCAAAATCTTGGGTCCTGTTTGTGTAGCAAGTCTGTTGGTGTATGTCCTTTTATTGGGGAGTTGAGTCCATTGATATTAAGAGATATTAAGGAAAAGAAATTGTTGCTTCCTATTATTTTTGTTGTTAAAGTTGGCATTCTGTTCTTGTGGCTGTCTTCTTTTAGGTTTGTTGAAGGATTACTTTCTTGCTTTTTCTAGGACGTGGTTTTCGTCCTTGTATTGGTTTTTTTCTGTTATTATCCTTTGAAGAGCTGGATTCATGGAAAGATAAAGTGTGAATTTGGTTTTGTCATGGAATACTTTGATTTCTCTATCTATGGTAATTGAAAGTTTGGCTGGGTACAGTAGCCTGGGCTGGCATTTGTGTTCTCTTAGTGTCTGTATAACATCTGTCCAGGATCTTCTGGCTTTCATAGTCTCTGGTGAAAAATCTGGTGTAATTCTGATAGGATTGCGTTTATATGTTACTTGACCTTTTTCCCTTATTGTTTTTAATATTCTATCTTTATTTAGTGCATGTGTTGTTCTGATTATTATATGTTGGGAGGAATTTCTTTTCTGGTCCAGTCTATTTGGAGTTCTGTAGGCTTCTTGTATGTTCATGGGCATCTCTTTCTTTAGGTTTGGGAAGTTTTCTTCTATAATTTTGTTGAAGATATTTGCTGGCCCTTTGAGTTGAAAATCTTCATTCTCATCTACTCCTATTATCCATAGGTTTGGTCTTCTCATTGTGTCCTGGATTTCCTGGATGTTTTGAGTTAGGATCTTTTTGCATTTTCCATTTTCTTTGATTGTTGTGCCGATGTTCTCTATGGAATCTTCTGTACCTGAGATTCTCTCTTCCATCTCTTGTATTCTGTTGCTGATGCTTACATCTATGGTTCCAGATTTCTTTCCTAGGGTTTCTATCTCCAGCGTTGCCTCACTTTGGGTTTTCTTTATTGTGTCTACTTCCCTTTTTAGGTCTAGTATGGTTTTGTTCATTTCTATCACCTGTTTGGATGTGTTTTCCTGTTTTTCTATAAGGACTTATAACTCTTTAGCAGTGTTCTCCTGTATTTCTTTAAGTGATTTATTAAAGGCCTTGTTGATGTCTTCTACCATCATCATGAGATATGCCTTTAAATCCAGGTCTAGGTTTTCGGGTATGTTGGGTTGCCCTGGACTGGCTGAGGTGGGAGTGCTGTGTTCTGATGACGGTGAGTTTCTTGGTTTCTGTAAGTAAGATTCTTACATCTGCCTTTCGCCATCTGGTAAACTCTGGAGTCAGTTGTTATAGTCATCTCTGGTTAGAGCTTGTTCCTCTCGTGATTCTGTTATTCTCTACCAGCAGACCTGGGAGACTAGCTCTCTCCTGAGTTTCAGTGGTCAGAGCACTCTTTGCAGGCAGGCTCTCCTTTTTCAAGGAAGGTGCACAGATATCTGGCATTCAGACTTGCCTCCTGGCAGAAGATGAAGGCCCAAAACAGGACCTGTCCCAGAAGCTGTTAGCTTCTGTAGTCCACACTCTCACCTGTGCAGACTAGTCTAGGTGGAGTCCGGGAACCAAGATGTCTCCTACAGATGCTCCAGCAAAGCCCTCCCAGGCCGGGCGGACACCTATCATCTAGCAGGGAAGGTGCCCAGGTGTCTGGAGCCTAAAAAGGGGGCTGCCTCAGAAGCTCTGTGGCTCCCACCTGTCCCAGAAGCTGTTAGCTTCTGTAGTCCACACTCTCACCTGTGCAGACTAGTCTCAGTGGAGTCCGGGAGCCAAGATGTCTCCTGCAGATCAGGAGTTTGTTCTTAACTGGATACATGAGATATTCTTTAATGCAGTGTTAGAAAAGATTGCCCAAATCACATGTAGAGGAGATGGGAAGAGAAAGAGTCATGCCATGAATGATCCTACCCATGACAGCATTCTATCCAAAGAGCCAAACTATGGAGAAGGGAGGGATGAAAAGGCATAGTGTCCTCTTCCTGAACTAGTTGCTTATTTTATTATTTTCATTTTTTCTATGGCAATAGGTGCCTATCTAAGCAAGATTCACCATTATCATTTTTGTCTTTGACATTTCCTCTCTCTGATACCACCATTGGCTAGAAGGACATGAAGGACAAGTATCAGGAATAATCTAGAATATATATGGAAATATCTTGAAATTTTGAGCCTCAGTGGTGCTTTTCCTCCTTAGCACTTTGCTCAACTAACTTGAACAGAGGTCTTGTATGCACTAAGGAGACAGTGGGGCTATTTCCACACTAACTGTTCTGCTGGAGTTCCTAAATAAGAGACTATAACAAGTGCAGGGCACTGCAGTTGGAGAGTGTCAGAGAGACCAGGCCAGAAGATGCCTTTACTCTGAAAGGGGGAAAATGTTATTTTTTCTAGATTGTGTGCTTAAATAATCATTAATGGAAGTGGCAATAGGGCTGAAGATAACCTTCTGGGGTGACATAATCTTAAACCTTGCATATGGACACTTTATCATCATGCTGTACAACATCTTCCTACATGTCTCCCTACATCCACCAAAAGCTGCTGGATAATGAAAGGAAGATACGCTGTATCCATGGGTTATGATTTCCCCCTTTGTTTGCAAGTCTGGCAATCCTACCCACAAATGTGAGGGAGTAACTCTGTCATGTCATATTTTTAATGAGTCAGTCACCATGCCATTTTGTGTTGCCATTCAAACATAATTTGCTAAGTATTTGTTCTAGAGGATTTCCTCCCACAAGGATCCTTTGAGTCAAAGGTGTTAGGTCTATGAAGACAGTGTAACACAGAGGATTGATGCAATATAGAGAAAGAAGGCAGGAAGTAAACACATGCAGAATATGTAAACACCGTGCTAGTCTTCACCCTGGATGTGTGGCCCTTTAATTGACCTAAGTGAAGTCCTGAGTAAATAGAAGAAGTGCTTCGAGATGGACTGATTTAATGAGTGACAGCTTACGAAGACAATGGTCGCTGGAAGGTTTAGCACAGAGGACAACCACTGTGTGTTTGGCCTCCTGGATGAACGATGTGAGCGTCACACATTCTCATTACAGCTCACAACTGTATAGCTCCTGTTCCTTGCTTCTGGGTATCATGCATTGTTCTTTTATCATCATCATTTGAATTTTGCTGCTTAACGCTCAGTTCTCCTTATGTGTCAAGCCCTAGCATCTGCATGAAGAGAGGGTACTGTTAAACACGGTGTGTTTTCAGACTTGGGTTCTATAGCCAATAATTCTACCAATTGGTTAAGTGATTATAGTATGTAACGTTTTGTTTGAGAGAGTCTTCTTGTACATAAAATGCCAACCTTGCACTGAACAGCCTCCAATATCTACCCCATCACCAAGAATTTGGTTGAGTATACCCAAGATTTCAAGGAAATATGTGACAGATATCCGTGTGTAGATGGAGATTAATCTGTTTCCGGGGTCACTCTAACTTTACTCGTAGGCAGCACATGATCCATCATGTTTTTGCCTGCTGCCAACTCCCTTGGGAGGATGCCATGTCAACTCTAATACCATAAAGTCCACAGAACAAGAAATAAATAGGACTGCCTTGGGCTAATTAAATGGTCCAACACTGAGCAAGAAGAAGCAATCCCTTCATGAGATTTATTATAAAACAAAGCTGGTTCCACAGAATGAAACTTGCATTGAGGTTAAGGTTGTGCTCCTTGGTAATTAATGGCACAGCTTAAAATGTCAATTTAGGAGATTATCTCCAACTGGCAAGCCCTTGACAAATGTAAACAGCACTGAACTAGTCTCCTGTGGCTTGAAAGGCATTGTGAATACTCAAGTAGGTGAGGATGAGGTAGGAAGACATTTCTCTTATTTTAAATTAGAAAGCATGTGTGTGTGTGTGTGTGTATGTATATATATATATATATATATATGTATATATATATATATATATATGTATATATTCTGATTATGGTTCCCCTCCTCCAGGTCATCCAAAACCCTCCCCTCTGTCCCACCCATGCAAATTTCCACACTCATTTGCTTTCTCATTAGAAAACAAATAGGCATCTAGAAAAATGTAATAAGATAAAATGAAAACAAACAAGCCAGGATAGGACAAAACAAATAGAAAAAAAAATCCCATAAAAACATAAAACTGGAAACCATAATATATAAACAAAAGACCTGCAATATAAAAAATAAAATGCCTGGACAAAGCATATTGAGATGCAAACCCTCCAAAAGTACCACTGAGTTCATTTTGTGTTGACCATCTATGGCTGGTCATGGAACCTGCGCGCTTTCGTGTGGTTTGCATACTTGGCGAGACTCCCTCCTCCCTTGGAGAAACTCATTTGCAAGAGATTACTGTTTGGAATTAACTTCTGTGTTAGAAATTATGTCCACTGTGGAAGACATTTCTAAATGTAACCAACAATTCATGTGCTTAGAACTTAACAAATACTCTAATTCCAACATACACACACACAAGGACAAATTTTAAAGTAAGAAAAATATATGAGCTCCCAGGGACATGATAAAGACTTGACACTTGACATAAGCCTTATAACTACATTGTGTAAAGATCTGAGAGTGGGTTTTCAGGGGAAAGAATTTATTTCACAAAAGTGCTTATAAGAAATAAATATAAAACTTATACTAGAAAATCCAGGGCAAGCAAGGTAGTCAGACTGAATCCGCCCAAGTCAGTTATGCACCTAGACTTAGATCCGAACTGAGGCAGCAAAACTCAACCCACTGGAAAATTTAAAACTTCCCCTGACTACCCAGGAGTGACTTTCCAAGTCCTGATCCTGTAAAAAGAATGCTCTGTAGAGATGATGGAGAGTTTTACTGTCCCTTTAATGGGTCTCCCAATGACCCATTGCCAACACTCCATGCATACTATGAATTAGAGAGAGCCTGAGAATGAAGCAATAAAGTGTATTCTTTAAAAAAAAAAAAAAAGAACATATTCAGTCCCAGAGCTATAGGAAAACACTTGGACACATATCATTTAGGCCACAAGAGAGAATGTGTGATTAGCGGGGGCAGCGTGAGCAGCGTGGGCAGTGCAGGCAGTGTGGGGAGAGTGGCCAAGGTGGGTAGTGAGGGCAGGGTGGGCAGTGTGGGCAGTGCGGACAGTGTGGACAGTGCAGCCAGTGTGGCCAGTGGGCAGTGTGGGCAGCATAGGCAGTGTATGCAGTGAACAACATGTGCAGTAATGCAGGCAGCGTGTACAGTGTGGCCAGTGTGGGCAGTGTGGAGCCAAGGATGAGGAGAGCAGTGAAGGCTTTTTCCAGGGAATGTGTTCAGATAGAATATTGCATTGCTGTCGCTGTGTGAAATAAGAGGATCTCAAGGAGCACTTAGCATCCACCAAGGAACAGCCGATCATCTCCCTTTTCATTGGAGAAATGCATTAAGATGGTGGAAAAGCAGTTTCAAAAGGCCTAGCATGAGCACATTGCTAGCATGTGGGCACCTTCACCTCGGCAGCACTGGGATTGGAATTGGCAGTTAGGAGAGACACAAATTTGAGCTGAGATTAAGCTTTCCAGAGAATAGCAGAAACATGAACAGGAGCAACTTAAACAAAATTCATAGGTTCCTTTCTTCTTTATTTGCCCACCCTGCCATGTAAGCTTCTCTGCAGAAGGAGGAGACATTATTCTGTTGAAAGTCTCCTTTAAGAAACAACTTCCCTTGTGTTTTGTAAATTGTATCTTGGGTATTCTAAGTTTCTGGGCTAATATTCACTTATCAGTGAGCGCATATCAAGTGACTTCTTTTGTGGTTGGGTTACCTCACTCAGGATGATGCCCTCCAGATACATTCATTTGCCTAAGAATTTCATAACTTCCTTGTTTTTAATAGCTGAGTAGTACTCCATTGTGTAAATGTACCACATTTTCTGTATCCATTCCTCTGTTGAGGAACATCTGGGTTCTTTCTAGCTTCTGGCTATTATAAATAAGGCTGCTATGAACATAGTGGAGCATGTGTCCTTATTACCAGTTGGAACATCTTCTGGGTATATGCCCAGGATAGGTATTGCTGGATCTTCCGGTAGTACTATGTCTAATTTTCTGAGGAACCTGCCAGACTGATTTCCAGAGTAGTTGTACCAGCTTGCAATCCCACCAACAATGGAGGAGTGTTCCTCTTTCTCCACATTCTCACCAGCATCTGCTGTCACCTGAATTTTTGATCGTAGCCATTCTGACTGGAATGAGGTGGAATCTCAGGGTTGTTTTATTTGCATTTCCCTAATGATTAAGAATGTTGAACATTTTTTCAGGTGCTTCTCAGCCCTTCAGTACTCCTCACTTGAGAAAACACAAGAAAATCAAGAAGGAAGACCAAAGTGTGGATACTTCATTCCTCCTTAGAATAGGGAACAAAACACTCATGGAAGGAGTTACAGAGACAAAGTTTGGAGCTAAGACAAAGGATGGACCATCCAAAGACTACCCCACCTGGGGTATCCATTCCATAATCAGCCACCAAACCCAGACATTATTGCATATGTCAGCAAGATTTTGCTGACAGGACTCTGATATAGCTGTCTCAAGTGAAGCTATGCCAGTGCCTGACAAATACAGAAATGGATGCTCATAGTCATCTATAGGATGGAACACAGGGCCCCGAATGGAGGAGCTAGAGAAAGTACCCAAGGAGCTGAAGGGGTCTGAAACCCTATAGGTGGAACAACAATATGAACTAACCAGTACCTCCAGAACTTGTGTCTCTAGCTGCATATGTAGCAGAAGATGGCCTAGTTGACCATCATTGGGAAGAGAGGCCCCTTGGTCTTGTAAACTTCATATGCCCCAGTACAGAGGAATGCCGGAGCCAAGAAGTGGGAGTGGGTGAGTAGGGGAGCAGGGCAGGAATAAGGTATAGGGAACTTTTGGGATAGCATTTGAAATGTAAATAAAGAAAATATCTAATAAAAAATATAAAGAGAAAAAAAGAATGAAAAATAAAAATCACAGATTTCTTGTCAGGGCATGTCTCCATTTAAAAAAAAATAATAAGAAACAACTTTCCAGATATCACAGCTTACGTCTGCAACCCTATAGGTGGAACAACAATATAAACTAACCAGTACCCCCAGAACTCACGTGTAATGTTTAATGATTTTGACATGTGACCAACACAAAATTTCCCCAGATACCTTATTTTATTGCTTGTTATAATAAATCTTTGAAATCCTGTGTACATTTGACATTTACAGAGAATTAGAGAATCTCTATCACACATACACACTCACACACACATACACACACACACACACACACACACACACACACACAGAAGCATGCACAAAACACAATGCAAGACAAAGTATCTAAAAGGAAAGGACAGCAAACTGCAGAGGTGGGGGAGCCATTGATCCAAACCAAACCTTCTGCAAGCCACAGCCACCAAAACTGCAGGGTCATTAAAATTCCACCGAGAAAAAAAATGCAAATTTCAAATACTCACAAACAACCGGATTTTTCTTAATTTTGTCTTGAGTTTTCTATGTGATCTTAATATTGTCACAATCAGTTCCATGTACTCAAATATTTCACCAGTATAGTTCCTAATATTTTTAAACAAAGCTATTTTGTTCTCTCAAGTTGCTAATAAATTTATAATGCAGCAGATCTCTATAATTAATATATAAAGCAAGAGAAAGTCACGGCCATCGTCTTTTTTTCTTCCCTCCAAGTATGATTAGAATTGCTTCATAAATTATTCACATATTCTGTTAGAATAATAAAAGGGCATCCCTTCCTACAAGAATCGCATTATTTATTGGGAGGGTGAATCAAGTTCCTTCCAAATTTTGTTTTGATAACAGGTAAGACAAGTTACTTCTAGCAACTAGGAATGTTTGGTTCATCCTATTTTGAAATTTGTGGCATAAGCATCCAAGAGTCATTTGCACTGTTTTCAGTTGCATCTGTTATAGGTGACACGTAACCTTTAAGGCATGCCAGGCTTGCAGCAGAATGATAAGGCAGACAGAAAAGAGCTTTTATCTCCAATTTCCTCTTAACTTCTCTTTTCTCCTCTCTAAAGCATCAGCATGTGCCCAGCCCACCCACCAGGATGAGCAGGTCTCCTTCTGTGGGCTTCTGCACCCAGAGCACACTTCCTCACATGACCATTTATAAGTCAGACTTCCGGCATTCCACCCACCACTACCAATTTATCAGTCACAACACTGATGGATTTATCGGTGTCCTTGCATTTTAAAACACATTAATTAAATCAACGGATTTTGGCTAACAGAACTTTTTCCTGTCATGTTGTAGTTAATATTTAATGATGTTAGTAAGCCTGACCATTTAGTATCTCCGTGAACATATTCTCTACCACCAAAGGCATTTAGAGTCGTACATGTAAAACCATAAGGAAAGGAGTCCACGTATTTAAGTAATACAGTGGGTGTTTGAAAGGCAAATGTTGACACAGAAGAAGAAAATGTTATCTAATGGAGAAAATACGGAAGTGACCATACATGGGTGAGAGAGTACTTATCACCTTTTAGCCTATGGCACGCAGTTTTGTCAAAGTCTTGGAGATGAGAACAAAGAGTTTTCATCTACAGACCAGCCTATGAGCTACAGGATCGGCGAATGGCTTCTCACATCTTAGCACATAGAGCAAAGGGCCTGATGAATGTTTAAAGGATGATTCCATAAACACAAAAGGCTAAAAAAATAAGAAGAAGGTGCTCAGCTTGTACGGATACACGAAAATCCACTCCCACCTGATGGTTACTCTGTTGGCATCTTTCCAAAGCTACAAAGCTTTGCTGCATTCTATATGACACAGTCTGGGTTTTCTTACATTTTTTTTTTATTTTTTAATGTTACCTTCTAAGGAAAAGGAATTATTCATCACTGACCTGAGACACTTCATAACCACCGTTTACCTGAGTGCACTTCAGATCATTCCCATAAGACATGGAAATTGGCCAATACCAACTGAGTAGACCCTAGCTTTGACTTTTCATGGTCAAGAAACTCAGTACTTTTTGGAAGGGGAGAACTAGCAAAATGGGATGGAAGGGACCAAGAGCCTCCAACTGTCTAGAAAACTCAAACGCCCCTGCGAAGAAAATCCCCTGTACTCGCTCATTGCGATCTGTGCAGAGATTTCTTCAAAGCGTGCTGATGTGTGTTATGCATGCAGAGCGAGCGTCTTGTTTTTATGTTGTCTATAATAAATTATAAGGGTAACAGCAGGAGCTTTTTCAATACTATTTGTAAATGCAGCCAGAGGCTATTAAGTGATTGGTGTATCAAATAAATATAATTAGTAAATAGCAAAATAACATGTTTGTAAACTGCCTTTGGAAATACGTGATTAGACCAAAGGCAACGATTTCTGCCAGAGCTTCTAAGTGTTTCTGAGAGATACCAGAAAAATAATTTAACAATTTTCATAATGACTTCAAGAAAATTTCTATGTAAATCTGCTAAGAAGGTAGGTATTTACTTCGTCCAAACTTTTTTGAATGTTTTATGTGGAAAATTTAAGTGTGTGTGTGTGGAGGGGTGGGGGTGTGCTCAAGTGCACACCATAATTTTTCAGGAGAGTTAAAATGTGCTTGATTATTGACTATAAGTTTTTAAATTGGCATTTGATGAGGTTCAAAAGGAGCTATAAATATACCTCCACATGCAGAGTGCTCTCAGGCTGTGGAGTTATTCTCAATTAGTAACACTTAAAATTATTGCACCAAGTCAATCAGTTTGAAAAGAGGTGAGAGCTCTTTGCCCTCCCCCACCCCAGCATCGGGAACAGTTGCTCTTGAATGGCAATTTGCTCCCTCCCATGGAGCAGTGAAACCCCAAGGCCAAGGGCACTTTCCCACTAATCAACAAATCATACCCTCTCCTCCCACCGCAGTTCTCAACCCCCAACCTGCATTGCCCACTTACATGTGACTCCAGGTCCTCAAGTAGATCAAGACAGCCACACACAGCTTTCAAGATCTACAACAATTAGCTGGGCCAATGTAAATTAAATTTCTGACCCTTTCCAAAGCTTCCTTTAGGAGATCTCCCCCTAATATACAACTAAACAGGTCTTATTTTGAAATGCTCCATCTTTTTGACCCGCTTTGCATTTCTTTATACATAGACATTTTTTGTATCTTTCTAGACAATACCAAAATATACTGAGCAGAGAATCCATAAATAATGACAAATGATAGTGGAACTAATATTCACTAACACATATTCTTTATTTATTAATACATATTAATATTAATAAAAATGTGTACTTATACCTAATCAATCCAGATGGAATAGCTGATTAAATATAGTTTTTGAAACACAAGAAACAGAGGTATCTAAATGGCAGTTTAGTCAGCTAGTCAATAAAATCTGAGTTCATAAAAGGTACCTACCTTTTTTGAGATAATTACCCTTGAGATATTTAACAATTCGTGCAGTTTATGTACTTAGAATATATTAAAAAGGATGTGGCTCTGATACCTGCGATCAGATGCTTGCTTCACTGAACTTCGTAGCCACACACTTTTTAAATCTGATTTACTCAATAGGCAGAGTCCTGACTATAAGTCACATGGTCATTCCCGGATCCCAATGATAAAGAAACAAAACAATAAAATATGGTCCCTGCCCTCCAACAGCTCCTGGTCTTGGCAACACACAAGGTCACACCTATATTTTTATTTCCCATAAGTTGGAGCCTGGAGAAGAGACATATGTAATGCAGGAGAAGAAATGGTTTTAAAACAGCCAGAACTTGCTCTAAGGGGTTGGTTAGAAATGCCTGATGTAGGAAAGAGTGCTGAGAGAGAGGGAGAATATTGGGTAAGTGACTAGGAGAGCGCTTATGGAAATTTCTGGAAAATCCAAGACCAAATAAAGATCCCTAGAAGAATAATCCCCGTCCCCCTGGGGCAGTATGCTAAAGCCCATATTTATCTGTGCACTGCAGAGGTGTGAATGCCTGCAAAGACCTCAGGGCCAGATCAAATGAGACTGCTGCTTTCCAGTCTGGGGGCCCCTGGGGACGATTTTAGTACTGAGCACTTAGTCATCGTGTTTGATGGCTTCTGTGGCCTCATTTATCAGGGATCTACAGTTAAATTTAATTTTCGTGCGAACAGAGGACAGCCATGGGAGCCGGGTTCCTCGGTGCTGATCTGCCCCCGTGGATGTCTTCTGAAGTGGAAATGATGGATGCCACATGTTCTGGCTGTGATTAAATTTGCTTTGACAAAGCGGCATGGAAATCTGATTTTCAATAGACTTCTGCATTTCACCTAGTGCTGAGCAAACAGATACAGAACATACTGCTTGCATGGCTGTCAGGCCCCTCGCTAATTCATTGTGCCCATCTAATGAGCCTGCCCATTAAATTATTATTTGTCAATAACACACAGGATCATTTTTTGAAACTCTGAGGAATGGGGAGTTTGTGTTTCAGTAAATAAACATGGAGGGTTTGACAACCAACGTCTGGGGTTTTTCCTCAGAAGGGCCAAATAACTCATCAGTCTGGATGTCTCAGTTCTCCTGCAGAATCAAAGCTGCATTTAGGAAGATCTTAGTTTCCCTTCACTTAGCTCCCATTTCCAATGCAAACAACATCATCCAATTACAACCGAGAATGGAGCTACAAACACCGACACTTTAGCTCCCTGGTTTATCTTTAAAGGAAAGTGAAGCAGAAAATCACATTACGTATGCATCTTATGGTAAAGTTTTTAACCTCCTGCCTAGAAGCGATGCCTATGGGCACCTCCTGGAAAGGGGTCCACTTTGAGGAGAGGCCACAGAGCCCTCTAAAACAGGTGAGTGGAAAATAGGGCGACTATGTATGTTTTTTCCCTCCATGCTGTCTTTTCTCAATGGTTAGCGAGCTTCGCTTTCTCATGACGTTAGGAAAGGACATCTCTGTGAACCTGCCATGGTTTATCTTCAGAAAATCACTACTCAAATTCCAAGTGCAGTGAGTCCTTCAAGAACAGCTTTGGCTTCAAACAGCACTATCCTTCTGGACCTTCTTGCTAACCAGTCGTGGTCACCAAAAATTTCGCCAATGGAATCCACAGGTCTTAAATATTCCTCAGTTTTTAAGTAGCTTGGCTTTGCACTGCACTTGCATATCCAGACAAGCAGGAAAAGCTCTAAAACCTTTAATTTCTCATTAAGAAAAACGTGCTGGGTCCAAATGTATTTCTAAGGGTTAAATGAGACAATGTCTGTGTGAGTATAACCCTATTATCTTTCTGTGGACACCCACGTACCTCATTTTTAAGAACTTGTTTCTGAAAAGTATACGGGGGCTTGCTATCAATCTTCCTGCTACAGTCCTTTCCACCTTTTCACAGAATAAAAGGGGATCCTCATGAGACTGTGGTGTGAGTTAGGTCTAACCCAGGATAGTCCATCATACTCCTGCTTGGTATACATTCATTGCCCAAAGGTTGCACTCTGCTGTAATTTATATAGCTTTGGATATCACATTGGCCTCAAATCCCACAAGTATTTCTTGACTAGCCTTACCTGGAACAGAAGTGACAATCTCCGTGGTACACACGAGGAATCTGTTTCATCGATGTTTGGTGATTTATTCTAGTTTA
The DNA here is from genome assembly GCF_000001635.26 of Mus musculus. NCBI lineage: Eukaryota > Metazoa > Chordata > Mammalia > Rodentia > Muridae > Mus > Mus musculus. The sequence continues at coordinate 119,580,740 of NC_000080.6, read as the reverse complement.
CACAATTAGCAGGATGTTCCACAAGAAGATCCACAGCCAGTCAACTGTGTCTTTGAAATACAGCCCTACAGTATTTTCTTAATCCATGTGGAAGAGACTGAGAGCCCTCTGGCCATCTCCTGAGTGCTGAGAGTCCTTCTAAGTTTTCAAAATAAGCTTTATTTTCAGTTTCCTTGACCTTGGGCCACCGAGATACTTTACTTACTCAAATGCATTTTTGTTGCCAAAACACTTGTGCCCTCAAGGAAGCTGGCATTTCCATATTACCTTCTGTAACTTGGCCAGCGGGTTGGCCCTTGACCTTGTCTTAGCAAAAGGATGATCCCGAGTCCAAGAGCACTAATGGATCACCATCAGTCCTCTGCCCTGCTGACCTGCACTGCAAAAGCAATAAATACAAGAAGCAGTCCAAAGCTGAATAGCATTACCATGGGTTGAAATACATGTTCACTGCGTCTAGTACAAAGGAGACGGTCTCACGACACTCTTCCAAACCTGGGTGTCATAATGGTCTGACTGTTGAAGAAAGAATACAACCTTCCTCAGCTTGCTGAAAAGTGGAAAGTGGGTACCTATAAAATATAGTTTTAACCAAGGGAAAGCTCATACATGTTAATATCAAATTGTCTTCCAGCCAGGAAAATTGAAATCTCTTAAAATCTAACAATCTAATAGTTAGGACAACACAGGAAGAAGAAGGATTTCTCAATATTTACTTTTAGCCAATAAGTTCACTGCTTGCTAGAATGAGTAACATAAGTCTGAGGCTACTGAGAATGGTAAGTGAGAGAGGGAATACAGATACAGCTAGAACCCAGACACAAGGCAGTCTCACTCTGAACTAACCAGTGAGGTTGTCTGAACACTTGCCATCTGAAATGTGATCAGTGGGACAATGGCATATAATCATGGAAACCTTGTCTGGAATGCAGACTCATCACATTACAGGATCTGCATTTTGACAAGATCCCAGATGATGTCATGCACCTAAAACTTAGGGTGATGATTATGAGGTGAAGATTGGTTGTATTGAATGTGTTTCAAGAGGGGGATGAATGGCAAAGAACTGCGTATTTCCTTAGCAACAAGACCGGGAGAGCAAATTGGGATATTGGTTCCACTTGCATCAGTTATAATCAAAAGATCAAGCCATATTTGGAAACAGGATGATGGGAATATGTTTGAAAGCCATCAGAAACACAAGAACTGGGTCTGGAGACTGAACAAGCTCTGTGTAAAGGCAGAATTAAGATGGCGTTCTGAGACTTCTGTGAAGTAAGGAAGCATTCTTCTTGTAACTACAGAACTATTCCATATCCAGAGATGACCCAGCCAGCTCCATCAGCCAACAGGGTCTCAAGGGAGAGAGTGAGGATTGAAAAAGACAAAGACAATTAGGCAAACATTATAACCTGACTCCAGCCAGTGCTGAGGCTGCAGCAGCTCTATGTCGCTCCAGCCTGCTTTTACATCATTCTAGGTGCATTCAAAAAACGTGGTCAGTTCTTAGAGCAAAGACAAAGGAGTAAACAAGGAGATCACACAAGAAAGTAATCAAGCAAAGTAGCAAGCAAAAGGACCAGACAAGGTAATAATTAAGTAGAGCAGTAAGCAAAGAGATGACATAAGGTAATGATTCAGCAGAGCAGTAAGCAAAGCCCCATGGTCGCTGTTTCTAATATTCTTATCTGAACGTACTTTCTTGTCCAAGCCCAGTGACAAATGCCAAATTTCCAGAAGCAGCACCAAAAGCTCTCCACACAGAGACAGTGCCGCTGTGCACGACACATGAGCTGAACTCATGCCATCAGAGCCATGAGGTTTCAACTACTCTCTCGACGAACTCTAGGGAGCTTCAGAAAAAACAACAGGACAGGCAAGAAGAACTGAGCTGGTCCGTGTTTCACGTCCTTAGTCACAAACTTTATTTGCAGAAGAAACAAAACCAAGCCTATCATATTTTGTCAGTTAAAATCTTTGAATGATTTGACTTGTCCAGTCATTGGTTTATGTAGGTTGTACTACTGATATTTCCTGTGTTTTAAAAATGAATTTGACAGATGTTATAAAATCTTTACTAACTCATTTCCAAATAGAAAAACCTCAATTTACTATTAAGCTGAGATTTTTGAAATAAGAAGAAATAATAATTTCTCCAACAAAAATAATTTTCAATGCCATGATTCATATTTTGAAAATCTCCTTAGTAGCCAACTTAATATAGGACAGCTAAATTTTCATGCATGCTTCTGCATTAAAAAAATTTTTTAAAGTGTTATTTTTGTTGAAGGCTGACAAAAAAAATTTATGCCAGGACCGGAAAGCTAATAGTGTTATCAAATAATTGTTGATAATTTTCTTTGATTTTGTACAAAGACTTACAAGAATCAGATTATCCTAAAGGTCTAAAAAAAAGCAGTCTATCTTTGTTACATGTGTAAATGTTTGCACATGAGGAGTCAGAGAAGTTCAACCTACAGAAGTTGGTTCTCTCCTTCTCCCATGAGGGTCCCAGGGATTGAACTCAGCTTGTCATGCGAATACTTGAATACTTTGACACTCAGAGATACACGGCCAGCCCTATATTTCACAAATCTTTAAATTTAATGAATATTTACCCAGTGATGATTCTTGACACTATCCATCAGTCATTGGGAACAATTGGTTCACTGAATTATAAAGACCTTCTCAATGTTTGTACATGTTATGACATACCATAAAAATTACACTTGTCAATATCTCCACTAATCTAATGAGTAAATTCAAAATATGAAATATCTTGTATGCTTTAGAAGCTAACATTTTTTTCTAAAAAATTTAAATTTTCTCAAGACAAATTTTATCACTTGCAGCAAAATAATATCATGTGTTTACCCTGAAGTCATAAAACTCGGTTTGAAAAGATAGGTTTGAACTCTAAGAAGAATGCCTTCCAAATATCTGAGTCAGAGGGATCATAATTTGTAAAGTGTTGTTTCAAGGGAAAATTATGTTTTATGTATTCTATTCAAAGTCTGTTGCCCTGGTGATGTTTCTCCGCTATAGCATTCTATCTGGATAGTGGGGAAGTATTTATCATGTATTTCCTGCTTTCCTGCTTCATTACAAGGAACGTTAAAAGATGTATAATCACCACTCAAAATGTAATACAATTAGCAATCTCACTACTTTGTCAACGTCATCCTTAAGTGAGCCGGGCACTGTGGCACCGATCCTGCATCACAATGCAGAGCAACTGTCCAGCAGAGACTTGTGCCCACTGTGATGAAGAGTAGGGCTCACCCACTGCTTTCCATCATCAACAGACAAGACTTTGACCTGAGGACAGTTGGAATGTTGTGGGCTCCACTGGGCATCTGTGAGCCACTCTGACAACAAACCACGTCTCCATGGCATTTCCTACGACATCTCTACCCTCCTCCATGGCCGCTTTCTTATACCACCTTTCTTGCATGGTCTTCGACTGGCTGGTGATGTGTACCTGTTTCTCCTCCTCAAATCTCTCTTATTACCTCAGCCTTGATCTCACAGCCCTACAAGGGGCCCCAGGTTTCCTACAAGCGCCTTGAAGAAATCTCTCCCCTTCATCCTACTTTAATTTCTGCCCTGTAGGAATCATAACTAGAGAGATATTACTTATTCATTTGTTTACCTCTTGCTTTCTTCTTTCACCAAAACTTAGGCACCATGAGATCTAAGATCTTATTTGCCACTACAGCACAAATATATTGAATACATGCTTGCTATCTGACTGACTGAACTATGTCTTTAAAAACTTATTAAAATACTGGTTTTTACGTTAATTCATAAAAAAAACAGTCTTCGAAGCCAGTGATATAAATCATATATATATATATATATATGTGTGTGTGTGTGTGTGTGTGTGTGTGAGAGAGAGAGAGAGAGAGAGAGAGAGAGGGAGAGAGAGAGAGATGTTTAATGATTTTGACATGTGACCAACACAAAATTTCCCCAGATATCTTATTTTATTACTTGTTATAATAAATCTTTGAATTCCTGTGTACATTTGACATTTACAGAGAATTAGATAATCTCTATCCCACCACAATAGTAGCTACTGTTCCAGAGAGTGCAACCTAAAGAAACTTGGGGGAAGTGACTACAGTATCTGAGATAGTGATCAATAAGGGCTGAACCAACCAAAGAGCATACACTGATGAGACCTGAACAACAACTATAACAATGATCACTATTACCAAAAGCAACCCAGTGAGGTCGAAGTCCAACTCACTACCATGGGACACAGAAATGGTGACCATGATCAAGGAAGCATTTTGTCACAGCACTAGCTACTCAATCTCAGCCTCCGGAAATGGTAGGAGCAGAAAAGTGAATGACTGATTTTCTGAGTGTTGTCTTTGATACCTCCTAATTTGGGCAGGATTAGAACATACTGAGTTAAGCTGGTTTCTAGCCCTTCTCTATCACTGCTGGGTCACAGCAGAAATAAATTTACAGTTCCACAGCACCATGCTGGTAGGAAGGCATCATTCTAAAGTCTCCATGTGACACCCAGAGTGGCCTTTCTAAAATGCAATCTTGACCATTCCACTGACCTGGTTTTATTATTATTATCATTATTGTTATTATCTTATTTATTCACATATCAAATGTTCCCCCCTCTTGTCCTCTTCCTCCATTCCCTATCCTCTTCCTAGATATTCTCCCACGCAGGGGCATGAATTCTCTACAATATTAGGCCCATTTTCTCCCACTGAGGCCAGACAAGGCAGTCCTCTGCTACATAAGTGCTCGGAGCCTTGGTCTAGCCAGTGTATGCTCTTTGGTTGATGGCTCAGTCTCTGGGAACTCTCAGGAGTCTGGATTAGTTGGGACTGCTGGGCTTCCTATGGGGTTGTCAGCTCCTTCAGTCCTTCCCTTAACTCCTCCATGACTGTCCCTGACCTCAGTGCAAGGGTTGGCTTTAAGTATCTGCATCCATCTCCGTCAACTGCTAGTAGAGCCTCTCGGAAGACAGCCATGCTAGGCTCCTCTCTGCAAGTAAAACATAGCATCAATAATAGTGTCAGGGATTGTTGCCTGCCCATGGCTTGGATCCAAAGTTGGGTCAGTCACTGATCAGTCATTCCCTCAGTCTCTGGTCCATTTTTGTCCCTGCACATCTTTTAGACACAAGCAATTTTGAGTCAAACATTTTGGAGATGAGTTGGTATCCACATTCCTCCACTGGGGGTCCTGTCTGACTACTGGAGGTGGTCCCTTCAGGTTGCATGTCCACACTGTTGGTCATTTACCTGTTTTCAACCTGTACTTTTGTATCTCATCTCTGCTTCATCCCAAGCATGGCAGCAGCACAGCACCCAAGACCATGGTTGAGATCTTATGCTCCCGCTGGCTCTTTGCCCACCGAACCTTCATCTACCCTTACGTCTTAAACACTTTCACACACAAAGCACATTTCCACCCCTTGAGCTAAGATTTTTTCACAACTTTAGCTATGTGCTACTCTATCTGTTTAGTGTTTATCCCAGCTAATGCGAAAATCCCACAAATCCAATCCAGCCACTGTCTTAGTCAGGGTTTCTATTCCTGCGCAAACATCATGACCAAGAAGCAAGTTGGGGAGGAAAGGGTTTATTTGGCTTACACTTCCATATTGCTGTTCATCACCAAGGAAGTCAGGACTGGAACTCAAGCAGGTCAGGAAGCAGGAACTGATGCAGAGGCCATGGAGGGATGTTCTTTACTGGCTTGCTTCCCCTGGCTTGCTCAGCCTGCTCTCTTATATAACCAAGACTACCAGCCCAGAGATGGCCCCACCCACAAGGGGCCTTTCCCCCTTGATCACTAATTGAGAAAATGCCTTACAGTTGTATCTCATGGAGGCATTTCCTCAACTGAAGCTCCTTTTCTGTGATAACTCCAGCTGTGTCAAGTTGACACAAAACTAGCCAGTACAGCCACCTACCGAAGCCTTACCTCTTCATGCACTTTGTCTAATGAGGCGTCCTTATTCTTATTTTTACACACTGTCCCCAAGATACTGGTAGCATATGCATCTACAATTCTGTCACCGTGGATTTACTTGTATATACTGCAAACTAAAGCCCAAAGTCCTACAACCAGGACCACTGCCCCTGGTTTGTCACAAGAGTCAAGTGCAATGCCTGGTCTAGAGCATGTGCAATCAGGAGCTATAGAACCAGTGAATAGACATAGACATGCATCCCTTTCTACTGCTCTCGGCTCTCAGAGGCATTCTAACTAGGCAGGTAACCATTCTACAGAAGTCCTTTCAAAGTCACACAAGATTGCCTATGGAGTAATGGAGAGCAAACAGATCTAACAGACCCAACCCATGCCTGTGTGTTTGCATTGAAACACTAAGAAGTTCTTTATAACTTTGCTTATTCCATATTCCAGTGGCTGGCGTAACCTGCTGTCTATAGAGGTGAAAGTTTTCCTTCTGGAGAAGACCCAGGTTATCTACAAAGTACAGAGTCCTCTACTAATCAGGAGGGCAGAGTTATGAAACCAACCAACAAACAAGAAATGGGATGGAGATTATGGTGCAGATATATTCCAATTCCTAACCTGAAATCTCTTCTTAGCAGCTTAGAAGTCACCTCTAGGCGAAACGAAGAAGACAGTTGCCTTTCCTTCTTAAAATAAATTAAACCATTTGCCTGTGGAAGATTGGTGTGGGTAAAAAGTGGCATTGAGAGTAACATTGGCAGGTCCTTTCACACCTAAACACAGTGAAGTTAATTAATGCTGGAGGAAACATAACTCAAGCAGGAAATGAGAACTTAAAAAATGAATAACATCCAAGCGAAAGTTCAAAAAGGTATTTCGACCACCAAATAAGAATGAGGTTCTATGATAAGAAAAATAAGTATTATGAAATAACATGATTAAGGTGCATAATTAAAACTGTATCATTTCAAAGTAAAACCACAAATAGGGACAATTCTTAACGTTTTTAATATTTGAGAACAGAGGGAAGGGAAACATAAGTGGTAAAATAAGGTTAGAGAATATATCCAACTGAGGTGCGGACAGCCAAGATTTTTATCAGTAGTCCTAAAAGGAAAAGAAAAACTAAAAGAATCAAACAACAAAAATAATGGGGAAATATAATTAAGACCAGGTTAAAAATCAAAGACTCAGTATCTGAGCATGGCCTTGTGAGATTTCAGAGCAATCAACATTAACAGAAAATCTTCAGTGTTCAGAGAAAAATTAAAGAAAATTACCTACCAAGTTATGAGTGTTAGACTTCTCACTATTGACACTAAATGCTGAAAGGTAATGGGATGATCTGTCCAGAGCACCAAAGGGACACACTTAGAATGCTGTGCCAGCCTAAATTATCAGTTAAGTGTGCAGATAAAACATTAACGCGCTCAGGGATCCCAGGGTTCAAACAATGTTACTCCTAGGCATGCTTTCAGAAGTTATGAGAGATGAGTTCCACGGCAGGGATAACCATTGCTTGCCTTATTAAAAACTGTAACACTCAGTAAAATGATATGAGGTATCAAGCTACGAAAAGACATGGAGGAGTCTTAAATGCGCTTTTATGAGTTAAGCCAATATGGGAAGCCTACATACTGTATCACTCCAGCTGTGTGGCTTTCTGGGAAAGAGGAAGCAATAAAGACAATGAAAAGCTCAGAGGTCACTCGGGCTTCTGCGCAAGGGGAGGAAAGGGGAGCAGATGGACATGGGACTTTGTAGGCAGCAAATTCAATATTGTAAGGGTGAAGAGACATGATACGCTTCCAAAATTCATAGAGGGCACAACACAGAGATTGAGTCCTGAGATAAGCTGAGTCTTAGCTAAGGATGATGTAGCCATACTTTTCATCAGTTGTATCCGGTGAACCACGGGAATGCAAACTGACAGTGAGGAGTGAACCTGTTCCAAAGCCTGGGACTATGCGGCAGAAAACTCACTTAAAAATAACGTTTTTTTCAGGGGACCAATCACTGGGTGAGTAGGCTGGACTTCTTGATTGGAGAGAGGAAAAGAGGCCAGAGAAGGGTGCTTCCTTTTAGACAGGAGAGAGCGTGGAGGCACAATGTAGGTAGCTGGAGGCCCCTGGGTTAGACGGCCGATCCGCCAGAATCCGCCACCGGAGGATTTATAACTTAGAACATCTTACAAAATTAGGATGCTAGTTTCTGGCCCAGGACTGTGTTACTTGTTGATTCTAAACTAAGATTGTATGGTGTTTCCCTTCAGGGGGCGACTCAGCTGGGTTCCACAAAAAGGTATGGCAGGGCACCCCAGCCAGCCACAGGAATTTGGAAGCATGGAGCTTGCATGGCAACAGCCTGCCATGGGAACTTAGGGAGCGGGCTGGAGAGATTTCAGAGCTCTAAGTCAGAAAGTCTGTGGGGCTGAGAGCAGGCCAGTCTGTCTATGCCTAGCATGGGATGCTTTTTTTTATATTACACCCATTCTAAATTAATCTGTCAATTTTTTGTTTTCAAACCACAACTTTGACCAAGCTGTGCTGTCTATGGTCTTTACTCTGCTTGATTAATTTATTTATTTAGCTAGTTATTTTCTTTTTCTATGAGCCAACATCGTCTAAGACATTTATGGAATTCACCTGTTGTTTTTTATTGTTTTCCTGGTAGCAATGCAAGTTCTACAAAAACAGTGTTGTGTTTATTTTTATAAACAAGCATTATATTAGTGCCTACTGCAGTGTCTGGTTCTTGGATAAGTATAAAAACAAAACGAGTCTCTCCTCAGGAGTAAAAAAATATGAGGTCAAGGATTCTGGGAACAGGAAATATTATTCAAGCTATTTGTAAAAACGGATTCCTAACTGAAATGGAGTCACATGCCCATTCATATTGGGATAGAAACCTGGTAGGGTATAGAAAAAAATTTCAGAGATATTCAGTAGATATAGAAACATGCGTGCGCACGCGCGCGCACACACACACACACACACACACACACACTCCACTTGGTATACTCTTATCCCTGCTAGTATGATACAGTAGAAATATATTTATGAATGTCCCCAAAATATATAATACAATATTTCTAAGTAGTATAAAATGGCAAATACTAACTTCCTGATGTCAATACCATCATCAGTTCTTATGTCAACCTCCAGAAAGATCAGGTATGCATAATACATATATACTGAAAGTAAATTAAGTTAGTTCAGAATTGTCTTATAGGTAAACCAAATAATTACCATTTCATTCCAGAAGGTAAGCAAATATAAATCTTGATGGTATGAAAATAACTAAGCATAGGGTCCCCGATGGAGGAGGTAGAGAAAGGACTGAAGGAGCTGAAGGGGTTTACAACCCCATAGGAAAAACAACAATATCAACCAACCAGAACTCTCAGAGCTCCCAGGGACTCTGAAGTACAAACCAAGAAGTACACATGGAGGGTCCCATGGCTCTAGCCACATATGTAGCAGAGAATGACCTTGTCGAGCATCAATGAGAGGAAAGCACCTTGGTCCTGTGGAGGCTCGATGACCCAGCATCGGGGAATGCTAGGACAGTGAGGTGGGAGTTGGGTGGGGGGAGCACCCTCATAGAATAAGGGGTAGGGGGATTGGATAGGGGACTAACAGAGGGGAAACTGGGAAGGGGAATAACATTTGAAATGTAATTTATTTATTAAAATAAAACAAGAAAACAATGGACTCCAGACTCAGGGAAGTGGAGGAGTATAAGCAGAGAAGCCTAAAGATTTCTATTCCCTCCCCTTTGTTAGACATTACGGTTCAAATTTCACAAAATAAAGAGTAAGCGGATTCAAATGGAATAGTAAAAAGAAATCAATATAATTATAAAATGCAACAAAGTCACCATTTTAAAGACATTGAGGGGAAACTGGCAAAAATAGTAATAATAATAATCAACTAACTCTTCACTTCCCACACCACTGAAGACTCAAAACGTAGCATCAAAACTTTCCAAACCAAGATCTGGGAGCATCCATCTGTAATTCAACATTATTCAGAAAGTAGAGCCAGGAATTTTATTTTGAGAACATCTTCACCATGTTATTATTTCTCATGCTTTATAACTGAGAAAATTGAGACAATGAAATTGAACAATTCTGTTAAAGTTGCACAACTAATGACTTGCACAGGTGGCATATCAGCTCATTGGGCCTGACTCCAGACTCTGTGTGTGTAGCCACTTTACCTCTCAGTCTCCTAAGCTGCTTAAAGACAAACAAACATCATGTCATCAACCAAGTTTAAATTGCCCTAGGGCAGAACTGTTTTCACTCATCTTTAGAGCTTACGTCCAGTCATGCCCTTAGAAGACCAAGATCCAAAGTGCCCACCCTTTCTTCTTATGTCCCTCAGTTATCACATGAGGGTTATCACATGAGGGCTCTGGATAAGTACAGAGACAAGACCTATAAGTCACTCTAAGCCAGTCTTAAAGTTAGTTTAGGATAAGAGCACATATATAAAATGTTCTTATTATGGTTTCCCATCTTAACTCCTCTGAGAGCTACCCTCCATCTTCCTTCCATCCAAATCCACCTGTTTATCTTTCTTCTTAAAAAATAAACAGCCATCTAAAATGACATAAAAACCAAACAAATCAACTGAGATAGAAAAAAGAAACACAGGAAAAGTAGCCAGAGAAAAAGCACAAGAAAACACACATAGACCAAGAGACACACATATTCACCTACACAGCAATCCCATAAAGATTACCAAACCAGAAGCCATAGCATATAATCAAAGGATCTGTATGTTTATAAAATGCTCTGACAATACATTGTAAGACAAAGAACCCACAAAGAAGACAGAATTCATTTTGTGAATTCTGGCCATCTACTGCTGAGCATGGGGCCTGCCCTTAGGAGTAGTTTGTATCCCCAGTTTGTTTACGAGGACTGATTTTTCATTTGTGAGTGGTTATCAGTTGGAGATAGCTTCTGAGTTATGGATGGAAACTTGTATCCCCTTCTGCCCTCAACACTGAGACCCCATCTGGCACAAACTGGAGAGGCCCTGTGCATAATGTCAAGGTCTCTGAGTTCATATGTGCACTGGTGCTGCTGTGCATAGAAACTCTTGTTTCTTTGGTGTCTTCCATCCCCTCTGGCTCTTGCACACTTTTTTTCTAATCTTTTTCTGCATGGGTCCCTGAGCTCCCAGAAGAGCGGTTTGAGAGAGTCTTCCTATTTAAGGCCGGGTGTTTCAAGGTCTCTCTCTCTGCGCATTATGTGGTTGTGGGTCTCTGTATTTGTTCCCATATACTACCGGAAGAAAGCCTCTGATGATGGCTCATGAAGGCATTGATCTATGAGTATAGAAGTGTGTCATTAGAGGTCAGTTTATGGCTATGTTCCTTTAGTAGTATTTTGTTTTCCCCTAGGTAGCTGGCCTATATGGTTTAAGATTCACGGCCACCTGAGCAGTACCAGGGTTGGGCTCCATCTCCTGCAACGGGTCTTAAACCCATTCATATAGTGGCTGGTTACTCCTGTAAGCCTTGTGCCACTATTGTACTAGCATACCTTGCAGGAAGGTTATCATGGAAGGGTTGGTGCTTACCTTTCTCTTTGGTACCATGTGAAGTACCTTCCAGTACCATTAACACTGGGAAGTCGGGGTGACGAACGCTTCAGATAGGCACCAACTTGACTTTTCCATGTTCAATGAGTTGTATAGATGTTTTCTATAACAATAGGGTCTTATTGTCAATTTATGGAGAGCATCCAAGAGCCTTGGCAACAGCCTGGGTTGTTTGGGGGGTAGGCTGTCATGGTGCCTCTTCGGTCAAATATTTAATTAAATATCACAAATTCCCAGAACTGGAAACTTTATTTAGTAACTAGAGATGTCTTTGGGGCTCTGTTTCTCCCATTATTTTGTGAGTGCATTTATATCCCCTGTATATATATTTAGGAAGCGTCAACTGTTCTGTCACAGAACCCCTCAAATGGCCCTGAGTTTTAGCTGTCTTGTCCTCATATCTGCTCCCTCCCTTACCCCTCTCTCTTTCATTTTTACCCTTCCATTCAGTCCTATCCCCACGTCTGTCCATCTCTGCATATGTATTTTAGGTCTTCTTCCTAGGGAGATTCCTCCTCTCTCCCATATTCCCTTAGTCTATACCTAACCTCTGTGGTTACGAGGATTGTAGATTGTAATGAAGACTTAGCTGCTGGCATTCACGAGTAAGCAAATCACACAATTCTTTCTGGGTCTGGTAATTTCACTCAGGATGATTTCTTTTTTCTAGCTCCATCCATTTATCTGAAACTTTTAGGATTCATTTTTTAATATTTTATTACTTTTATTATTTTTACAGTCCAGCTGCTGCCCACACTCCCAGTCCCCCCTCCCACAGTTCCTATCCCATTCCTCCTTCCCTCTGCATCACAGAGGATTTTTTTTTTAATAGCCGATTAATACTCTACTGCTAAAGTGTACCACAATCTTTTTCTCTGATCACATCTATGGACTTCTATATTGTTTCCAGTTTCTGGTTATTATGACTAGAGCATTAGTAAGCGCGGTTGAGCAAGTGGTAGGATGAGACATGCTTTGGGTGTATAGCTGGACCCTGAGGTAGATCAGTTCCCAACTTCCTGATGCACTGCCAGCTGATTTCCACAGTGGCTGAGCAAGTTTGCCCTCCCAACAGCAGTGGCGGAGGGTTCCCCTTACTCTGCATCCTTGGCAGCATGAGCTGTCATTTGTTTTATTGATCTCAGCCATTTTGACTTGTGAAGGATGAAATCTCAAAATAGTTTTGATTTGCATTTCCCTGGTGACTAAGGATGTCGAACATTTCTTTAAGTGCTTCTCAGACATTTGTGTTTCCCCTTTGGAGAATTCCCTGTTTAGAACTATACCCCAATTTTTAATTGGCTCAATTATCTTCTGAAATACCTGTTTTGTAACACGTGATTGGGAGAATGGTGACATCAATTAGAGCTAAGATCACCATTCACTAACGAAGTGATTCAAATGCACTGTTCACCTTGTACATACCAAGGATTCTCTGCCTGCCGATGCCCTGCCCCTAAGAACACAGAGTAAGTGTGAGCTTCACTACCTAGGGCTAAGTAAATTGCTTTTAAACAAGTGCTTTATCATTTTAGACAACTTACCAATAAAATGGTAAAATAGAAAGCACATATTTGGATCATAAACTCCTTCTCTATTCTAAAGTCATCTCAGCCAAAAATAAATGTTTTCTAAGGGAGTGGGGAGGGACAGGGATAATGTTCCAAAACATAGAGACCTGTCTGTTTTTGAAACATGAGAAATGATTTTAAGCATGAATGCTGTTTCACAAGACAGAAAAATTATAAGACCACCTTAAGGGGTTTTCTAACGGCCATTATAAAATGGGCTTTATCATCAAGGTGTTCAAATCCTTTTAGACATGGTTGTGAGATTCTTTAAAAAAGGAACACAACATGGGAGAATAATTAACATTTTTTCTGTTCTAATATGGACATTCTAATACTTAAAGTGAACATATCTATCTAGCTAACAATTCAGTTAAGATAAACTGTTGTTTAAAGGAAGAAGTTAATATAAAGAATGCGTGCCAAATTGATTTTTACCATGTGGAAGCAGGACAGGGGACAGATGTACATATGTGATACCTCTTATGTTTTGTAAGTAATGTCAAAGGCATGATGTGGCACATAACCTACAAAACTTAAAAGTACTTCTACAAACATAGTCTCAGAGAAATTTAATTTACTGGTCCTATTCTGTTTTCCATAAGTAAGGAATACAAATTAATTTGCAGTCACGTTCACTACTTCAAGCAAGACATACTTAATATTACCTGACCTTGACCTGAATAGCACTCAAAATGGTTTTGGTCTCATTACTTTTATTTTGTGAAAAATCTGTCTTATTTTAATAAAGACTTATTTTGGAAATTGTATCTCCTCTAAGAGGATTGGATCTCTTCAAGGATGTCTGAAATGATGAGGCAAACAGTAGCTTTACATCAGATGTTCAATAGATATGATCAGAGTAGGCACTTCAACGAACCTCCCATGCCAAGAAAAATTAAAAGCTTAGAGTGGGAAGTCAGGTCACTCTCCTCCTTTATGGACTTTACACCTAGACAACAACCTCACTCTGTGGGAGGCTTTAGCTCCCTGTCCCAATGCTGGGGACGTGTTCACATGACTTTCTTTGCCCAAGAGATGTCAGTGCTAAGCAAGCTTTTTAATCACTGCTCTAAATAGAACCTGCCCTAGGAGCCTAGAACAAGGAAAACACAGAGCAGACCTGAATAAAGAACACAGTAGCCCAGATGTGACCACAGAGGCCACACCCCACATGAAGGAAGCCATCCTTTCTTCTACTTGCACTGGATCCATGCGACTTGTTACACCTCACAGCTGGAGCAACAACTGAGAGCAGCACTAACAAGGTTGTGGCTCTTTAGATGGCCAGCCCAGCAAAGCCAGACAAAGATGTATGTCAAGATAGATCGGATCCATGCTCAATTTCAGAAAGGCAACTGCTTTTGGTACATAATCATTTTTACCTTGAGGAAGAAGTGAATTTAATTGCTGTTCTAGGCTTGTTTGTTGTTTGTTTTTAAATAAGTCCATTCACTGAGTTTCTGATCAAAGTTAATACTCTGAGATTCTGCTGTGGCTTTAACCTTTTCATAGGAAACTGACAACATAAAGTAAATATCTATCCAAAACCAACAAATTTAGAAACATTTCTATTTTAAAGGAATAGAAATGATTTCCTATGTGTTCTCATCCAGGCTGTTAAATAATATGTAATCATCTAATAGAGTATTATCAAGTATCTATTAATGCTCAATAGATTCTAGGAACATAAAAATGAGGAAATATAGGTTAAGTTGTCCGTCAGTCTACATAGTAAGTATTAATGTTGATGATATTATTATCTTCCCCACTACCTTCTATACCAATAATAGTATACTATAATATAGATACAAGAAAGTAACTACTAAAATAGAACTCTGCAGGCTATTATAATATTACTATGTTATATTATATAAAGAGTCTCAACTCCTCTTAGGGAGTCTAACATTGTCTTAGAGTGAGAAATATGACTAGTGGGAAGAAATGATTTTTGAGATGGAGGATCATACGTAACTAACCCATCACACGTAAAGGCACAAACCCTAAAGAGATACTCAGTGCAGGAAAACCCACCCCATCCTCTCCATTTTCATGTTGCCAAGAACCTTACTTGCTAAGTCACTTCCTTGAATTATTCTGCAATCCTGTTCATTTAGACTAAAAGGAACCCCTTTCTAGGCTGCATCCCTAGTCACTAAGTATGGGTCATCTCCTTAATCTTTACAAAGAAATGATAGGAAAATCCACAGATATTACATACTCATTAGTTACATATAAGCCATTCACTCAAGTTGTCAAATAATCAGTATTCACAGACTAGTGTCATATTCTCCCCAAAGTTCTCATGAATGTGGCTAACCAGTGTGATGAGGAGATGCCAGCATCCAACCCCTAATTCCAGACAAATATGTATGTCAAGATAGATCGAATCCATGCTAATTTCAGAAATTCAGGCAACTGCTTTTGGTACATAATCATTTTTGCATTAAGAAAGTGCTGAATTTAATTGCTGTTCTAGGCTTTTTTTCTTTTCCTTACTACTAGTTTATGCTCATCAGTGTTAGTATTTTCCCCTGGACTGGTTGCTATTAGAAAACAACATTTGCATGCCTAATTTAATTTCAAATCTAACCTGTCTATATTTAAACTATTTGATAATAATGCCCCCTCAAAATAACCAAGGAAGTAGCTAAAAGATAAATTACTCTTGATTGCTATCCTAACCCCATTGGAGCTTTCATAACAAGTACTATATCCTGGTTCCCTCAACAAAAGTAATCTTATGTTCCATAGTCTGGAAGCTGGAAACCCAAGGTCAAAAGACCAGGGAGGTAGGTTTCATTCCCAAGTATCCTCTTTTCTTTGGGTTTGTTAGTAGCTACCTTGTCTTGGTACACACATGACCCATTATGTGTGCACACAGAGAGATGGGATAGAGGGAGAAGAAGAGTGAGCACCAGGGAGAAGGAGAGAATGAGAACAAGGCAGAGAGATCTGTTCTTATAAGGCCACTGGTCCACTCAGATAAAGAGAAATAATCTATTTGACCTAAAGTAACCATGATTGTGTCCTAAAGGACAGCTATGTTGGAGACTGGGGCTTACCATTCTGAGGAAGATACAGTTCAGCTCACCACAACTACCTACTGTAGACACACACACATCACTATTCACATCAGGAATCAATCTAAGAAAACAGTTGAAATTGGAGGTCTTTAAAAGTTGCACATCTCTCATCAAATACAACACAACATCCTGCTGGCTCTGCCTATAATAAACACCCCGATCCAATCAATTCCACCACGCTCTACCCCATGACCATAGTTCTGACAGTTACCAGGGTTGTCACAATGCAAAGCAAAGAGCTAACCTTCTTCTCCTCCTTCTCATTGCCTTGTTCATTTCTCCTTGATCTTACTAATCCTTAGGTTTCTTTCTTTCAAATGTATCCTTACTACCTAAAAGTTACCTAGTTAATTAACTAGACTATATTCTCTAGTAATTAATATATGTTCAATACAGAAATGCATGTAAATTATAAAAGATCTTTGGTTAGTCTTACAATATATACTGAGATATATTATATCATGATATTAAATCATGTGTTTTTCAATGACTTAAGGAAGGTATTTATGGGTTCTTTGTCAAATGAAAATCATCTGGTTTCTCAATATTAAAGTGCTAGGGCTATAATAAAGCTCTCTCAGTAATCAGCTTCTTAAGACAGCTTGACTCATGGTTTACAGGCCTCCAGTCTGTGGTTGGCATGGTGGTTAGCCTCATTGCTTTGGATATGTGTCAAGGCAGCATAATACTGCAGGAATATACCACATATGAAAACCATTTACCTCATAGCCATGAAGAAAGAATGAGTATGGAAATATCCAAAGTTTCACAATCCCGTTCAATGCGAGGCTGCAGTGAACGGAAAACCTCCCACTAAGCTCCATCTCTTAAGCATCCACAGCCTCTAGGAGCAGCAAAACTGGGAACAAAACTTTTCACACATGGGTTTCGGGGGAATCATCAATGTCCAAACCAGAACACAATTTTAAGCGTAGATTTTAGTAGACAACCTTTTCAATACTAAGCTAAAGTTACAAAACTAATTCTTTATCACTGTGTTTCTATTGTCCAGATACCTTTCCACTGGCAGGAGAACATGTGAGCATGGGCCAAAGACAAAGCATGTAAGGAACACAGTATAAACCTGAGAGGACAAACTTGCAGCAAAAATGCCCATGGGCAACACGTGACAGCTGCACATGAACATGCCCTTATTTTCTTAGCACAACTGTAGTTACAGCAGATAGGCAATTAAACTTTACAAATGCATATTAAATATGATCTCAAACTCAAAATAAAGGACCTGAGACTCCTCAGACCATAAGTAGGGCACAGGCACTATCTAGTTCTCTATATGGACGTGAACAGGGACACTTGGACTTGAGAAATGAGCTCTAAAGTCAAGCTATACCCAGTTTCTGTAAGTCATATGAGAGACCATGGGCATCAGGAAAACCAAGGCAGACATTTAGTTCTGTGGCTTACATTCTGCCTCAGCCTCAGGGAGATGGCCATATGTGCAAAAGAGAATGGAAAAGATGCTCAAGCAAGAACCATGTGACCATACCACGTTGTTACAAGTAAGGGATGGTTCTAGGATGCGAACACTTGTATAGCTCTCAGTGTGAGAGGAGCAGTCCCAGAAGATCTACGGTATCCAAAGTCCCATCACCCTGTTGCCATCAGAAATATGGCCCCCCTCAGTAGACACTTGATTTCTCTTCATATGAGCTATCATCTGAAAGGATACAGTAGAACACTTAAGCAAAATATACTGGAGAGAGAGGAATATATGCACGAAAGAAGGAGAAGCAGCTAGTGCCACATATTATGATAGGCAGGATCCCAGCAACAAAGACAGAGAACAGACAGTTCATAAAGAGGTTACAGTCCAATGACTCCAAAGAAAAGAGGCAAGAAAGAGATAGAGTTCAAAGATGTGTAAGGTGACATGAAGAAAGAAAAAGTCAAGTGGCTGCTTAGACAAGAAGTAACGTAACGATGCACAAAGACCCACTTTGAGTCGATACACATATAATATTCAAAGACAGGCTTATACTTAAATAAAACAAACTGGAAACAGCAAAACACTTTAGCTGTCTATAGTAGTGAGAATAGACATGGAAAGGAAGATGAAGTACCCAATGAATATTATTGGTACTCAGAAAGAAGAGTGAAAAAAAGTGTTCAAAGCTACGATAAGAGAATGAAATGACAAAAACAAAAAACAAAAAACTTGACTCTTTAGATCTTTTCCTGGGGGTTGAGGAGAGGGAATACAGAAAGATCAAGGCCAAAATATATTGTGGAAATCCATTGAACTTCAAGAAGAAGGAGAGACACTAAAGCTATCAGGTGAAGGAGGGGCAAGCAAGGCATTTAGAGGGGGAATGAAGAGTTTGCTATCAGATTTATCTGAGACAACATATGCAGCTGTGTAGTTCAGGAATGCATTTCAGGGGAATGGGTTTCTTTTTTTTTTCTTTTAAATCATTTTAGATATATGCAATTAGAGAAACAGACAGCTATTCAATATTTTCAAGTTTATCAAAACTAAAGGAAGAACACTCCCTCGAAATCTTAGAGCCACAATATTACTGTTCGAAAAGATCTGTCCATACAATAAGGAACACCCTTAAGTGTGCACATACAAACATGGAAAAGTAAAAGAAGAGAGAGACAGAGAAAACACATCACTTACAGATGATATAATTGTTCACATTGGGAAACCATTGGAAGCAGCAAACAACAAACTAATGACATTTAAAACAATGTTTGATAAAGATGAGAGAGACAGAATCAACTCAGAAGGTCAGTATTTTTCTATAATGAACTACTACTAGCCTAGGAGTTAGAGGACTGTTCACTATCAATAAACTCATGAAGTGTATAGAATTAGAAGAGAATTCCTAAGTGGAATTCTACAGGTGGAAAACCTATAGGTAGTAATGGGCCTAAATTATAATAAATGTATGGTATATACACTTAGATGGGATCAATGATTATGAGGTAATCAGTCCTTCTGTGACAAATTTAAAATTCGATGAGACCACAGTGAGAATCCCAGCTGGTGTTGTAAGGGATACTAAGAAACTTAATCTAGGATCTAATTTGAAAGTTTGATTACATTGTAAGAATAGTAATTTTAATATTGAAAAAGAATAAAAAACATACAGAGCACTTCCCTTAAGGGAGAAATTTTCACATATATCAATAGTGTAGCAATGAATACAATGTCTTATTAGAAGCAAAATGGGACAAATACACAATTGTGTCTTTTTCCATACTATAGTTGGCATCCAAAAACAACTGAGGAAGTGTCCAGGGATTCTGATAAAATTGGGTCACTATTCATTAACATGAGCTCCACTCCATCAAGCAATAGATGAAGCTGTGGGTTCCAAACAAAAATATGCAAAACATAGTAAAATTAACAAAATAATATGTAAGTCGACATCCACCCTTGGGACTAGGGACTTCTTTAGCATAAGCTGCAAGGCACTGACAAAGTACATTGATTGATTTGATTAAATAAAATAATGACCTCTGTTCAACCACAGAAACCATGTGCAAACTTAAACAAACAAACATGATGGATTAGGAGAAGTCTGAGATTTAACACCGACAGGAGACTACTGTCTAGCATGCTCACAAATCAAAATATAGCCAACAGAACTTGGAAACTCAATAAACAGAAAGCAGGCTGGGACTCTGCGCAGGAAACTCAATGGAGGAAATAACTCATCAGCTAGAAGGCTCAAATGATAATAACAACAGAACAATTAATGTTTTTCTTTTAACTTAGAAATGATGATGCCGCTCATGTTCATATTCATAAGCAGGGACAATTCATTTTATAGACCTAAGATTCAAAATCATGCAGGAAGCAAGGATGTGGGCTATGGCTCACCAAGGCCAAACAAGTATAAATGTGAGCAAAGCCTGAAATCAGAAAACCTGCACTAAAAGGACTTGAGCTGAGTCCTCTCTTGACTTAAATATCTGACAGAGTAATGGGAGCCTGGGATTAATATTGCCCAGAGGAGGATGCAGAATATAAGCCTTAATAATATGCATAATTGTTTATGTAGTGGTGAGCTTCAGTAGATGGAATGGGCTGGTTTCCTCATCTGCCATAACAAGAAGCCAGTAGATAAAGTCCAAATACCAAGCCTGGTGCCACAGGAAACACGGGCTATCTGACCTTTAATGTTCGTCTGGTCTCATTTTTGGCTTTGGCTATGTCTAGGTCCCTTATTTCTTAGCAGGAACAAATCCGACTTTCAGTTCTTTTAGAACTGGCATTCCTTTTTGTTAACTTGAAATAAAAGCGAAGTGAACCAACAGTCTTCAAATCACATACGACACCTTAAACTTTAACCTTGTCTCAGTTTATTGAAATAAACTTTTGTTTCCTTTGTTCTCAGTCTTTTGCTCTGTCTCACTGAGAGCAACACCTGAAATGATTGTCACCAAATAATAATGACTCCTAAACATGAACATTTATACTCACTTTCATTATCTTTTTCAAATTGAACACATTTTAAAGATGCCTGACCCCCATAAAACTGAATTTATTATAATTAACAAAATAAGATAAAAATACTAAGGACATGATGGCAATGATGGAAACCACTCTTATTACCTTATTACCTTACTACCTATATATTATTACCTCTTATTACCTATAAAGCTATACAATAAGTAGAGAGATGGAGGAAGGGAAACCACACTGTCAGTGGTAAGACTTCCTAGGATTGAATTTAAGTGTGGAAACTGAAAGCAAAACCATTATTATTCCTTGTGAAGTGTATCTTTCTCTTCAGAGATCAAAGCTTCCTTCCCTCCTAGAGTTCAGAGAGGCACAGGCCCACGGTTTTCCAGCCACATTCCAAGGGCCACCTTTGGGACAGTGAATACAAACAACTTCACAACTGTTGCTGGCGATCAGTCACCCCTATTTGATTCAGCGGACATACCATTACCTTTTATATTAAAAGGCAAAACTCGCCAAAACATTGTTCATGGTGCACCAAACTGCTGTGCAAAGTCCCCAAAAGGCTACAGCCTAGCAGTCCTTGCTATCTGTAGTTATTTGAGTTAAATGAAGTCTGACATATTCCCTCATGGAAATAGTAGGAGAAACCCAATTTTTTTCAGTCTATTAAATTTAATTCATTGTGTATGTTTTCCTTCCTTATCAGCCATTCAAATTAATTTTTCTCCTTGTCAACAGACTGACAGTCTCACACATGTTTAAATCTGAACACACAATATTTGTGAGGAGTATCCATACCCACGGGTGTGGAAAACTACATGTGCCTTCCACTGGGTCTTTGCAAGGCTCTAACAATTACACAAAATAATTTATCCCTGGGCGATCGCGTACAGCTGTAGCTAAGTTCTCCTGTCAGTTTCTAATTCGGCAGCGGAAACCATGCCATCCTCAGGGGAAGAGTGATTGTTTCTCAGTTACATGCTACAGCACAGGTAGAAATAGTCTAGATGCCAGAACATCAGCATATAAGCGTCCTGTATAACAGAGGAATAGCACTGGTATACACTGTATAACTGTTTCCCAGGGCTGGGAGACAGTAACCGTGTCACAGAGGCAGAAATGACTTGCCTTCCTGGTCACTAACTGCAGGTGCTATGAGTCAGTAGTCACCATTTAAGCAAAAGATGGTATTTGGTAGAAAAATAAATAATGATTGCAAAGGGTGGGTTGTTACTCCATTTAAGCGATGAATGAGTTCCGGATATGACTTGTGGAAGCAGCCTTTGTAGGGCGTTTCTCTGTGCGCACACAGCATGGGATTTGTGTTCCTCACATTCTGAAGCTAACAAACATTCCCAGGATCCGAAATACTGCTCTTGGAAGGTAAAACTCACTCCAACATCCTCTTATTTCATTTTTATATCTGCAAAAATGAGGGAGCAGATACTTTCTCATTCTTACATCTTAAGGGTATTTTGAGGACAGAAGGAAGAAAAAATGTGAGCGTGGTTAAAGCCTTTGGAGAAGTTCTGTTAATCCAAGCTATTCCTATTATTATCACCGCCAACTCTGCAGCGGTTTCAAGCCCCAAATCTAAAAGCACTTTCAGACATCCATTATTCAAATCTGATGGGGGAAAAGAAAAAAAAAAGGTCCTGGGTTATTTAGCTATGTATTAGAGGTGGGTAAACTGAGGCCCAACTAAGGATGAACCACTTTCCCAAGGTCACACAGTAGCAGAGCAGGCTAAGAAACAGAAATATTGATCTGTGTGTAACAGCTCACAGACACAGAGGCAAAAAGAAACTCAGAACTATTAATATCAGAGGGAACCTGAACCAGCAGCTTTACACTTAAAAAATCCAATTAAAAGCACCAGTACAGCAAAAACCTTGAAGAAATGCCCTTTGCTGGAAAAAAAAGATATGCATAAAATCCCTTTTCACCATTTCCTTAGTCGTATTTCTTGATATGATGGGTATTTATTATTAAGAGTAAACCAGAGGTGTATATCTTTTCTCTGTGTGCTTAGAAAGAGCTTTTTAAAAGAACTTCTAAAGTTCCTGCATTAAATGTCAACGTTTAACCCTAAGAATTTCCCCCCAGTGCAATTTTAGAACAAATGAAGGCAAATACATATCTTTCTCCCAACATGCTTTCCCTAATTTATTTAAATATAAGTGCTTCCTGGGTGTTTTACATCTGCCAATATTTCTGTAGGTGACATAGAGAAATATAAGGAAATGTAAGTTCTATAGCACGGGCTGGCAACACTGATCCAGCCTGAGCTGGAGCGACAGCGTGAGAACAGGCAGACACTTAGCTCCAATGCAGAGCTTCAGCCAGAATGTTCTATGCCACACTGCGGTACACAGTGTGAGAGAAGAGTCCAAGGAAGGGTCCCATAGGACCACATGGAATGTAAAAGAGCAATGACAAAGAAACAAATTTGTTCCACATTAAAGATGTTTTCAGATGCTTTGTGGGGATCATTTTGGCAATTTTGGAAACATTTTTGTCATGCTGAAAAAGTCAGTGTTTACACTGGGATAGGAAGGATCCATTTGAAAGGCATAAATGCAGCGTGGTACCTTGGTCAGAATCTAAACATTGGAGTAATCACTCAACGGTGGTAAGAAAGAAAATATGATTTCACTCATTTATTATTTTAATTTCAAGTCTTATTTTAGCAGTTTAATCAGCTAAGCCTAGTGTTGTTACTTGTTTTAGATTTAGGAAACAGAGAGGGCCCCCCAGTGTCAGAGATTTAGACACAGATACGGGAGATTAAAGTTCAAGGCAAGCCCAGCTACAAAGTAAAATCAAAGGCAATTTGATGAGACCCTATCTCAAAAATAAAATGGTGATGCCACCTTATTTTTGAGCACCTGTTTAATATGTGTAAGGCCCTAGATCCATTCCCCGGGGATTCAAAGAAATGCATTTACAACAGACTTTATATACTTCATCTACTAGGTAAACTGACACCTCATCCCCCAGTTTCTAGGTCTTCCCAGCCTCCAACACTGAGGCTGAAATACATGTTTTCCACACACCACCTATCCTATGACATTCTGTCATAGTAAGCCAAAAACCCAACACAATATGTTCGCATATAAACACAATTAACACATGACATTGCTCATAGTGAGTGCTCAGTAGATATGAGCTGTGAGTATTGACCCAAGCATCTCAACCTTGCTCAGGCTGCCGTTCACTTGATATTGATGTTCTAGAAAAGTCTCTACTCATCCTCCCCTCTCCCCCACGATGATTCTTGAATCCACCAATGTGGAATGCCCTCCCATGGCCCTTCCTATCAGATCCCCTTTAAGAGCTAGTAACACCTTAGATTCTGGTTCCTGTTTCTTCATTGCTTGCTCCTCATTATACCTATCTCTCTGAGTCATCTCACTGAGAACTAAGCATGCTGTTTTCTCATTATTTATTGTTCACTCATTACCACTTCACAATCAAATACCACATGCATGCACAGATGTTGCCCTGACTTCACCTGCCTGCAAAACATACAGAGAAAGGGGTTGCTCTAAACAGGTGCTGACATACTGTTACATGAACATTCTGGAGATGTGTACTATGCAGTTGACAGGGAAAAAAAAGAAACTACCTCAGTTTCTTTTTTTTTATTGTTTATATCCACTCAGTATAAGTGTCATGAAAACATTCAATAGTTCAGGAAGGGTTCATATCTTCACCCCTAACCACATCCATAAAGCCACTAAAAGCACTTATAAAAAGAGAAGAGAAAAGCCGTTTTTAAGACAGCCTTACATTGTGGCCCAGGGTAGCACCAGACTCAATATCTTCCTGACATAATACTGGTTTTTAGACAAGTGCTGTCATGCCAACTAAAAGGAGCACACATTTTACTACCAAAATAGAAGCTGAAGATCTATGCTGGTCAGAAGTTACCACACAACAGTGGGAGCTCATTCTAGTCTTAGTTCTTTTTGGAGCAGCTTCTGTAATCTGGCCCCATCAACACTTGGAGCTTCGTTAATTTAATGTCACTAGTGATAGAAAAAAAATCATGTTTTTTATCACCCACATTGATGATGCTAAAATGGTGTTCTTGGTTGTGTTTAAGGCATGTGGTTTGGCTAAGATATTTTCGATGGATTTTACTCCTTGTCCCACATCAGAGGGCTGCCATTTGTCCTTGTTTCAAGCATGGACACTTGAGGACCCAGTGTAGCATGAAGCCATCTGTCTGTAAACATGTCCATAAACTCTTCTTTTGAAATATATGTCTGATTCCTTTGTCTCTTTCTTGCAATTTTGTAATGAAGTCACAAAAAAAGGAGAAGAAAATCTGGGGCTCTGCCAGGCTACAGCATCTCTGTGTCTGCTCTGATCTTGCTTCATAATAAATAGGCGTCTAGAAGGCTATCATGGGAAAACTCTCTTGTGAGAAAATGCCAGGAGAGGACCATGCTTTGAACTACTGTTTCTACTGTGTCAAACTGGCTGCTCTGTTCCCCATTTAGAGCACCCCCAAAATGCCAAGCATAGGAAAGAATATGAAATAGCGTTGAGTGTACAAGGACAAGGTGGGATGGTGGGCACCTGACTGACCAGTGAGTTGGACACATCAAACTAGCCTACCAACTAATAGTTACTGTGTGGAGCCTAGGTTACCAGAATCATGAAACTAGTAGAGATTATAAATTAGCATGCCATGTGTTAACCAAAATTAAGAATTCAATTTGGTGAAGAACAGTAAGCCACTTGAATCCTGCCATCAACTCACTGAGGTAGTGTTCCTGAGAATTACTTGAAAATTTGTACCTATTACCCCAACTTGACTTAAGAGGAGGAAGTTCGATATAGCTCTAAACAAGCAATCATAATTTATGATCTATGTATTTGGTCACGTGTCTAAACAGAGAAAAGGTAGGACAGCAGCAAAGGTATAAGGAGCAACATGAATGAAGGTTCGATTCTTCTTTCTTTTTTTTTTTTTTTAATTTTTGCTTCAGGCACCACTAAAATTATGTTAGATGAAAAGTTTCACAATGCATGTGCGCCAAAGGTCCAGGTCATCCACTGAGTAAAATCCAAAGCAATCAAACTCAGGTACCGCAATAAATTATGTTCCTTTTGTTTGTTTTTTTTTTTTCCTACTAAGTATGTACTAGATAAATAAGGAAAGAAGATACTCATTGTCTTAGTCAGGGTTTCTATTCCTGCACAAACATCATGACCTAGAAGCAAGTTGGGGAGGAAAGGGTTTATTCAACTTACACTTCCACATTGCTGTTCATCACCAAAGGAAGTCAGGACTGGAACTCAAGCAGGTCAGGGAGCAGGAGCTGATGCAGAGGCCATGGAGGGATGTTCCTTACTAGCTTGCCTCCCCTGGCTTGCTCAGCTTGCTCTCTTATAGAACCAAGACTGCCAGTCCAGTGATGGTTCCACCCACAAGGGGCCTTTCCCCCTTGATCACTAATTGAGAAAATGCCTTACAGTTGGATCTCATGGAGGCATTTCCTCAACTGAAGCTCCTTTCTCTGTGGTGACTCCAGCTGTGTCAAATTGACACAAAACTAGCCAGTACACTCATATATAGCACTTTTGTCTTGTTTTGTGGTCAGTATGCAAGCAAGATGGCAAGAACTTGAGCTCTCCACAGAGTTTGGTTCAAGTCCTAGTTTGTGGAGCACTCGCCAAGGGCTAAGATCTGCCCTAAATGCTTTGAATCATTAATATTCACAAATATTCTCTGAGGAAGGTTATTAGTGTGTCCACATTTATAGACAAAGACAGCATAGCACAGTTGCACAGCATGCCCAAGGACAGCACCTAATAAGCAGAAACAGCCAGATTTGGAACCCTGGGGATTTGGTTTCAGAATCTCACCCCCGAAGCACATCATCTACTCAGAAAGAAGCACCGATTAATGTGAAAAGTACAAGTGACAGGAGGCATGGAATACACTCTGCTCCACTTTCACTTCCTCGGAAACCAATTTTACATAATATGGGTGTTCAAAGAACAGACACCCTTCTGTTAAGCAAACAGACCATTAGCTTCCAAACAGCAGCATAGGCACAATTTACTAATGATCTCATCAGCCAAAGGCATCAGCAGTTTGACAGATGTAAGTTTTCCATCTCTCTCTCTCCCTCTCGCTCTACCTCCCCCTCTTTTTCCTCCTCCTCTCCCTCCTCCTCCTTCTCCTCCTCCTCCTCCTCTTCCTCCTCCTCCTCCTCCTCCTCCTCCTCCTCCTTCTTCTTCTTCTTCGCATTCTATATTCAGAATTTCTAAAAGTTCACTATACCAAATAAAGAAGTTGCCAAGACATATGATGATTTGTCACTCATTTCATTTACTGATGTCTATAACCTGGTAAATTGTTGAATAATAGGTCACAAGTCATGTTATATTTTAGGGTTTTGTTATTATTGGAACTTTGCTTTGATTTTCTTCATGTTGATCCAAGTATCATTACATCTATGAATAGAAATTGTTTCTCACACACGTGGCCAGAGTGGTCACTCTTCAGATCCAGTCCTTTTTACAACAATCCTAGTATATCAGGGCAACTTGTTAATGTATTATGATATATTCTTCCTAAGTAGAAGGAAAATGTTCAAGACTACTGAGTGTTAGAAAAAAAGAGATTCTACTGTAGTCACCATCTTCTTCATCTAGATTCCTTCAATAACCAGCTAACTTGCTCATATCTATAACTAACACTGACTCTCAGTCTAGTTTTTCTACAGCAGACGATTTGCTCTCATGCTACATTTGAATATATGCACAAGCGTACTGATCACATATTCACTACAAAACTTGCACAGGATCACTACAAATGACCGTGGTAAGATCTACTAGTCCTTAATCTTAAAATGGTGTGGATGTATATAAAATAGAAGTCATGCTTTGGGTTTTTAATTTTTATCTTTTTTTATGGTTAGCCACATGTAGTATGATCCTGAGCAACAGCCACCAGGCAGCTGGCTAACCTCTGAGCAAATGTTCACACTGCACAGCATACCATAGACCACAACCATATGTATGTTCTGCATGTTGTATATTCTCAACACACTTTCAACTTCACAAGAGCTGTATCAGTCATATCCTCACTGGAAGCCATGGAACACCTACAGATGAATGTTCAGACCAACTTTGTTCACTAATCAATGAATGGAAATGATAAAAATTTCTACTAAGAACATATTCACAATATGGTTGAATTATAGAATATCACTCAGCAATAAAAACGACAAAGTGCTAACCTATGGCACAACCTGAATGATATGCTCAGAAGAGGAACGTCCACAGAGGCATTGCAATAGGTGAGTGATTTCCAGGGACAAGCAAGAAGGGAGTGGAAACTGATAGTTACCCTTGAGAAATGTGGCATGCATGCCATGAGGGGTTCCTTCTTGGTGTGATAAAAACATTCTGATATTTGGTAGTAATGTTATACAACAGTGACTCTAAGTAAAACCACCAAGCTATGTACTTTAAAGAAATGAAATTTGTGATACCTGATTTGTATCTAAATAAAGCTATTAATTAAAAAACACAACAAGTTTACCACAGAGATGGCTCAGAGACTAAATATATTACTAAACGCAAATGGAATGTGCCACCAAGACTAAATAGCTGAGTTTGATCCTGGAGCCCTACATGGTAAAAGGAGAGCACCAAAGCCCTCAAGCTGTCCTCTGATCCCCCATGTGCAGCCTGGCCCATGCAGGCACACACAGTCACATGTTCATTCACACACATAGATGTGATCACATGCCCACACACATAATAAACAAATAAAAAATATTTTTAAAGGAATTTTATTGATTGGGTTGGAAGTATAGCTCAGTTGGTAGGCCACTTGTGACCATGTAAGAAGCTCTATGTTCAGTCCACAAAGTGTGCAATGGATATGGTACTATATGTCTATAATCCTAGCATTACAGAGGAGGAGACAGGAGGACCAGAAGTTATCCTCAGCTACATAGTAAATTCAAAGTATGACTGAGCTACATGACATTTATATAAGTTTGATAATGATCAGGGAGTGGTTTTTAAAAGGTAGCAAGCTCACAAGAGACAGCTGTATCAGGGTCCTTTCAGCAAAATCTTGCTGGTGTATGCAATGGTGTCTATATTTGGATGCTGATTATGGGATGGATTCCCGGGTGTGGCAGTCTCTAGATGCTCCATCCTTTCCTCTTAGCTCCAAACTTTGTATCTGTAACTCCTTCCATGGGTGTTTTGTTCCCAATTCTAAGAAGGGGCAAAGTGTCCATACTTTGGTCTTCGTTCTTCTTGAGTTTCATGTGTTTTGCAAATTGTATCTTGGGTATCCTAAGTTTCTGGGCTAATATCCACTTATCAGTGAGTACATATCATGTGAGTTCTTTTGTGATTGGGTTACCTCACTCAGGATGATACCCTCCAGATCCATCCATTTGCGTAGGAATTTCATAAATTCATTGTTTTTAATAACTGAGTAGTACTCCATTGTGTAAATGTACCACATTTTCTGTATCCATTCCTCTGTTGAGGGACATCTGGGTTCTTTCTAGCTTCTGGCTATTATAAATAAGGCTGCTATGAACATAGTGGAGCATTTGTCCTTATTACCAGTTGGAACATCTTCTGGATATATGCCCAGGAGA
Source organism: Mus musculus (assembly GCF_000001635.26). Taxonomy (NCBI): domain Eukaryota; kingdom Metazoa; phylum Chordata; class Mammalia; order Rodentia; family Muridae; genus Mus; species Mus musculus. Next base: position 119,551,424 of record NC_000080.6, on the reverse strand, counting down.
GGTATTGCAGGATCCTCCAGTAGTACTATATCTGATATAGCTGTCTCTTGTGAGGCTATTGCCGGTGCCTGGCAAGTACAGAAATGGATGCTCACAGTCAACTGGATGGAACACAGGGCTGCCAATAGAGGAGCTAGAGAAAGTACCCAAGGAGCTAAAGGGGTCTGCAACCCTATATTGGAACAACAATATGAACTAACCAGTAGCCCCTGAGCTCGTGTCTCTAGCTGCATATGTAGCAGAAGATGGCCTAGTCAGCCATCATTGGGAAGAGAGGCCCCTTGGTCTTGCAAACTTTATATGCCCCAGTACAGGGGAACACCAGGGCCAAGAAGTGGGAGTGGGTGGGTAGGAGAGCTGGGGGAGAATATGGGGGACTTTCGGGATAGCATTTGAAATGTAAATGAAGAAAACAACTAATAAAAAATTGAAAAAAAAAAGGTAGCAATCTAGAACACTTCACTATCTGCCTGCCACATTTTCCCCCCAGGACTATCCTTTCTTGTAGTGACTTACTAAGACTGGTGGCAACATTGGCAGCATTGAATATATTGGCTACCATGCTATATGAAATTATTCTGTGGCTGTGTTCAGAGTACAGGCTACCTCCCCTTTCATGTCCTCAAGAAAGTTACCTGATTCCATGTCTACTTTTCATTTATAATGCAGCTCCCTGCCAGGTACTATAATTCTGGCTACCACACCACCATTACCCTGGCCTGACTATGGCTATTGCTAGATATCTCCTCCCAACTACAAGATCTGAATACTTTGCTGTTGCCACTAGAGTGGATGAAGTCCACATTGCTCTGACTTTCTCATTTTCCAGTTTATTGAAAATAGCATTTTTCTTATATAATATATGCTGATTACCGTTTTCCATCCTTCTACTCTTCCCACTTCCTCCCTACCTTCCCTCACTTCTGGACCCATCCCCTTCCTGTCTCTCATTAGGGGGGAAAACAGGAATCTAAGGGATGATTAAATAAGGCAAGTCAGAAATAAATGAATTGGAATAGGACAAAACAATAAGAAAGGAGCCCACGAGAAGGCACATGAAACATATATTGACAGAAAGACACTTCCTCACACTGAGGAATCCCATAAGAACATTAAACTAGAAGCCATAGTATGCAAAGGACCTGTAGAGTAAAAGGAGAGAAAATGAATATATAGATATAAGAGTTTAAATGCTCTGACACAACATTATGAGACAAGAGCTTCTAATGATGTCAATTGGCCATCTACTGCTAAGCATGTGGATACTCGGGCTGTCTTAAACACCATCAGGCAGCAGATGACTCCCTTTCAGCATTACTGAATTTCTACTAGTTCCAAATGATATTCATGTCTTACCCTAATGGCCAATACCTTTGAGAGTTTAATTTTATCAACGCTATCAGACATACCAGGCTCTTTCACTTTTATGTTACTGTGTGGTAAAAATTACTCCAAAGTAATTGACTCTTCTGGCCACAGTCTGGACTGTGAGCCACAATAGCATGAGCTATATACTTCCTTTGTTGTGTAGTATCGTGGACTTGGGATGCTGAAATAGTATTTTGTAAGTCTGACATCTCACATTGATGGTTGGAAAAACCAGGTAGAAATAGGTACAGTTGCATCTCTTTCCACACAACCTCTTTGATGTGAATTTGGTCATGGCAGTCTCAAGGAGTCAAAGCACCTACCAAGAGGGAAAGGAACTCAGGTTGTCATTTCTGAGACTGCTCCAAGTCAATCAGCAAGAAAGTCTGTTCAAGGAGCCAAAAGGGACACCACCTGTGGGTGTTTATACAAGCATACTAATAAAAGAGATGAGGGGCTGGTATTGGCCATCTTGCAAACATGTCTTCCATAAAGTGGTTTCATGAATATTAGACCTCGTCTCTTCACTTCCCACACTCCAGGAAAAAGAAAATAGCTCATATCAGAGACAAAATAAAGACCAAGAACAAAAGGCAGCCAGTGTCACCAAAGGCAGATCATTGATAAACGTGATACAAGGATCTTAGGCAAAGCTGGATTCCAGAGGTCTGGTCTCTGGCATGCTCTGTACCACAGAGGAAGCTGCAGGCTCACTGCCCTTACTTTGCATGCTCTTTCCTCAGTCCCGGGGAAGCCTCAGGATGCTGCCATGCATGCAAGTCCCTCTGCTTCTCTTCAGTGCCTTGCATGGCACAGCTAAGCTGAGAGAGTTAAGGACTGTGTTCTCACCTTACTTCTTGGCATCATACTGAACAGTAAGAGAAATGTCTGCATTACAAACAGCCCTCAATGGATTCAATTAAATCTGTGCGTATATCAGATATATGTGCATATATCTATGTGTGCATATATACATATATACATGTATATACATGTATATTTAAAAACCAAGTATTTGTGCAATGCAAAAGAACATATTTAAAAAAAAAACACAGATGTTCAGATCTTGGCCAAACATTTACACAACTAACAATTTGTGGCCCTATGAAATCTCATCAATTATACTCCCCAGCCCCAGGCAAGAATGATATTGGAGTATTCATTAAATGGCTCTTTAAATAAAGAGGCAATATGCTCTTTTCATTAAGCCCTTAATAATCTTAGCATGAATGGGACTAAAGAAATGGCTAAAAGAAGCCATCAAGAAAACAAGAACATCTCTGTGCTCAGTCTGTGACTATTTCCCTCATCAACTTTTTCCACCTAACACGGAAAAACACCAGATTTCAGTGTTTAAGGCATTGTTAAAATTCTGAAGAGGCAACATCAGAGAAAAGGCATTTTCTCTTAATGAAGTCTATTATGTCATATTGATAATAAGGAACTGGCTAACTGATCACATAATAAATAAATAAAAGCAAAAGATTTGTAATAACTCTTCCAAGTGGCGACCATCCTAGAGATAAAAATCGATGACACAGCATCTCTTGTGCTAGTATTGAAAGAGACAGACTTTCAATTTCAAAAGAAAAAGACATTCTCTTGCCATTATCAAATTCTACTCCAATAAATCCTTGGACTCATTTAACAAGAACTAGGTGTTATAAATGGGCTGTGTATGGTTTTTGTTTTGTTTTGTTTTGTTTTAAAGACATAAAAAGATCCCTCAGGGTTCGTTTGGCAAAGGGAAGAACATAATATCAGTCACAAAATAAAAAAGATGTCAAGAAGAAATAGGAGAATAGAACAGCTGCCAACTGAGAAGATGAGCAACATCATGAGGAGAAGAAGGCTGGAGCCATGGGAACCTACGCTGTGTGCAAGCTAGGCTCGTCTCAAGGCCACAGAAAGTTTTCAAGATCACAATTTTACTTTTTATTTGCGTGTGTTTCTATGCTTTTGATGGCTTCAAGACTCAATATTTCCCAATTTTCACCAGAACTTCGTAACATGAACATTTCTAGACTGTGATGGTTTATTGTAACCAATGCCAAGGATATGAAATTACTATGGGAAAAAGTTCATTGTAGGTCAGAGCTTTGAAGGTTACATCTCATGCTTACATCTCATGTTCAATGGACCTTATAGCGCTGAGCCTGCGGCCCGGCAGCCCATCAGACTAGGAAAGAACAATTGAAGGACCTACTCACACTGCAGAATCCAGGAATAATAATAAAAATTTAAAAAGGAGGATAAGATAATATCTCAAATTCTCTCTAAAAGCATGATCCCAAATATGCAAAACTTGCCCAGATGCCCCATCACCTAAAAGTTCTGTCACCTTAAAACAGCACCAAGCTTAGGATAAAGTGTTAATAAACGAGGCTTTGGGGAAATCCTAGGCTAAGCTGCGGAAAGAATACAACATTAAGGACATTACTTAGGACATATCCATATGCCCCACATATCTTTAGTTGTAATGAGCTCTGAGTTTTTCTGATAAGTGATCATTTTTGATATACTGGCAAGACTCAAACAGAAATTACAGACATGATAGCCAAGTTGTGACTCTTAACTGATGGCTTTTAGTAATCATGAAATATGTGGATGATGTCTTGTGTACTATATGGAGGTATCACCCGTCAATAAAAATCTGATGGCCAATACAGTGAGGCAGGATTAGAAGGAGGGACATCTGGTAAGGATAGAGGAACACTGGGATAGATTCAGCCACTAAGTGAGTTGCCATCTAGACTCAGAGGATGTCAGACATGTGGAGCTGAGGAGAGTAAACCATGTGGCAGAAACAGAGTAGAATAAATGGGTTAGTTGAGTTATGACCGAGTTGGGGAATAAGTCTAGTTTGAGGCCTAGGCATATATTATTAAATAAATAAGCCTCCAGGCCATTATTCAGGAACTGGGGCATGAGTGGAAAAACCCAAGGATACAATTAGATGCTTTATTTAATCAGTCTCTAGAAATAAAATAAAAACTTTGTCCTTAAATATATTTTTTTTATTTCTTGGTTGGTTGATTGGTTGGTTTTGAGACAGGATATTAAACATCTCAGGATAGCCTTGAATTAATTATGTAGCTAAAAATGACCTTGAGCTCCTGATCTTCCTGTCTCTCCTTTCTCAGTGATGGGAGTACAGGCATGGGCTACCATGTGCTGCTGAGGATGCAAATTGGGGATGAAACCTGGGCTCATGCTTGCTCAGCAAGCATCCTAACTTAATTACAGCTCCAGCCTTCGTATATGCTTTACATTTGAGCTATTTAGATCTTGCTTTAATAAATAGTAACATTGTTCTGTATTTTTTGATTGTCTCTGTTTAACATGTGCCATTTGAAGTTAAAAAGATATAACCATAAAATAACAACAAGCATTCTTTCATAGAGCTATTTCAGCAAAAGTGTCCTCACACATTTAATATTTTGCTATGAAAAACAGCACATACATAAGGATATCTTATCACTCTTATCATAACTAAAGTTTAAGAGGGCAACACAACTTATTTGAACAAATGAATCCCAAAGTGACTCCAAAGAAATGATGACCTACTTTGTGCTACATATTGCCACAAAGAAAAAAAAGTGACCTTGAAAAACAGTTATAACATTTGACTGCAATAAGTCACTTTAAAGACCATTAAGTGTGCTAAACTTAAATGATCATGTATGTGTGTGAGAAAGAGAAAGAGTATGTGTGTGTGACACAGGGTTATATATGAGTATGAGTGAATGTGTATGTGAGAGAGACTGTGTGTGTGTGTGTGTGTGTGTGTGTGTGTGTGCAAAAGTGTAACAAACTGTTCTGCTTAAGACTCAACTCTCATTTTTACTAAAGTTATACTGAAAGAGGTGTTAAAGATTTTGTTTGAAGGGCTGGAGATAAAGCTTTGTATGTAAAGGATTTGCCATGCAAGCATGAGCTCCTGTGTTAGATCCAGGTTGATCATACATGCCTGTAAACACAGTACTAGGGAGACAGACACAGGGAGATCCACAGGACACTTGGCCTAAGAGTTTAGACTAATGAATCCATAAGCTCCAGGCCAAGAAGAGGTCCTGTCTCAAAAAACAAATGCCCAATGAATAGCACATGAGACACACACACACACACACACACACACACACACACAGCACAGCACACAAATGCACTTGTAGATATATGAACATGCACAAATGCCAAATCTTTCACTGTAATCCTTGAAAGAATCTGAAAATGCTGAAAATGCTGAATGTTCACATAGTCACTTATATAACCTCCTCTACATGGTTAGGTTTCCTATTAAAAAAATAGCCATAATTAGATTTTCATATTTAAGAACAGAGAGAGGAAGAAAGAGAAAGACAGAGAAAGAGAAAGAAAGAAAGAAAGAAAGAAAGAAAGAAAGAAAGAAAGAAAGAAAGAAAGAAAGGAAGGAAGGAAGGAAGAAAGAAAGAAAGAAAGAAAGAAAGAAAGAAAGAAAGAAAGAAAGGAAAAGAGAAAGGAAGGAAGGAAGAAAGAAAGAAAGAAAGAAAGAAAGAAAGGAAAAGAGAAAGGAAGGAAAAGAGAAAGGAAGGAAGGAAGGAAGGAAGGAAGAAAGAGAGAGAGGAAGGAAGGAAGAGAGAGAGAGAGAGATCTTGTGCGCGCCCGACTCACCAGCAAGTATGACCCTGCAACAGGATCCTTCTGCACGCGTTTATTGGGAGAGCTTGATTGCAGAGGTGAAGAGACCCCAAGCCCAGAACTGGTGCTGCTTATATAGGCCTAGGAGAGGCGTGTCTCACACCTGGATTAGTTATGCATGGGTTATGCTTACCACCTCATTTGCATGCCTACATCTGATTGGTTAACTTCTCTCTCATCTGATTGGTTAACTTGGCTCTCATCTGATTGGTTAATTTTGGTTAATTCTCAAAACCTCATCTTGGCAAAAGAACTTTACTGCCTATGTATGCATGGTGGCCAGCGGAAGCCAGCAAGGGCACATGTGGCTTCTGAGAGAGAGAGAGAGAGAGAGAGAGAGAGAGAGAGAGAGAGAGAGAGAGAGAGAAAGGGAAAGATAATTTGACCAACTTGTAGGTTTATGTCTCCAAGAACAGAAAGGAAACAGAGTATTCAGCTTTAAAGGGGGCCTCCTTGAACTCAATAAAATCCATGACCTTGAAAACTCAAGTGAAGGGCAAAATTTTCTGAGCAAAACGCTGAGAAATCCAAGTTGCCTCCCTCAAAAGTCAACACTGGCAGCATGCCCTTGGCCAGCATGAAGACAGAACTTAGCAGCATCTGTCAGAGTGGAGGGCATGATTTTGTCCAGAGCCACCCAACTTGGCAGCCACAAGCAAGCAATGGCATTGACAAATTGGAGAGAAGTCAAATGTTGCTCTTCTCTGGGGAAACTGAGCTCCTTCAGCTCCCGTTTGGAGAGCAGAAGCTCCTCCAAGTTCCCGACTTTGTCAGAGAGGAAGGATCTCCAAAAGGTAGCTGCTACACTTCCTGTCAGTATAGAGGACGGCTCAAATCAATTTTAGTTGGTGCTTAAAAGTCACAGAGAATTTCAAACTCCAAAAAAAAAAAAAAAAAAAAAAAAAAAAAAAAAAAAAATCCTTACACACGTACAAGGATCTCAGTAAGTGCCCTTCTTCCAAAGATAAACTGTCCCTGAGACATCTCACATGAGGGAGGAACTTCATTCAAGTAACTCTCTAAAAGGAAGGATGACATGTGGAATTCCCAGAAGGGCAGCACACTAAACCTACTCAAGGTTATGGATGCTCACACAGGACCAGGTCAGGCAGAGAGGAAGATATGCCTATAGCATAGTAGGACCACACAGTAGCCTTGGCCACACTACTGAACAACTGGGACATGCTCCTTAAAAGAGCATTGTTGGAATCCAGTGGGATTCCATCCTCAGTGATGTTGGTTAGGACATCTGAAATTCTCCCCAGTCGCTGGAGAAAGAATGTTATTCTGTGGGATGGGTGAATTTAGGAGCAAAAGCAGGAAGAATGGTTGTACTGGCTGGTTTTGTGCGTTAACTTGTCACAAGCTGAAGTTAACACAGAGAAAGGAACCTCCCTTGAGGAAATGCCTCCACAAGATCCAGATGTAAGGCATTTTCTCAATTAGTGATAAAGGGTGGGAGGGCCCACTGTGGGTGGTGCCATCCCTTGGCTGGTAGTCTTGGGTTCTATATGAGAGCAGGTTGAGCAAGCCAGGGGAAGCAAGCCAGTAAGGAGCATCCCTCCATGGCCTCTGCAACATCTCCTGCTTCCTGACCTGCTTGAGTTCCACTCCTGACTTTCTTTGCTGATGAACAGCAATGTGTAAATGTAAGCTGAATAAATCCTTTTCTCCCCAACTTGCTTCTTGGTTATGATGTTTGTGCAGGACTAGAAAGCCTAAGACAATGACCATAGCATCTGGAGACTAACAGAGCAGCTAGAAACATCTGTGAACTGGGGGCTCAAGCTAAAGCAACCATGTCTACCTACAGTTCATAGGTGAGAAAGGACGAGGGAAATCAGGTTTCACAGTGTGAGCCATGAGATAACAATTCCTAAAGTGGGATAAATGAAATGGGAGCCTTAGTAACAAAATTTGGATTCAAACCAATTTCCCCAATTCATTTTAACAAAATCTACTAGCTTCCCTGAGTTATATAGGCTTAAAATTCAGAGCTGAGTATATCAATGATGACAATGTTGTCTGCTGACCTACCAGGAAGAGGACCATAAAGGGTCAATTATATTGTAGCTACATTGGACTGGACCAGTTGTTCTCAACCTCCCTAATGCTGCAACCCTTAAATAGAGGTTGTGGTGACCCCCAACCAGAAGTTATTTGGCTGCTATTTCCTATCTGTGATTTTGCTACTGTGATGAACCATGACACGAATACCTGAAATGCCACTGAAAAGGGTTAAGGCCCACAGGTTGAGAACTCCCGAAATAAAGAGATATTTCATTGGTTAAGAGTACTGGCTGCTCTTCCAGGAGATCCAGGCTAGATGCCCATCAATGGCTCACAGCCATTTCCAGTTGCAGAGGATCCAATATCATCTTTGACCTCCAAAGGCACATCATGCACACAGCACATAGACAGTCATGCTGACAACACACTCATACACATAAAATAGCACAATGCCATTCTTTCGCAATAGTAGATAATCAAACACGAACAAACGCTTCCTAAGTGTGCATATTAGCTACTAACAGGACACAATGCATCTGTGGATCACATGCTACCAACACGGAAGGCAGAAAAGGAGCACACGGTCTCCCACTTCGAATCATTAGACAGTGGCAAGATTTCCAAAATGCTGGGAAAGAACATGAATAAGAAAGATTCAATTTTAGTTGAACTCAATTAACTTTTATATGGCAGGCAGAATTAGCTATGCACCAAATACTTTGGAAAGAGCCAGAGCAGTAGTGGAAAGAGAAAACAAACTTACAGCTTACATAAATCCTGACTTATTGGGAAGAACTTCCAAGGAAGCCCATCCTCGTAACATGTTAGATGTATGTTGTCTCATGTTGTTTACTTGGAAAGAATTATTAACAGGCATTATTCATGATTCACACAGACAGTGAATTAGTCCTTTGTGTAGGTGATAAAGAAGAAATGATGAGGTTGTCCTGGAGGAACAGGTGGGGTGGTTTGAGTGGGAATGGCCCTCATAGACTCGTAAGCTTGATTACTTATATACCAGTTGAATTGTTAGGAAGAATGTGTGTTAAAAGGTGTGGTTTGTTGGAGGAGGTGTATCTTAGGAAGTGGGCTTTGAGGTTTCAAAAGCTCACACTATTCTCATTGTCCCTCTCTTCCCAAACTCCCAGCCTACCCCATGCCTCATTCTTGTGGATCAAGATGTAAACTCTCAGTTACTACTACAGCTCCATGGATGACTGCCTGCTGCCATGTTTCCTGCCATGATAATTATGGACTCTAACTATGTGAAACTATAAGCACTCAAATACAAACTTTTCTTCTATAAGGTACCCTGGTCATAGTGTTTTTTCCCAGCAATAGAAAAGTAACTAAGACGCATGACAAAGGTAGCTAGAACTTAGAGATCTAGCCATGAAAGCAAAAAGAACATGGGTATTTATTATCTTTTTATCAGTATGACCAAACACCCAGGAAAAACAACTATAAAGGAAGTATTATTTATATTTTCTCAGTTTCTGAAATCTTTGGCATTGTTGGTTCTGAGTCTGCGGTAAGGCGGAATCTCACAGTGATTGGAGCATGCAGTACACACCAATGTCTGACAAGAAGCACAGAGAAGGAATATAGGGAAGGGCCCATGGTAAGAAACAGTTGAAAAACACTCCAGTGACTTCCTTCCTTCACTAGGCTCCACCTTCTAAAATTTCCAGAACTCTGTAGAATCACCACACTAGAAGGACATCGCATCCTCAAAGCATAACTTATATGCCTGACTATGCCTTCAATAAAGGCTTTAGTACATAACTGCATGTAAAAGAGATTATATATAGACTTGTGGCCTGATGGGGAATGGAATAATAGGGGATAGTTTATCATGAGAACTTGTCACAGGGGTCCATATGCAAGCTCAAGACATGAGCACTAAGAGATAACCTACTTACTATCACTGTTATACATAGGTGCACACGAGGGGGAAGCCCTGTTCACCATGGTCCTGTGAAAGCCACAAACACTTGCAAGGTTCCAGATGTTTTACTCCCTTTAAGATGTTCATTATAAAATTTGCAAATGGCTCTTCTGTCACAATCCTTTGGACCCTTTGGAGACACTGCATGTCTCTCCCTTCCTTGTTCTTTTACAGATGGCCATATGAGATGTATCCCAAAGTCCCTGTGACTTCCTGTGGCACATTGAAACATTGACAATGGGAAGAAAGACCAGATGGTATACATATGGCTCTAGGAAGAAGAAGACGGAAAAAAAAAACTTTCAACAATAGCCAGATTTTTTTTTTAAGCTTTACAAAATGTGTTAGCAAAAATATAATGGGGGTAATGTCCTCAACTAAATGTTGTCTCCATGGAAATGAATTAGTTAAAGTTTGATATTGAGATGAATGTGAGCCTTCTTTGGAACTTGCCCAAGATGGCAATTTCTTCTAAAAACTAACTTAATACCTCGTGATTCCCCAGCCTACTTATCAAGGAAGCCATTCAAAATGTCATGAAAGCAATTGCAAATGCTGAGTACATGGGAGAACTAAGGGTTCTTGCATGGTTCACCACGGGCTCACTCGGGCTACCTAGATGTGGTTCAACACTGACTGTAGGAAGAGCAAATCACACAATGTGCTCAAAACTTGGAGCTCCACAGAAGCTCACTGTATTCAGATAATAATAGAAACCGAATGTGGGGTTATCAACAAGTCTGCCTACTGCCCCGAAAAGGCTGTGAAAAGACCTATATTTAATGCATTGACACTTTGTGGATATTTTGGGGGAGTTCTATCTTTGGACCAGATGATGCAGGCGTTCTCAGAAAATATTCCTCTCAGATGACATCATCACCATGAAAAGCAATTGTTTGCTATTTGGGAAGATGGAGCCTGTACCAATATCATTTAAATATCCTAACCATTTTCAACACTGTAACATTCATATTAATGTTTTAAATGCATTTTCATTCTAGTCAATGCATAACAGTCATTTCGTAAATCATTCAGCATTATAAAACTGTTTTATTTTAATAATCCCAATGCCACTAAATTTCAGCCCTGCACATTCATTTTCACTTATGTCCCTTAAAAGTATGTTGAAAATAATTTGCTTATGGTTGAGCATCTGACTCTTTAAAACCATTCAGACTTAGTTCAGTTTCTGAGGTTTACACGTGTGTTCTTATACTTTACATTTTTCTTGAGGATTCAACCAGTAATAACACCAATGAGCCACAGTGACCAGCAGGACACAATCACCTTATAGGTGCAGAAATGGTACACATGCCATGGCAGTAACCATCAGCCCTCGAACTGGACCTAAGATCCTCTCATAGGGAAATTCTACCTGGTATTGGAGACCCACCTAACTACTCAGAGATACCTAAACCATACATCCTAGAGAAGAACATATAACTGCCATTTTATTATACCAGCACGAACCCTAACTACACATACTAAATTTCTATCTTTAAATCCGCAGACAAATGTAGTCTTCACCCTGCACCGAAGAAGCTTCTCTTTGCAAAAAATGGAGACCACTACAAAAAAAAATCACAACCCATTAAAACACAAACATAGAAGCTCATGGATGGAACTCTAGGATTCTGTCATGTGACAAGGAAGCCCAAGAGTTAAGTATGAGAGGAAGGGCTGCATGGGGCCACCCTGTCCTGTAGAAGACAGCAAAGTGCAATTTGCTTTTGCACATAGGAAGCAACATAAATACTAAGTAGGGAAAACGGAGTGCAAAGGTTGATTAAAGGAGCTCTGCAAGCAGAGTTATCTGATAAACAACTGATTCCCTCAAAAATCCCAACAGTGGTAGTACATGCCTATATTCCAGCACTTGGGCAGCTGAGGCAGTGCACTGGAAGCCAGCTGAGTTCATAGCAGGCTCTAGGACACCTAGGGTTACAGAGCAGAAGCAAGAAAACAAATTCCAGAAGTCTAGGAGGGGAAAAAAGAAGAAAGGGATTAAGAGTTCAGGGAGCTGAAAGAGTAGAGAGAGGAAGAAGGGAAGAGGAGGAAGAGGATCGAGTGTTTACATGTCTATATACAAATTATTCTGACACTAATGACAGTGAACTCTCATAGAATACTAGCTACTGTGACTTATATTAATATTACTTAACACTTACAAACCTCCCCAGGAAAAGAGACACAATATCTTAGTACATGTGAGCCATGCTACTGAAAATGAGAGCTTTTTGATTTTTAGAAAAGAAAAAATATTAGGGAACAAAATGAGTTTCTGCAGAAGTTAGGGTGAGGATTATTATAGTTATGCACAAGATTTAATTCTGTTTCCTAGTGGGTGCCAAAAATAGAAACAGTGTTTTATTTTCTACTAATTTGAGAAAATGTATGTTTGTATATTTAGAAAAATATCCATAGAACAGCATATTATGAGTTTGGTGTGTGCCTTGATGAATTAAGAGCTACCAATTAACATGAAGAGCAATTTATTAACTGTAGATTGTTCTTAAAGCATTCGCTTTGCTATAAAAAGCCTGGGCAAAAGCTGAAGTTATAATGTCAAATCATAATTTCAAAGGCTGCTCTTTGGGGGTAAAAGCTAATAAAGACTAGAGCTGCTATTGTCTTTTGTGCCAATAATATAAAGATATCTTTTAGAGAATCTCTAAGAATGCTTTGGTTAACCCATCCATTGTAATATTATTTCATTTAACTCACAAGTACCACTGAGAATTCCCTCCTTTGCTGGCTTGGTACAGTATGCCTGTAATACTAAATCTTAGGAGGACTATATAGGAGGGTCAGGAGTTCAAGGTCATCCTTGGTACCTATGGTGGTCAAGTCATTTGGGAGACTCAAAGATCCAAGGTAAATAAACAAACATCTAAATATGATGTATGCTGCTAATCTGCATCTTCAGTTAATAAGGCATACAAACTATTGTACATACACAGTCCCAACTAATCTAGTAACACTTCGAAGAGTGACAGCTTACACTAGATTGCTGTGATAAGGTAAGTATGTCACATTGCTTGGGTACTATAATCCCTGATGTTCATGCAATGACGAAATTCTTCATGAGTACATTCCTCAGAAAACATCTCCATCATTAACTTACATATGACAGCAGTACTATTGTGTATCCATTCTTGAAAGCAATCTATCGTCCACAAAATTCTAGGGCACCCTACATTAAATATACTTACATGCAAGAGACAGAAGATCAAATGAATGGAGTGAAATGGAGCCATTCAAACCAGTCATGAGAATCATTTTCTACATGTGTTCTACTTCAACAAGAAAGAGTACCATACAAACACTCCTGATCTTTCATCACCAAAATGATGATTTGATTGACAAAAGGTTTCTTGGCCCAGCTATACCCACCAAGTTCATTTTTCTAATCTTTATAAATAATCAACCACTTGACAGAGAAGAAACTAGAATTCATCATTTGAAGGCATGAGGCAGAATTGCCGTTCAATCAGAAGTTAGGCATTAGTCAATGGGGAACGGTGAATCAATTTACAGACTAAGTTTGGGGAACTCATTTCTCTTACTGAAGTGCCTTGGTGTATAAATATCAACAAATGCATGATTCAAACAACTGTCTAATGTATGTCACCAATAATTTAAAGTTTTCGTTTTAAGAGGTATCAGTTTTCAAGCAGAGTTGTGAATTCTCAGCCACGTATAATTAATGTTTGTAGTCGTATGTCACTCCAACACAGGGCAAAATATAAACAGCAAAATCTCCACTACTTACCTGAGATATGGGACAGAAGTCAAGATCACCGGATCCATGCACATCCAAAGAGAGGAAGCCAAAAGAGAGGAAACAAGAAACAAAAGATCATTTGGAGTACAATAAAAATGAGCCATTTAGAACTAAAACCATCCACCCCCTGTTCAGAAAGCTTTCAGTTTTTACGAATTTGTTGAGGTAAATAATTTTTTTCCTGCCAAATAAACATGAGTTAATTTTTCTGTAATGTGGCTGACCACTCAAATTCAACACCCTAGGGAGGAACACAGCTGTTTCTGTTCTCAGTGATGGATGGACACAACCTGCCTCACATTTTGAACATAGTTCAACAAAATGGAAAACACTGAGCATGGTCGCATTTCCAGTGCACACAGAGCCAGCCAGCAGGAGGACTCTACAGTCATGTGCAAGCTCATGTTAGAAAGGGGGAATGATGTAAACTTACATAACGTGGACACGACCCAGAATCTCATCCACTTCTGCTCCACTTGCTCAGTCAGGTATTGATTACAACCAGGAAACACGTTACTCATTATGGCACAAAAACACCAATAGTGGCTTTCGCAATTTAGTGCCTAATACCCTACAAGACCCTGATGCCTGTCTTGGTGAGCTATGGCTTCTGCCTCTACCAGAGGTTCTCCTGATGTGAGGATACCAGAGAATACCAGTCTCTGTTAGAATTTAAGGTTGTTTGCTTTGGAAGGATATCTTAGGAGAGGTGAAATTTAGTCACAAAATGTTTCTTAAAAATAAAATGCAGGATAATCTTCAAAGGTGATGGGTATATCCTCACAATTCTATGTTTCTTATCACATCAGCATGCCATGCCATGAAAACCCTGCAGGATGTACACTACCAAGAATAAATCCAAAGCGCTACCAATATGTCTATGTAGATCAATAAGCTAGAACAGTATACTGCACTGTTGGGGCAGAAGATGTATGCATAGGTGAAATATACAGTTCAAGGTTACCAGTGAACTTACTGTTCAGTTTGTCTGTGCCTACACTACTCTAAAAATTAACTCTATTTCAATGTACCAATATACATGGGACAAAATTCCCTTGTGATAAAAGCTTATCTATTAAGTGAGTTACATTATCCACAAAGATACACAGTAATCTAATGTCATGTGTGATGGTATAATATGAGCCACAACATTTATAAAAACAAAATCTCAAATTTATATCCTATGTGTGAAATCACGATGAATCCTTTACTTACAATCAGGCTATTTTTTTTTCCCAAACTAAAACTCTGACACATTGTCACACTATTTAAATTCTTTAGTTACTATGAATGACTTTGGACATATGATGTACACAACCTTAATAATGTGTTCTGTTGCTTCTCTCGACCCATTGCCTTTCCATACCCTCTCCTTGTCAGTTTAATAAAGGTGCCATCTTCCTCCTACCACCAAGCATATGCGTGTGCTCTTCTCTGAGTGAAACACTAACTCAGCTTTTCATCTATGTATTCCTATTTACCCTTCAGACTGGGAATATGGCTCCAGGGTTAGAGTGTTGGCCTAGCATTAAAAAAAAGGCCCAAAATTTGACTCCTCAGGACCCCTAAACCTGGGTGGTGCCATACAGGTCTACAATCCCAAATATTTCCAGAGGTAGAAGCAGATGGATCAAGAGTTCAAGATAATCCCTAGCGCCAACCAACCAACTCTTGATCCACTTGGGCAACAGATAACCCTAATTCTTTTGAATATCATCAATAATCTCATCATCTAGTATCCAGGACACTAAATTACTAATTAAAAAATAAGCATTGCTTATTATATAACCAATTGGTAGATTAAGAGAATATTTAAATATGTAACATGTTGAAATAGCCATTGGTTGTGTAAACAGGTTTTTGGCTTATTTGTGGGATCTTTTTTCTTCTACCCTTTATCAACCCTCTACTTCTTCCCTTTCAGTCCCCTAAGGCTAGGTTGGAGAGAAAAAAAAAAGATAGAGGGGAGACAATATTGTTAGACTACTTCCTGCTGCTTAGAGGTGTCGATTTCCTTGGGGCAAGCTTGATCACTGCCGTCAGGATACCTAATTTTTTTGTGTGTCTTTGCACATAACTACTTAGCAAATTGCAACAAATCACAACCAATAGTGTGCAGCCAGCCATTAGGCCAACCAGCCCCAGTTGCAGAATTCCAAGTACCACACATTCACAGAAACTATCTGCAGCTGGCAAAAACAAACCCTAGCTAGAGCATGAGGCACACCATAGTCACCTGCTTGAGGCAGCCCCATGTCCATGTACATGGGATTAAAATGAGACTATTTTCCTAAAATACTTTTGTGTGTTTGTGTGTGTGTGTGTTTTCAAAGAAACCCCAAATTCTCACTTACAGGTTGAGATTCACCAAAGTCATAAAAGTTATCAATAATGTCACAATCAAATAACCCCATTAAAAAATGGGGCTCAGAGCTGAACAAAGAATTCTCACCTGAGGAATACCGAATGGCAGAGAAACACCTGAAAAAATGTTCAACATCCTTAATCATCAGGGAAATGCAAATCAAAACAACCCTGAGATTCCATCTCACACCATTCAGAATGGCTAAGATTAAAACTTCAGGTGACAGCAGATGCTGGTGAGGATGTGGAGAAAGAGGAACACTTCTCCATTGTTGGTGGGATTGCAAGCTTGTACAACCACTCTGGAAATCAGTCTGGCAGGTTCCTCAGAAAATTGTACATAGTACTACCAGAGGATCCTGCAATAACTCTTCTGGGCATATATACAGAATATGTTCTAACCGGTAAGAAGGACACATGCTCCACTATGTTCATAGCAGCCTTATTTATAATAGCCAGAAGCTGGAAAGAACTCAGATGCCCCTCAACAGAGGAATGGATACAGAAAATGTGGTACAATTACAATGGAGTACTACTCAGCTATTAAAAAGAATGAATTTATGAAATTCCTAGACAAATGGATGGACCTGGAGGGCATCATCCTGAGTGAGGTAACCCAATCACAAAGGAACTCACACAATATGTACTCACTGATAAGTGGATATTAGCCCAAAACCTAGGATACCCAAGATATAACTAAACACATAAATTTCCTAAACACATGAAACTCAAGAAAAATGAAGACTGAAGTGTGGACACTATGCCCCTTCTTAGAATTGGGAACAAAACACCCATGGAAGGAGTTACAGAGACAAAGTTTGGAGCTGTGATGAAAGGATGGACCATCTAGAGACTGCCATATTCAGGGATCCATCCCATAATCAGCTTCCAAACGCTGACACCATTACATACACTAGCAAGATTTTGCTGAAAGGACCCAGATATAGCTGTCTCTTGTGAGACTCTGCCGGGGCCTAGCAAACACAGAAGTGGATGCTCACAGTCAGCTATTGGATGGATCACAGGACCCCCAGTGGAGGAGCTAGAACAAGTATCCAAGGAGCTAAAGAGATCTGCAACCCTGTAGGTGCAACATTATGAACTAACCAGTACCCTGGAGCTCTTGACTCTAGCTGCATATGTATCAAAAGATGGCCTAGTCAACCATCACTGGAAAGAGAGGCCCATTGGACTTGCAAACTTTATATGCCCCAGTACAGGGGAATGCCAGGGCCAAAAAGTGGGAGTATGTGGGTAGGGGAGTGGGGGGGGGTATGGGGGACTTTTGGGATAGCATTGGAAATGTAAATGAGGAAAATACCTAATAAATAATATAAAAAAATAATGTCACAGGAATAACAAACATTCCACTTTCCCTTGAGTATAACATTGATAGGAAGTGGAACATGTCTATGCAGATTAATCTCATTTATACTTTCCTACAGATCTCTTTTCCCTATGTAATTATACTTAATGTTTGATTGAACATGAAGTCGGGGGAAGGAGCCAGAATATGGAATTGACAGAGAGTCATTCTTAAAGCTGGTCAGGATGTAGACAGATTAAGCTGTCTCTGTCAGCAAGTGACCTTCATTGAGTCATTTGATCATTATGGGCCTCTAACAACACTCCAAGGAGCCCAGAGAAATTGTTAACCCTATAGAGCAGAAAATACCATATCCAAGCCAAGTTTCCTAGAAAAGTTTTTTTTTTAATAAAGAAAAGAATGTAAATCGAAAGAGATTGTAAATTACTATCACATGAACAGGAGGTAGATTCTGTTTGGCTTCAAGGAGGCAGATTTGAAAGCTAATGATCTCAGTATCATAACTGATTTCTTGAGCAGTCTCCTCTGGGAGACCTTACAAAGAGAGTAGATTGACAGTCCAAAATAATGAGCCTTTGCCTGCCCCAGGGAGAGGACCCTGAATAGCAATGTCATAGGTAACTAGTAAATATCACCACTGCTGTAGAAATAGGCAACTCTCCTGTTAGTATTAATAAGGATATTTATAAAGTGTCGCCAGCACATGAAGCTGTGACTGAAACGCTTGAGGACACGAGTGTGAAGGGAAGAGAGTTTTGCCTAGACTTCCAGAGATGTTTTATCGTGCCCCTTACAGCCTCGTCTTTTTGGAGTTGATGAAGCACAGAGCGTGATGAGCTGAGAGCGAGGAAGCAAGCATGGTGTGAGGAGGATAGAGGAGAGCGAGACATGAAGAGAACAAAGGAAGGGAAGGACGCAATGGCAAGGGAGGTGAGAGCCTGGCCACAGAAAGAGGAGTGGGGAAAATAATTAGTTTCCCTTCTGAGTTCATCACATGGCACCTGCTGGTTTCTACGGCACTTCACACGCAGGATGCCGCCCCTCCTCACATCAAGCCTGAGACACAGGTTGCGCTTGATTCATTTCTCTCTGAGTGACCACCTCGGGTTCTGCAAGTTTTCTGAAATCCCAGAGTTGGTAGCAAGAAAGACCTGCATGTGTTTTCTGAGGACAGATCGCATGGGGGAAAGTAACAAAGACAGTCCACGTGCAGAGGTTGGGGGGAGGGGGGCGGCATGAGCTCCTGTAACTCGTATGGCTATAACTCCTGAGGGGAACAGAGGTGTTCTGGAAAAGCAGAAATCCACAACTTCTCTGAACTCACTCCATTCATGTTTACTTGTCACCGGTCTCTTGATAGAATAAACCACTTCCTTCTCTTCTTACATGAGAGGAAAAGGTAGATACTACTCCTAATGGTGACTGCTTGTTTAAATCAATAAAAATGGTTTTGAAAGCTTTCACGGTCATAAACTTCTCTTAGCATCTGTGATAAGGGTTCTAGGGCTCTTTGATTTCAGACAGTTCTTTTTTGCAACTGAATTGGTGTCTAAGACAGAATACACAGCTGTATTTGTTGGTATCCTCTGGTCCTGAATTCATTATATAGAAGAATTCAAGAAATCTCCATTTCTTATCAACATCCCAAATCCTTTGTTATAAAATTTAAAAATTAAATATTTAAATTGAAAAAGATCTTTTTGATATAAATTAGTATTTTCCTTTCAAGTGAATCTGAACCACTTCAGTTCTCTTTTAAATTGTGGGGTTCTTTTTTGTGTGTGTGTTTATTTATTTATATACATGCACAAGTGCAAGGTACATGTGTAGATGTTAGAGAATAACTTTCAGTATCAGGTTCATGCCTTCCAACAAGTTGGCTCTGGGGATTGATAGGTCCTTGGGCTTGGTGGCAAGTACCTGTATATTTTGAGCCATCTCGTTTGTCATTTAAACACATTGACATCTTCAAGAGAACCTAAACATTTATTCACCATACTGAGGGCACTTTACAATGAACTTGCCACCTGGGACAGTATACACATGGATTGTAAACTGCTGGCTGTCACTTCTTGTAATCACTCTGGATTTTCACAAAATGCAGAAGAGAGACTGGTATTAATGATAGAAAGTCAGGGCCAATGAACGGTCAAGTTGAGAGAAGCTGAAAGAAGACAGCAGCAATGTGAACTCCAGAAATCCAGAAAAGTTTAACATTGGTTTCAGGACAAACAGCAGAAGTAATGAAAGCCACCAGGCATAGCTATCTTCCTCATCATATGAGTCACTGGTCTGAAACTGGTTCTTTGAGTCCACTACCAACCAACCAACACACACAAAGTCACTCACATACAAACACATACACACACACACACACATGTACACATTCATATACATGTACACACTCATACATACACTCTCCTGTATACATCACTGGAGTAATCATCTCATCTCTCCCTTATGGGGTTGTTGGAAACAATGGAATTGGGAACCTGAAACAAGTACAGAGTGGGAGACACAACTGCATTTTATCCATAGTAGTATCAGACCATGTTTACTTGTATCAATCACATGACAACTGGGACAGCGATAGTGACTGACAAGCACTTATTTGAAGTAAGGTCAGATTTCATTCAGACAGGAAGTGGGTAAGCAATTGGAATGGAGATGAGTCTAGGAACTATGTGGGAGTTAATGCGCTGCTATTCAGCAGGTCTCTCAGCTTCCTCTGTCCACCTCATCCTTTGTATCTCTCTAAACAATGCATTTTAGAGCTATTCCAGCAAACGCCTTCTCCATGTGCCTGACATCCTTAACCCTTCTCTGCACATTTACCTTTTTATATCTGCAGGCAGTTAATGAACACATATCAATTCCAGTAATCTATCCTCATTTAAAATACAAAGTCTTAATTCCAGTTTCTCAAAATGGTCACATCAGTTATGCATTCAACACGGATCGACTGAGCACCCACTGTTCTGAGCCTCGGGCACTGAGCTAGGTATTTTTTTCTCCTCTCTAAGCAAACATTAATTAGTTACAAACTATTAGCCATACCTAATTAGGATAAAATTATTTGTAGGAAAAGTTAACCCCACCTTTTGACACTTGAGCCTTCTTGGCACTCAAATAGAAACTTTTTGTCTTATTTTTTTTCAGTTGTTAATGAAGCATGCAAAAAATGGATGACATAGTACTTTGTTTTCAGCATGCATGAGCCTCTTAATCACAAAAAGTAGTTATCCCTTATGTCCAAAGGTATAAGGTTCACACGGTTACCGGCTCTTGAACTAAGATAACCATATCCTATAAACACACGAGTGCTCTTTAACCACCAAGTCTCACAGTTGTCAGTGAACCCCAGAGCACATGGAGGGTACGGAAATTGTAACTTTTGTTACCTGTTAATTGCAGCCAACATGCTTTTCTTTCTTTTTTTATTTAAGGATTTTCATTTAATATATTTTGATCATAGTTTCCATCTCCCACCTCCTTTCAGGATCCTTCCCACCTCCCTACACAGTTCTTATTCTTAAGGGTGTCTGTTGACTGTCCAGTTATGTCAGGCTTAATGGTGCATTGTCTTAATGAATTATTGAAGCAGTAGCATCTTGGGGTTGGGGGTTGATGTTGGCCAGGAAGTGTAAAAGCTTAGCTTGTTGCGAGTGCTAGATAAAGAAGAAGGAATGAGGTGGGCAGGTCTGAGCTGTTGCCTCTGTGTCCTCACAAGGAAAATCAAAAGAAATGCTACATGAACAGTGTTATGATAAAACACATGAGTTCTTGGAAAGCAAAACATACAGGATGAAGAAAAGAAACTCCCCTCTTCCAGGAACTCATACCCAACATTAAGTATCTCTGACTTGCATGAACACCCCCCACCCCAACAATTTACTCTAATTGCCCCTCCGTGTGAAATGCTCTGAACTAGTTACGGAAACCTGAGGACACTATCAAATCAAGGCTTTGTCATCCTCAGCCCCACTGCACGAGCTTTGGATGTCAGCTTTCCCTCCGGGATTGGCTTTCTACTGTTAACAGCACATATAATGTATCTCTAGCTCAGTGATTCAAGCCAGTATGCCACAAACGTAGCCCATCCAAGTGAGCAACATTTGGGCACACTCACAGGATGTAATGTCACCACAGGTGCTGAACTGCCTCAAGGAATTATTCCAGGCCCTGTTGTCGGTCTTCTTCCACAGACCAGCTATTGGCTATGTCTAGGAAGCCCAAAAGCTGTCAAGAGAAATCGATCTAATTATGTATGAGCCTGGGGTCTCAAGGCCCCAGCAAGATAGAGATTGACACTGCCTATCATATCTCTCTCTGCTTCATTTCCTACATCTAACAGTTTCGCAGGCTATGATGATGCACAACTGTCCTTTAAGTGGAGGTAGGGCTTACTCTTCTTGGATGTTTGTTCTTTTCAAGCACACATCTACCATCTGGGAAGATGTTGGCGAGCATCGGAAGGCAGGTGAGCCTCTAAAATGACTGGAGTCTTAAGACTGAGAAAATACTGAGGTTTTTTGTTTTTGTTTTTGTTTGATTTGCTTCTTTGTCTGTTTTTATGGCTCTCTTTGCCTTTCCCTCACTTCCTCACACGAGGATTTTTAGAGGGCGCAAAGAAGCTAATTATGGTAAGTTTTATTCCATCTTGCAAATTTGTTTTGGCACTCAACCACAGCTATCTGCTGCGTTTGCGGTGCTGAGCCACCCTGCTTACCAGAAGACAACATTGAAGTGATTTCATATTTTTTTTCTGAATGACAATTAAAGGATAACTTCAGCCTCCAATTATGTAGTATATACCATTAACAAAGAAAAAGAACTAGTCGGAAAGGCTTTTCCTTTGTAATATTCCAGTTACTGGGAAATGTGCATTTTTTTTTTAGGATTATATTGTGTCCAGTTTTTTTCCATACAGTAACCTTAACAGATTCTCATGGTTGTGGAGAGAACAGAGGTTTCCAGGGCAATAGAAGAAAACATGTGAGAAGTGGCTTAAAGACACATGCATCTTTATTACCAAGCAACTACATTATTTTCCTTGTTTTAATGTACAAGGCCTTAAGGAACACATACATTTGTGGAGCCTATTTTAATAGCTCTGTCAGCCGACTGTCATTGCTGATTAGCATGCCCAGAGTTCTGTCAGCACAGGCTTCCCTGTTCCAAGGCATTGCTAAGACCATGAAGCATGCTTGTAAGTCATTGCTCATCTGCGTTGTCCCAACCCAAAGCAGTAGAAGCCTGAGGAGTATAAATAGCTCGAAGAATTGAGTCCATTTAGAATCCAAGAGCATTCAAGATTCTCCATTGGGTTTTGGAGAAGAAATTTTCAGATGCAAAAATATGAACTGGAAAGCTAATTTAGAAATAACAAAAACAGTTATTATCAGTTATGCCAGGGCAGACCTGCATTTTAAGTCTGCCTTTTCTTTTTGGAGAAATTCCTGGAACTCTCAACTACTTTCCTATAAGGCAATAAGCTGAACAATCAATCAGCAGACAAAGCAGGGTCTGTAGGTCTCCCTTGGGCATTGTACTCAACTTCTATTTGAGTTTATGCATTTTTAAAAAGGCCCATGCCTTAGTTCCTCACCCAAATGTTAGAAATGTGAAAAGCACCTGGGACATTACTCAAAAGCAACAAGTGAAATAAATCTGAGAGATAATAATTTCCTGTAGCATAATTCCCATTTGAACAAGCCTGCCTGGAGCAACTACCATAGAGATGTCCTCTCTCCTGCCTTTCTAATTTCCCTTCGTCACAGCCAAGCTACTCTTTCAATTAGTCTGATGATTAAAGATAGGCAAATAGCTCCCAATTATTAACTTATACCTGTACTACTATATGCTAAATGCTGGGATTCCTCTTTCATTCTCATGAAAACATTAGCACAAGAACGCCGTGTATTACAGAGAGCCCGACATTCCATGAGTGCAGATTTCCTGCTGTTCCCTGGTGACTGCTGCATACCTCTACTTCATCTGTGGAATCTGCTGTCATACATTTTTCAACGGTCCCAGGACCATTTGAACACAATCACTAAGCTAGTTTACTCCGTGCTCATGCCATCTCTCTCCTCCATCCTTCTCAAAGAACCCTCTGGGGTATAGACACAAGTATGATTTTCCCCAGGCCTTGTTCTAGCCTCATACAGCTATTATACACTGTCGCCATTAACAACTAGCCACTAACACCTCCACCCAACTCAAGCAAGCATCTGTCTCAGTACAGTGCCCAGTGCAGAGCACTGACATTAAGATGTGTCCAACAGAAAAAGAGACAGGAAAAGATACATAAAATGAAGAGGATCCATTGAACAGGAAAAAAATCAATGAAGCAAAAATGGGCCACTTCCCTCCCATCGATTGCCACTGTTCATTGTATATTGACAGTCAGGTCCACAATGTTCTACACCTTTTATTGTTCACCCAAAGGCTATGATAGACCCAAGACCATGCCCTTCCTATTCTATTGGGTTGTAGCCATATAATTGGGAGAAATTCACACTGGAATTTTTTTCTTTTCAAAAAAAGAGCATTATGATTTCTCACTTAGCATGAATTTCAGCCAACAAAATCTTGAGTAACATCATGCATACTCTTTTTTTTCTTTATAAAATACTGGAGCTCTCATTCCATGACCTCTTGACCCCCTCCAGCCACACTGTCAGTTATGGCGTCCAGTGGAAACCAAACTCCACACTTTTCTGAATCCCAACTCCCTATTCCAGAGAAATCACATTTCTCAAAATATGCCATCATCCATCATCTTTGAAAGCCAGGAGGTAGAAGTCCCTGCCAGGAGCAGACACACATTTGGGGTAATCGTTCACTGCCTCCAAACAGCAAACTGCTCCCTACCACTGGAGCAGAGGTGAAATGAGGAGACGCCTTCCCCAGGAAAGGTTGCAAGCCAGACACTTCCGATTCCATCGCAGAGGCAATCAGGTGTGTGTCAAACTCCGCACCTATTTTTAGCAAATGCGCATGCATTTTAAAAGAAACCAGTGTCTACATTTTAAGGGATTATTTACTGTGATGTGCTATGCAGTCAGCTAGGTTCCGGGGTGTGTTGGCACAAATGCTCAGATAAAGATAAACTCCTTTACATACATGTATGGAATATGAAAGAACTCAGATCTGGAAACACACATCATCCTTTATCTTTTAAATAAAAAAATGGACAAATAACATGAGTCCCCATTTCCTTGTTACCGTTCCACTCTGGGTACCTAAAGCTGAGCCTATAATGCAATCATCAACAACAGGGAAAGAGTATCCTTTGTGTCACTAAACCCACCCATGTTCAAGCAGACACTGCTTGAAAGACAGCATTCCTGATGCCTTACAAGGAGATAGAACAGGACACAGTTGACTTTGGAAGGGAATGGTAGTCTAAGATTGAGCTAAATATCCAGATGGTCAGAATAAAGGAGTAACAGCTGCAAACTCAGCAATCAGGGTTGTGTTGGTTAGATGTTAAGTAGACGATCTTCTGAACTGAAGCCTATTGGCTAAAGCAGAGAGTGTGTTCTCTCGCAGAAGACCAATCACCATCTGATGCTGCCATCTTTCTTTCCTCTCTTCCTCTTGTGCATATTCTCACCTTATATCCTCCTCCTAGTCACAGCCCTAGAGGGCGTGGCTACTAGGAACATAAGCTGTGCTTCCTGCCTGTTAAGACAGTAAGTTAACAGATTTCCCATAGCCCTTGAGAAACCTTTGTTTCAGTTAGGAGAGTAAGTTAGAACAGCAGCACAGTAGACGGGCCAGTGACATATAGTGGTAGTCCAGGGTGCTCAGAGGCAGAGAGAGCCTTCCTGTGAGTTTGGGGAAAACATGGCCAAGTTCCCAGAATAAAAGACTCTGTTGCACTTCATTTTTAAAAAAATAAAATAAGAGAGTCAGATCAAATAATGAGAAGAGAGTCAGAGAAGGGAGATATGAAGCAACACCCTGTCATAAACAGACATTATCTGGCTGAAGGTGAACTGCACACATAAAAGTAGGAAGAAATAAGACTGGACAGATCCACCAAGAGGCAGCTGCATACCTAGGCTCCCTAGATTAAGAATTTGAACTTGTGTTCCATCCAATAGCTGACTGTGAGCATCCACTTCTGTGTTTGCCAGGCATGGACATAGCCTCACTAGAGAAAGCTATACTAGGGTACTTTCAGCAAAATCTTGCTGGCATATGCAATAGTGTCTGCGTTTGGTGGCTGATTATGGGATGGATCCCCAGATGGGGTAGTCTCTGGATGATCCATCCTTTCGTCTCAACTTTAAACTTTGTCTCTATAACTCCTTCCATGGGTGTTTTGTTCCCAATTCTAAGAAGGGGCAAAGTGTCCACACTTTGGTCTTCGTTCTTCTTGAGTTTCATGTGTTTTGCAAATTGTATTTTGAGTATCCTAAGTTTCTGGGCTAATATCCACTTATCAGTGAGTACATATCATGTGAGGTATTTTTGTGATTGGGTTACCTCACTCAGGATGATACCCTCCAGGTCCATCCATTTGCCTAGGAATTTCATAAATTCAATGTTTTTAATAGCTGAGTAGTACTCCATTGTGTAAATGTACCACATATTCTGTATCCATTCCTCTGTTGAGGGACATCTGGGTTCTTTCCAGCTTCTGGCTATTATAGATAAGGCTGCTCTGAACATAGTGGAGCTTGTGTCCTTCTTACCAGTTGGAACATCTTCTGGATATATGCCCAGGAAAGGTATTGCTGAATACTTCGGTAGTACTATGTCCAATTTTCTAAGGAACCGCCAGACTGATTTCCAGAGTGGTTTTACAAGCTTGCAATCCCACCAACAATGGAGGAGTGTTCCTCTTTCTCCACATCCTCGCCAACATCTGCTGTCACCTGAATTTTTGATCTTAGCCATTCTGAATGGTGTGAGGTGGAATCTCAGGGTTGTTTTGATTTGCATTTCCCTGATGATTAAGGATGTTGAACATTTTTTCAGGTGCTTCTCAGCCATTGGATAATCCTCAGTTGGCCCCCAATGCAGGAGCTAGAGAAAGTACCCAAGGAGCTGAAGGGGACTGCAACCCTATAGATGGAACAACAATATGAACTAACCAGTAACCCCAGAGCTTGCGTCTCTAGCTGCATATGTAGCAGAAGATGGTCTAGTCGGCCATCATTGGGAAGAGAGGCCCCTTGGTCTTGCAAACTTTACATGCCTCAGTACAGGGGAACACCAGGGCCAAGAAGTGGGAGTGGGTGGGTATGGGGAGCAGGGTGGGGAGAGGGTATAGGGGCCTTTCAGGATAACATTTGAAATATAAATGAAGAAAATATCTAATAAAAAGTGGAAAAAGAAAAAAAAAGAATTTGAACTTGTTTCTTTAAGGGCTGACCACTGGGAGTTTGGCCATGCTCTCTATTTATATATGGGCAAGACAAGTTGGATTTGATGGGTTTTTTGTTTGTTTGCTTTTTGTTTTTTGCTTTGCTTTTGTTTTTGAGGGGCAAACAGAAGGGCAGAAGGATTGACCTGAAAGAAAAGGGAAGCGAGTGTGATCAGGGTGCACTGAACAACAACAACAAAATAAAATTAAAAAAAAAATAATAATAAAAGCAAAAATAAAAAAAAGAATTTAAACTTGACCTAAAAATGCTTGAAAATCATGTAACTGGTTTAGGACTGGCAGATATGACTGTTGCTCCCAAGAAGTTCTCATTTTCTTGGAGCTAATGCATGCAGCCCCAGCCCTCTAGTGCTTGGGTTGACATGGGCTTTTTCTTAAACGGTAAGATGCAAGTAGAAGTAGCATCTAAGCCAAGATCTCCAGGACTCTATGCTTCCACAGACTCCTCAGAGGAGCTAACCCCAAGCATCCTCTGCACCTTCAGCCTTGGCTCTAGAAGGACCAGCTACACGCCTGACTGCACCAAACTCAAGCCAGCTCAAGCACCAGTTCCTATACAATCACAGCCCAGCAGATTAAATGCGTGTTGTTGTCAGTCCTTGAGGTCTGGGGAGCTGGTTATCATCTGCTTTATTATACCAAGAGCCAAGTAGGGTAATACTCATGTCTCATGACAAGCCCCGCTATGATTCTTTAACCAAAACAGTAAGAGAACGGTCATCTCAGACTCCATTAGGATGGACTTCAGAAAAAAATTAGTTCTTTGGGTAGGGTTGATAAAGTAGGGACAGGTTCTGGATAAAGTCATATTCTAGTAAAAGCCTTCTGAGTGTTTAGATTGCTTGAGAAAACAGAAGACCAGATAGAGGGTTGACCATTTGGATCTGTAAGTTTAAGTGAAACGGAAGTGCAGGAGTGTCTTCCTGCTCATGACTCCCTCCCTCTCTGAGTGCCCCATGACACCCTTTAGAAACACTCAACAAAGAAGGAAATCTGTTCTGTAGATGGCTGAAATATAGGAAGAAGCAGAAGCTAGTAGTTATTTGACCCTGAAGGCAGAGTGCACCCTAGATAAATTGTCTTGGTTCCTGCAGCTGCCGCTTCCGATTTTCAATCCTCCAAGGCCTGGCAGCTCTTGCTGCCTTTTGCCCCAAAGATGTGATTTTGAATCATAACAATAAATTCCCTTTTTTTTTGCTTACACTTGAAAAAAGTTTCCATGACTTGAAACCAAAAGAGATTAGGAAAATTCACGTCTGCTATGGACCATATATGTGCCAGGCAACAGGGAGGCAAGGGAAATAGATGTATAAATGGATAAACATTAAAAACAATTCCCAAGGTGCAAAACATCACAGACCCTATGCAAATCTAGCACTGGAGGAGCGTAAAGAGTCATCTTGGAATAGATGGTTTTTAAGCAGAAAGTTAGAGAGTGATGGGAGATGGCCAGGTGAATAGTTTCTCCAGGAGAGTATAATCAATAGGTACAGATTTCATGTTGGTGGCCAGTCAGACATTTGATGGATGGCCTAGGGCTTCATAACCAAGGGATTGATAATATTTGGAGAAATTTTAGTGGAGTCATTAAAACCAGAAGAAGACATCAGTTGGTTCAGGACATAGAAATGGGCAATTCATCCAGCATTGTCAGAAGAAGCATGACAGAGGAGGCGAGCCTGGACGTGGAGGGCATGCAGGATGCAAGTGAGGACCATTGTTTGTTTTTGTTTGATTAAGCACGAAAGGCTTCCTACTGTAGACATGAGGGATGGTGACACGGACTGACATATCGTGACGGGGATATCTTTTGTGGGAGAGAACTAGCAGGAAGAGAAGCACAATGAAATTGGGAAATAATGTGTCAGGAAGATAAAGACAGCCCATTCAGAATGTGCAAATTTAGTCAAACTAAACTGTTCTTATTATAAACCAACTGATTGGGAGGAAATTATTTTGGGGGAAAAATGCATTGCCATCCTCAAAAGGAGTGTCTGCAAACTAATTACTATTCCTAACTTATTCATCCCCAATGCCTCTCGCCAACATGGGCCTTTGTAATAGATTCATATTTCAAAGTGTGGAATAAAAATTATGTGCCAACTAACAATGACACAGAGCCTATTCTCACAGGTGGGGTCATGTGGGCAGGGCTTAGGACTATTAAATTATAGACTTGGCTTTACTGTTAACCTGTGTTTCCATGGTGTGTTGAATGGGTACCAAATACTGAAAAATTAATTTTTATTAGCTTTAAAGTTTCTTCTTTGTGCCTGTCACATTATTTGTCTAGGATGAGGGGTTCCTTAGCTAATTTTAAAGGAAGGAGCATGTTAGCATGGAAAGAGGACTTCCTCTCTGTTATATAATGGCCAGTGCACTGGAAGTAAAGTGTTTCACAGACCAGCCACTTTATAGACCCCTCATAGGGATGCTTGGTGTTATTGATAAGTCTCTCTGCTACTATTATAATTGACATTGCTACCACTATTCCAATCATTTCCTTCATCTCTATGACCAGCAACATCACCAGGATGACCGTCACGATCTCCAGTGCCACAACCACTATAACCACATCTAGTTCTGTCGCCATGACCAAAGCTCCACCTGATGCCATCACCAGCACCACCACTACTACTACCACCACCTCTCAGCCCATCCCCCTCATAAAACATCCTCCACAGACATCCTTGCCAATCAATAACTACTTTCTTACCCTGATTTGGAACCATGAGTTGTTTTTGATTTAAATATTTAAAACCTGGATCGTTGCGTTGCAACCAGATTCTGGGCTACTTTAGCTGCCATTATACCCTTTTCATTCTTTGTAATGGATACTCATTATATGAATGTGGGCCGTTGGTAGGATGGAAAGTAGAAAATCCTTTCTCAGGGTGGAAAGCAGAGGATAGTAAGTAGCCACACTGCTGTGATGGTAGTGACCTGCCTCTTGAAGCACATTGGCTGGCTGTGGGATGGATTTTTAGATATGAACTTCCAAAAATAGCATGTGCAGCCAGGATTTTATCTTTAATGTTCCGGCATTGATCAAAAAAGGGGGGATTCAACTAAGCCAATGACGGAGAAAACTAATTTCATGGTAAAATAATTCTAAAATGTATTTAAGGTGTACAGGCAAGACCATTTTCAAAGAAATCTGCATCACAAAACATGCATGGCAATTGCAGACTCCATTCAGACAACCCCCAGCTGCTAAAGAAAAACTGTTATTCTACATCTCCTTCCCACCACTTCATGTAAACAATTTTATGAGCCAGAAGAAAGGGGAAAAAAAAACCCAACCCCTAACCATATAAGCCCTTGTCAAAAAAAAAAAAAAAAGCAGCACAGTATGTTGTAAATATTTTGCTTTGGTTCTTCCATTAACAAACATTTCTTCTCTTTAGACATGAATAAACAACAAGAAAACAGTGGTGGTGGAATTACTCACTAGATTTCTTGAAGGCGATCAATACAAAAAAGTCATTTAAAATGAGTCTCTTCTTAGCTCAGTGAAGCCATATCTTCCTGTGAGCTGTTGTATTTTATGTCTAATGCCAAAAGATCCAAACTAAAGATTTTGCTTCTTAAAAATGTCCCAAATTCTAAATTATGTCTTCCACAGCCTCTGCAAATAGGACACCATTGCATGTGTATGGTAGATTTTTCTTATTTATGATGACAACACCCTGCCCCAGCTGGTGATTGTTGGCAAGGACTGAACGTGCAGGGGAAGCCATCATTCAAACGCAGCTTTGCACGACCTGCCTTCCGTTTTCAGTTCTCTTTCCCCTGCAGAAAAAGGGAGCGGATATGGATAATATCATGTTTTATGGTGTGTGTGTGTGTGTGTGTGTGTGTGTGTGTGTGTGTAAGTCTGTGGGCAAGTGTGTGTGTGTGTGTGTGTGTGTTTGTATGTAAATCTGTGTGTGTTAGTCTGTGTGCAAGTGTGTGTGTGTGTGTGTGTGTGTGTGTGTGTGTGAGTGTGTATGTGTGTGTAAGTCTGTGGGCAAGTGTGTGTGTAAGTGTGTGAGTGTGTGTAACTGTGTGAATTATGTAAGTGTGTGTACATATGTATGTAAGTCTTGTGCAAGTGTGTGCAAGTGTGTACATGTGTGTAAGTGTGTAAATGTAAGTGTGCAAGTGTGTGAAGGAATGTGTGTGTGTGTATGTGTGTGTGTGTGTAAGTGTGTGTGTGTCCTGTTAAATGCTGCATAAACTAAAATGGGCTGTACATACTCACACAAACACACGCAATAAAAAATTAAGTGATCACAAAACCAAATAAATGTTCTCGACATTCAATGGTTTGTTTTTCACAAAATTAATTCCATATAGGAAGGCATTCTTTTCAACCTTTCTAGGACTG
Organism: Mus musculus; assembly: GCF_000001635.26. Taxonomy (NCBI): domain Eukaryota; kingdom Metazoa; phylum Chordata; class Mammalia; order Rodentia; family Muridae; genus Mus; species Mus musculus. Next base: position 119,520,174 of record NC_000080.6, on the reverse strand, counting down.
AAAGTCTGTGAGAAAAAGAAATGATGCTCACTTCACCTGCCTACAATAACACACCAACATGATCTATCCCATGGCTCCTAAGTCTGAGTTGTCCGTCCTTTTCCTTGAATTTAAGGTGTAACGTTGTCCTGGTGGATTGGTGGATTTCATGCAGCCATTTATGCCATTTTAAAATGCAAATGGATGCTTAGGAAAGTCAACAGCAAGGAATGTTTAACTAAAGAAGTTCTGGTCATCAGGCAAACACTGCCCTTGGGTGTCAATATGCAGAAAGGAGAGGCTAAGGAGCACTCACTCCCTTAGACCAGGACTTGGGGTTTGATGAAGTAATCTTTGGATTTCTGATTCTTAGGCCAGTCTTACCAGTGACGAGGATGTCTGTTCCCAGTTCAGACTCAGCCCAACCTCACTCGCAGCTTCAGTTAAAGGAACACTGGAGTCAAGATTCACTCTGCCCGACTTTCTTTTCCATTCTGACTGTGCCATAGAGTAACCTCATGGCTTTGAACACAGGACATGCTGTCTTTGCCTCAGTGTCCTCGTTTTTAAATTGTACCAAGAAATAGCACTCTAAGTCTGTCTTTGCTAGGATTAGGTGAGTTAGTAAGTAAGAAAGGGTTATTAATGGAATGCAAAGTTAGTGCTATAGCTATCGTTATCACAGTTTACTATGGAAATTAGTTTCATTGACATCAGATATCAGTCATTTAGATTATGGGTTCTTCCTGGTGAAGGGTCAGTTCTGTATGTCCACATAGTATGAGTGAGCACTGTCCTGCACTTGGAGTAAGCGGGATGAATTAAACATGTCTAGTTTCTAGTTTTTACTAGAATCCCTCCCAAGGTGAAGATAAAAAATGACCAGAGGCACAATTATGAAAGAATAATGAGAACTCCAAAAATAACCCATTTTTTCAGCATGATCTTGCTTGCCTTTTCCTATGAGACTAATTAACGAGGAGCAGGACTCAGGACAGATTTAAGCAGAGAGGTACCAACTGCTAACGTGCAGCACCACAAGTTGTCCTGCAATCTTGTTCACCGTTCTGGTGTTGACTGACAATACCATGAGGATTTCCTTCCCATTCCCACTCAGAGGCATACAGGGCTCCAGAGAAGTCAGGAAGGATAACCAGCACTTGCAATTTGAAGAAGGTCAGGGTTAGGCCTCCTAGGGAAGAACACGTGTGTGTAATGGAGAGGATCTAAGGTCAAAACCCACAAAACCCATGTCAAAGTCCATATGCACAGCAGTTCCAGCCCTGGGTGAGTGGGGGGGGGGGGCGAGATGGGTCAATCACCAGGATTTGCTACCTTCCAGCCTAGCTCCTGGTTTAGCGAGAAACTCCGGCTCAACAGAGTAAGGTTGAGAGTGACAAATATCCTTGCTTGATACATGTATGTTCATCAAACACACATACATGTGTGCACATACATTTGTGTGTGTGTGTGTGTGTGTGCATGCATGACCACCCAAACACACAGCAACACAAACGTACAGACACACACAGACATCATACCCTCACACACACACACACACACACACACACACACACACACACACACAAAACTTGTGAGTGATATGAACAGACACTATAATGTGTGCTAGGCTAAATTCAAGCAAGCACAGCCCTCATGCGAAGGACTGTGTAGCTGTAGGTGCATCAGGAAGCACACACTGAGAACAGATGCATGAAGGTAAAATGATGGAAGCCAAGGAAACCAGCTCCCAGCAACACCATGGCTTAGGCAGCCTAGGCATATATTTTCCTACCTGTTTTTATCGAACTGCTTTATTTTTCTGCTAAGAAGTACAGAAGAATAGAATTTTCCTCAAAGGCTGCTGTGCCCCTTCTACTGTGGCCTGGACGTTCTATAGGCGACACCTGCCCACTTCCCATAACAGACGTCTCCAGCTTAATGGCAACAATACAGTGGATGTCACTTTTTGGCTATATTAAGATATAACTGAAAAGATGGAATCCCGTACATTTGCAGCATAAAATTTGATCTCTGTGTGCATGCATTATGGAATGATTGATAAAAATCAAACTAATAACCCAGTCATGACCTTGGTTCCCTTCCAGGGTCTCCCTTATTCTCTCCTCTCTCTTGTCTCTTTCCCATATCCCTTTCTTCCTCCCTCCTCTCCCTCCCCTTTTCCTCCTACTCCTTCTTCCTTCTTTTCTGCTCCCTCTCCCTCCCTTCTTTCTCCCTCCATCCCTTCTTTTCATTGCTTTTGCCTCTTTGTCTTGAAAATGAAAGAAATGCTGACATTGTAACATGGACAAAACTGAATGCTATTAAACTTAGTTAAATAAACCGGATATGGAAAACCGAACACGATGTGACCCACATGTGTGTGAAACTTAATGAATCAGGCACACCGGAGCATAAAGCACAATAGTAGTCACCATGGCCAGGGAAGAGTTAAAAATGAAATGGTTTCATGTGGGAAAAAATGGTCTGGAGCCCACCCTACAGTAGAAGTGACTACAACCAACAGCATTTCCTGCTTAAAACTTACAGAGATAACAGACATTAGGTGTTCCCAAAACAAGCCACAAACAAAGAATCTGTGAATTTTCTTTTAGACTCCTACTGTACGTTGAAAAGCATAGGAAACTGAACATTTCAGGGAAAATTTTTAAATTGATTAATTCTATGATCCCAAGGGATTATCACTGATAGTTTGGTTTATTGCTTCATTATTTTGGTCAATGCAAAACT